>NC_137976.1:1810000-2320000 GCF_963924665.1 Micromys minutus | reverse complement strand
CTGCCAAGGGCTCTCGAGCATGTGCAAACACTGAGAAAAATAACCAACTCTTCCTGGTTCGTTATGATTAGGATACCGAGTTTGTTTAGGGAAGAGAACCGGGAAAGGAAGTACCAAGGTAGCTAAGAGGAAAGAGAAGAGAATGGACCAGTGGTCAGGAAAGCAAGTGAGCACAGAATTTGAGAAACACAAAGGAAGCAAGAAGCCCCTGGGCATCTCCCTGTCTTTGATCAATGGGCACTGCCTAGAGGAAATGCCCTCTGAACTCCAGGGGAGAGATGGTCTAAGGCCCACCCACTGATGAGCGCAGACCAGCATTGGTGGCTAATTTTGTTCTTGGAGACATTGGACTCGCGCACTGCCAGTTAGCAAAGCACAGGAGCCTCTGTGAAGAGTGAAGGGACTTCCCTCTACTGCCTGTCATCTGTGTGTGGAGATGTCACCTTGTAAAACGGCCCACCTGCGCGTCTAATAAAGCAACCTATGCTGATTTTCCAGCTTAACCCTGGCATGACCTTTGCTGGAGGAGGCTATAAACCTGGGAGCAGCCCGGCTGCATCTCAACAAATGTCATTCATCCCCTGGTGAATTTTGGCAGTGATGATACTGAGGCCTGTCCAAGTCTAAGACTGGATGGTCCCACAAATACACATTAAAGAGGCTTAATGAAAAACCCTTCTGGAAAAAGCTGTTCACAGGGAAACACACCTCGGGCACGGAACACGTCTCCCTTGCCAGCCCTCCAACCACAGCAGAGCTGGAATAACCTTTAAAATGGATTCTGTGAACAGCCCACATGGATGGACTCTCCCTGGACGAATGGAAAGGCCCGCCTTCGACACCTGCCTGGCACTAGGAATTCGGCACATGCCAGCCCACGCCTGACAACTTGGAAGAACATTGTGTTTAACCACGTTAAGAGTTTTCCTTGAAAATACATCCATGCCTTCATTCCCAATGGTCTTTGCAGATTTTGGGGTGTAACTAAAGCAAGCGTGCTGTTTGCCTAACCTGCCTCCCTCCCTCCCTCCCTCTCCTCACTGATCCAGGCAGCACAAACCCAGAGCCTGTCCCCATCCTCAGCCCTGACTGAAGCCACTGAATGTCTCTGAACTTTCTAAGCTGGAGAGCGGCCCTGTGCTGTCAACCTCGGCTGCGCTGATGTCTGTCAGACAACGTTCAGATGTGTCTCCTTTTCTTCCTCAGCAGTTTGTTCAGAGCTGGAAAGTGAGGAAACACTGAGAGCTGTCTCTAGAGCAGAGCTGTAAGAAGCCCTCTTACCCTGTGACTCTAAGAACACAGAGAAGACAGGACAGGAGCTGGGCTGAGCCAAGGCCAGAGCTCAGACAAAGAGTGTGGAGGCACAAGGGGGTCAGGAGGCCATGTGGATCATTCAGGAAGCAGCTACAACCTCTCCCAGTTTGCTGGAGAAAGCACAGTAAAGTAAAGGTGGCCAGACTCAATCTGAACCCAACGCAAGATGTCTAGTGGGCAACATTTTAATAAACATTACTACAGTCCCTAAGTGGCTAAGAGCAGGCAAGTTCCCTTCTTTAGGGAAAAAGGACTAAAATCAGAACAAAGTTTGAAGCAGAAGTTCATAAAACACATGCAACGGGGTCACTGGAAAGGATTCTTCCAGAAACTGGCAGCAGCCCCTCAGAGGATCAGCAAGACTCAGGAGCTTCCTCTCACATACTTACCTAACCTACCGCCTGAGGGGGACCTCAGCTCCCTGTGCTGAGTTCCGGGTCTTCTCAGTCACTCCCTAGCATCGGGGCACTGCTTAAGTTGCAATCCTGTGGCTCGGGGTCTCATCAACTGCCAATTGAGAATAAGATTAGCCCTGCCCCAGGATGGCTGAGGAGCTAGTCGGTCACTGAGTGCTAAACAGCACAGCCTGGAACCAAACATTTAGCACAAAATGCCCAATAAGCACTTGAACAGGAAGGGGAGAGGGACCAAAGACAGGAAGTTGCTGTAGCCCAAAAGGAACAAAGGAAGATGGGAGATACATGGGCCAGGCATTCAAATTAGGTTAACGCCTGCCATTGGCTCCACCACCGTCCCTTTCTGAGATAGATGGCATTCATAACTCTGCCTGTCCTGCGCTCCAGCCTGTAAAATGCCTAAGATAGAAATAATGTCATAAGCCAGTAGGGCTTGAACCATAACCCAAGAGCAACAGAGGAACCTTGGCATTTGTAGGTATCTTCTCCCGAGGGAGGCATCTCTTTATCTTATACCCCATTGGCCACCCCCTTCCCTGCCAGCCTCCCATTTAATCACATGTCTACTTTGCTCTTGGCTTACAGCCTTGGCCCTTGGTCTCTTGCATAAAGAAACACAATGGGATCGACATCGGAGCATTGCCCTTCTGAGACTCTACTTAGCGGGACAGCTCGGGCGGCCTATGCAACGTACTGAGTAAATCTGCTCCAGCCCACCTTGTCCGACTCCACCGATAGCACCAAGATTTACGACCAGCCTTACAGCTTCATCAATTAGCTAGTCGGGATATTGCCACAGCTTAAGGGACTGTCATATCTGTGGATTTATGGCGTTCTAGGTAACACGGCATCATTTCCCTCACTATCGTGTGAGCGTTCGTTTCACCCCGGGAGATAATTCATCATGGTTATCATGCGAACACCAACATAAACAAAAGAGAAAAGAAACATCTAGGCTGCGGTCTAATTGCCCGAATCAATCTCCAGGAGGAAGGAGATTCTTGGTATAGTCAGTCAGCTTCAGAAGAGCTCGGGGTGCTCAATGTGGTTACCCCAACTCCAATGCTAGTCACGTTCCAATGGAAAAATAGGGGAAGGGGCTCACTGCAGGTCTGCAGCCAAGCACACACACTGTTCTGTTGAGAACGAGCTAGGCTATGCTCCTTCTGTAAGTGGGGACTTTGAGTGCTACATTAAAAATGTCAGAGTCACTACAGTATCCCCTCAACAACCAAGTGTCACCAGCGATGAGAGGACCTCGGAAAAGCAAACAGGCCGGCTTTGCATCTGCCTCCTTCAGGCCCTGCCTCCAAGGGTACCGTGGATCTCACAGGCTGTTTTCTGCTGTGGCTGGTTTCATAAGACCAGACACGGTGTGACTGGGTGTATGGAGTCGGGTTTGGTGGGCACAGAGGCTGGGCAGTAAGTTCTATTTAAATTCCTCTTTGTTCTTTACCACTCGGATACAGCGCTCTTTCTCAGAGATCCTAGCCACGTGAGACAGGCAAAGCTTGTGAAGTCTCCAGTGTTTCTGCACCTTGTGGGCAGCTCATCTGCTTAGGAAGGACGTCATCGTGTGAAAATGACCAGCAGTGGAAATCATTTCTTTTACTGATTCTGCATCATTGTCTTGTGAACAACGACAGAACTTTCAAATACCTTAGAAAGTAGAGGCTCCCAAACAAATAAAACCCCCCCTATCCTCATGGTGGAAGGGTTGCCAGGAGCAACTACCAGTTTGGGTGACATTTGAGCAATAAAAAAAAAGTGATTCGAGAGACAAAGGTGTGGGTTCAAATGACTCACCTGCCAAGCACTCTTATCCTAGGAGAGACTTTGTACTCACCAGGGTAAAGCCAAGTTTCCCATTATGGGGGTGACAGGGAGGCTGGAAAACTGTGACCAGAAACCAGGCAGGCTTGGAGGGTAAGAACCATTAAAGACCACTTACAGTCTTTACATTGAAGAATCTCAGGGACATCAGCACACTTTACCCATCTCTGCTTCCCAGCATAAAGCCAAGGGAGGTGCAGGGGTGGGGTGGGGTGGCTTACTCATCTCTGAGAGAATGGAAGCTGTAGGAGGGACTGTGTTAGAGAGATCATTAGTATGTAAGAAACCTTTTGTTAAAGGTGTCCATCTAGTGGTAAACTGCAGGACACAGGAGACGGGATGCAGAGGGGAGGTCGAGATTGGATGTATGGGAATACAGTCAGTACATAGCATAGGTAGGACTGAAAGCTGGGGTGAAATGATGTCACCAGGAAGCTCTGAGCTGGCCACCTCTGTGCTGTGACAAGTGAATTGTGCATTTTTTGTGAATGTATGCTCCCTTCCTCAACACAAAAAAGAAGCTCCATCACTGTCTTTCTGTAAGAGGGCTCTCTCTCTCTCTCTCTCCCACACACGAACATCCACACTCAATCATGCACACTACACCCAACAACAGCACATATAAACATACACATGCATACTGCACACAAATGGCGCATACTAACTACATACACATGGCATACTCCATAGTGTATCACAGACAACACACATATAAACCATGCCACAAACTACACACAAGCATACAACACTGACTACATCCATACCATAAGCACTCAATACCCACAATTCACACAGAATAAGGCGAATTAAGATTAGCTTGGAGGCGTTCATCACACTTGAAGGAAGCTTTCATTTCTTCTGTCTGTCAGGTGGGCAGGGTATCCACCTGCACTCAAAGCACATAAGCAGCACATAAGCAGTTCTGTGGTGCAGAGAGATTGTGCAGGTGAAGTGCATATCCCCATGGCAGAGAATGAAACATGTGAGCTCACATGACACATATACATGCATGCACACATGCACATATACACTTATACACATGCACACACACATGCACACACACACATTCCCCCCACTTGGGAACAAAGTATGTCATCTGCATGAAGGGATGAGCTCTTTAGCTGCTGACAGGGATGTGTATAGAAGAATCTATGTGAGCCTGGGACACAGAGGAACCATTCTTCCTGTGATACCACAAGCAGGTGATGTACTACAGCAGCCTGTAAGTGTCCTAAAGATGCACAAGTGAGACAGACCTGAGGAGAGCTTTTCTGCTCTGTGTTTATGGGTTTTCCTGCTCTGGGTATACTCATATCATAAGAAAAAAAAAACCACAGAATCACAAAAGACTCACACAACTTTATTCATGTTTAGAAAAGAAGTCCTCGGGTGCCCTGTTAGTGCCGTGTTAGTGCCATGTTAGTCAGGCATTTTGTAGCTGTGATGAGACACCACAACCAAAGAAACTTGGGGGAGAAAGTGTTTATTCAGTGTGTGCATCCACACCACAGTTCATCATCAAAGGAAGTCAGGGCAGGAACTCAAGCAGGGCAGGAACCTGGAGGCAGGAGCTGATGCAGAGGCCATGGAGGGGTGCTGCTTACTGGCTTGCTCTCCATGGCTTGCTCAGTCTGATTTCTTACAGAACCCATAACCACCAGCCCAGGGATGGCCCCACCCACAATGGGTGGAGCCATGGATGGACCCACCCACAATGGCTTGGCCCTCCCTCATCTCTCACTAATTTACACCTTACAACTTGATCTTCTGGATGCATTCTCTTAATTGAGCCTCCCCCCCTCTTTGCATGCTGCCTCTGCTGTCTCCCTCTCCTGTATCCTCCCTCCACATCTCCAAGCACCCCACCCCATCAAGGCTAACACCTTCTCCTCCAGAAACCTCTCATAACTTCTGTATCTCCTGAATTTATTTCCCAAGAGATAAAGAAAGCAGTGAGCCACAGCTTTGGTTACAAATGAGAAAGTCATCCAACGGGACCCTAACCCTTCTAAGGGAGTCATAGCGTCATTATTATTCGTCACTGTTTCCACTGTGGCCAATTCCAGGAGCTGCCGCCTGTTCGGAGTTACAGACAAGGAATGGTAACTTCTCTCGGCCCCTGCACAAGGGTGAACAAGGCTCCCAGGCTCCTGCATATAAAGGAGCACTGGTGGGAGACAGTGATGGAGTAAGAGACCTCAGCACCCCCATCCCTGCTCCTGCCCACAAGCAGGGGAAGTGCTCAAAATCACCAACCTCTCTATGCCTGGTCAGCTCTCAAGTGATGTGCCTGATCCCTGAGAAAAACACACCCTTCAAAGGACCAGTCAAGTTTGAACCTCTTCCACTTAGGAAAATTTAAAACACGTGTGGCAAACATTTAATGAGAATAAAATTACAAAGAAATGTATTTTTACAGGGCTGGTAAGATGGCTCAGTGATTAGGGACACTGGATACTCTCATAAAGGAACCAATTTTTTTTTCTTACAACTTAATTTTAAAAAGAGAGATATGTACAGATTTTTTAAAGCATTTTGGCATAAAAGTATATGAACATATTTTTAAGGAACCAGATTTAATTCCCAGAGCCTACATGACTGCTCACAACCGTCTAAATTTCCAATTCCAGGGGATCTGACACCCTCATTGGCATCCATAAGCACGATTCGCAGACATGGCACACATGCATATGTACAGGCAAAACATTCATACATATAAAAATAAGGAAAAGTTAAGAAATGTATCTTAAATAATGTTTAGGGCTGGCAATGTGCCTACTCTGTTGGTAGAGTGTATGCCTAGCATGCATGAAGCCTTAGTTGAATCTCTAACCCTAAAGAACTTGGATGTGGGGGTGGGGTGGAAGCGCAAGAGTCATAAGTTCAAAGTCATCATCGTGGGCTACGTAACAGCAGGGATGATCTCTGGGCACTGTGCAGGAATGCCGCCTGTCAATAAAAAGCCGAATGGCCAATAGCAAAGGCAGGAAGTAGAAGGGGGGAGCTCTGGGGAGAGTGGGGAATTCTGGGAGAGAGTGAGACATGGGGAAGATCTGCCACCCAGACTCTGAGGAAGTTGGAAGAGAGGTAACTAGCCACATGGAAGACGCAGATATAAACTAGTTAATAGCAGTCAAGAGCTAGCAGGGAGCAAGCCTAGCTTAAGACCATGAGCGCTGTAAATAATAAATAAGCCGCTGTGTCTTATTCGGGAACCGATGGGGACAAGGAAAAGCCCCGAATGATTACAAATGGCGCCCTTTGTAACCATCCGGGGCTTTTCTATGTCTTCCCCGCTCCCAAAGAACGACATGGAGGCTTATTTGTATAAATGAGTGCCCAGGCCTTAAGTTAGGCTTGTCCCCAACTACCTAGTGACTCAATACTATTCATGGCTGTTTAGTTACCTCTCCTCAGGTTCATGGGACTTCCTCCAAGTCTGGGTGGCGGAATCTCCTCATGCCCGGTTATTTCCCAGAGTTCTTATCTCTTCCCGGAAGTCCCGCCTATTCCCTCCTTCCCTCCACACTATAGGCCGTTCAGCTCCTTATTGACAGGGGAATGCTTTCGCCCATGCAGATAGATTATCCCTCCTACTCAGCAGATTTGAGGTCAGACTGGGATGTGTGAGTTCTGTTTTAATAAAACGGGTTTATGTGCATAATACTGCCATTTACTAAAGATGAAAGAAAAATGTATGTGGTTAATAAGATGGGTGGCTCATTTGTTTTTAAAAGTATCAGATCCTGGTTGGATATCTGAGATTGAAAATCAGAGTATCGTCAATTGAGAGTTAGTCAATATTTTGATTGCATAACTTCTAAATGTTGAAAATGTCACGTTGCATAAATATTCGGTGAAAACAGGCAGAAGTATGTTTAGGGCCATTTGAAACTGTTGGAAATTCTGCCCTAATCCCAAGCCAAAATTCATCTAACTTTTTTTTTTTAATGGAACTCGAGCCAGCTACTTTAAAAGCAGTTTTTAGAATCAGACTTCCAAACACGATAGCACTCACAGACACACTAGTGTGATACTTGCACAGACACACTAGTGTGATACTTGCACACTGGAATGATAGGAAAATAGAAAAAAAATCTTTGTTTTCCAGAATTAAACCGTTATGGTTCTGTTTTACTGTACGTGCCCAGTCAATGCTGCAGTTCATGCCACAGTAGTCCCTGGTCTGAGCTGAGGTGTTTGAGGGTGTTTGTTAGTAGCCGTTGGTGAGTGAAGACATGCGCAGACAGAGTTCATGCCAGCCTAGTCTGCAGACCAAGTTCCAAGACAGCCAGGGCTACACAGAGAAATCTTGTCTTGAAAACCAAACCAAACCAACAACAAAAACAAACAAACAAGATTCTACACAGCCGATGCAACCATTGTCATCAGATTGGCCACTGCAGTCTTTCTCATGAAAAGGGGCCACATTCTTACTGCCTAGCCCCACCCAGTTGTAGAGCTTGAAACTTGGGAAATCTAAAGATCTAAAGCCCGTGAGGCAGAGAGCACTCCAAAGGACCCACAACAAACACACACTCCACATGGAAGCACACACCCCGGGTGTTTCCTGGGACTTTGGAAATACCCCACTCAGAAGGAGAACACAATGACCCTGGAAGACAGGCCTCTCACAGGCCGAGGGCATGATGCCAGAGGGAAGGCAAAGAATGGGTCTTTTATGTATCACAGAAACTTCCCGGTTTGTTTGTTTGTTTGTTTGTTTTAATGGAACTAGGAAGGATCAGTAACTAGAAAGGATCACTAACTCTAGATACCTATGCATCTTGTTCTTGAAAGCATGCTGAGAGAAACTCAACCTTCTTTCTGCATAAACAGGCATTCTCCTAGAGCTGTGCCTCTCATTTCAAGCAAATAAGAAGTGGGAGGTCAGGTTTGGGGTCGCTGAAAGCCATGGCTACTTCTCCTTTCGACAGAATCTGCTTCGGCATGAGAATGCATCCAGCCTGTCTGGAGTTGTACACATCCCTGGTTCTCTTTCTCTTCAAATGGTCACAGTCGCACGCAACCCGACTCCCCTGGTCCCTCCCACCTCAAGCCAGGTCCACAGCCCCAAAGCACTTCAGGCCTGAGTCTGCATAAATGAAACCTCGTGGACAGTTTTAGACAAAGCAAGCTGCCGTAGAAGCAAAGTTTGCGTGGCCGCTTGAAGCATCCATGAATCTATAAGCCCAGGGCCACCCTTCAAGTTCTGGGGATACTTTAAACCTACCCCCTTGTAACTCTTGCTGTCCACACTAGGAGAAGCAGCATTTCCCCTGCCAGGTAAGGCTCCCCAGCAAGAGTACAATGAAGCTGTTCTCCACAGCACTGTCCAGACTGAAGCCCAGCTGCCGTTGCTCCCATGAGCATGCCAACCTCCAGCTTTGCATTTGCTCATCCGTAACATGGGTGGTCACTTTCCAGTCACCAGAGGCACACCGGTGACATAGAACCACAGGGACAAAAGTGTTTCACTCATCTTTTCGGATGGATGAGGCATTTAAAGCAGCAAGTAACAAGAGTTGACAGGCTAGAAAAGATGGGACACTGTGGTAAAATGAGACCGCCACTACAGAAAACCTTAGAGAGGCTCCTCGGAAATTTTAAAGTAGAACCATGTATGATTGTGTAGTCCTAATGGTAAGTCTACACCAAGAGACTGGAGGTGACTCATACCTATAATCTCAGCACTTGAAAGGCTGAGGCAGGAGGATTACCACTTAGAGGCCAGCCTGAGCAGTGGAGTGAGTATCAGAAGGGCGTGAATTAGAGAATAAGTTCCAGGACAGGTCGGGCTACACAGTGAGTTCTAGGACAGGCTGGGCTATAGTACAATCCTATTGTTAAGAGGTGGAGGATGGGGTAGAAGACCCAGGAGAAGGAGGAAGGGAAAGAGAGGGGAGGGGAGAGGAGGAAAGGATGGGAGAGGAGAAAAGGGGGAAGTCGGGGAGGGGAGGGCATGGAGGAGAGGAAGGCAGGGGAGGGGAAGATAGGGGAGGGAAGAAGAAGAAGATAGGAGAGGGGAGGGGAAAGCAGGGGAGAGGAGAAGAGGGGAGAGGAGGGGAAGATGGGAGGTGAGGGCATGAGGTAAGGAGGACAGGGGAGGGAAAGGTAGGGGAGGGAAGGAGAAAATAGGGAAGGGAAGGAGAAAATAGGGGAGGAAAGGGGAAAGCAGGGGAGAGGAGAAGAGGGGAGGGGAGAGGAGGAAAAGGTGGGGAGAGGAGGGCAGGGGGAAAGGAGGGGAGGGGAGGGGAAGGTAGAGGAAGGTATGGGAGGGGAGGGAAGAGAGATGGGAAGGAAGGGGAAGGGAAGGCAGGGAAGGGGAGGGGAGGAATCCTTTATATCTCCCTCCATTTCTCATAAGATATAAGTTTAAATTTTGTGAATTTGAGGTTGTTCTTTTTACTGGACAAGAAATTAGCTTAGCTGCAGTTGGTGTGACAATGTGACCAGTTTCAACGGCAGTGGGATGGACCCATCCTCCCAAGACTGCCTGCAAAGAACCACAGATCCAGGCCACAGAGTGCAGTGTGTGTGGAGTTCTGGTGAGCTGGATTACCAAGGAAAACATTGATAAAACAATGTGTCCAGACAGACAGATGGGACTAGCAATTGATGACCCTGAACTCATCAAAAACAGACGTACAATGCATTCTGGGGATGATTGAAAGTGGTCTTGTCACATTCATTTATTCATTTGTTCGTTCAGGCATCAGGCAGGAGGTGTGGATGGCCCAGTAGAGAGCAAAGACTGGCATTGTTGTTCTGGAAGGTTCTGGGACAGTGAAGAAAGCTGATGCTGACAGATCATACCATGAGAGTGATTCCCCAGTCTTTGGGGTTCCATAGGAGGAGGAAACAGAGTTAACAATCAAAGAGAATGGGCTACAGGGCAGCTCAAGCCTGTAATCCCAGCACTTGAGAGGCTGATGCAGGAGGATTGTCCTGAGTTTAAGGTCAGTCAGGGCTACAGAGCTGAGTTCCGGGAAAACGTGAGTTGCAAAGTGAGATCCTATCAATAAAAATAATAATGATAATAATAACAATTGTAGCGGTAGACATTTAAAAATGTAAAATGGCAGCATGCCATGTTTGCGCCAGCTACTCTCTGGCCCCATGGCGTTCTCGCTGCCATGGCTGGCCCCATTCAACAACCGCCCATCTCACAGTTAGCTGTCACCAATCCCTGTAACCCGGGAAAATCAAAACTCTAGAGGCCTGTAATTTATCAATCAGATTTATATCAGTAAATTCTCACCCCACAAAACATCCACACACTAAACTCAGAGCCAGTTGACATTGATGTAAACTGCCCATCCAGATAAGACAAATCGCCCTATGATTATCCATTCCTTATAAGATATTCATAGCTACCTGTGGCTAGTTAAAGCCACGTGGATCTGGGTCATCCTTCTCCTCCATCTTCTTCCTTTCTCTCTTCTATCTCTCCTGCCTCTCAAAAGCTCTGCACCCACCCTCCTTTTCTGCTGTCCAATCACAGGCTCCAGCCTTGTCTTTACCTGTCCTTGCCTGCTTAGACAGCAATCTACAGATGATGATGATGATGATAACAGCAACAATGATGTAGGGGAAGGGTGTCCACACTAGCTCACAAATTCCTAAATCTCCGGCTTGGTGGTCCATTTACCTCCTTTCTAACCTGAAGCCTCTGAGCCTGGCTAAAACATGATAGATGGGAAAGCCTGTACACTCGGACTGAAGGGAGAGAGAAAAGCCTTTGATGCTTCATCCTGTTTCCTAAATAAGCCCTAACATTGCTCTTTGCTCTAAGACTAGGACTCTTCAAATCTGTGGCAATTAATACGGAAATCAGTAGCTCTGGGGCTGGGGCGGCAGCTCAGTTAGCCTAGCCATGCATGACAACCTGACTTTGACTCCTCATATAAAGAGCCAGGTGTGATGAACGGCTGTAATCCCGGTTGGGGACAGAGACAGAGGGACCTGGAACTCACTGGCCAAGCCAGGCTACCTCACCTATGAGCTCCAGGTCCAGTGAGAAATCTTGTCTCAGTTAGGGTCACCGTGGCTGTGACAAGAGTCCCCGACCAAAAGCCAGTTGGGGAAGAAAGGGTTACTTCATCTTATACTTCTAGGTTACATTCTATCATGAGGACAGTTGGTACAGGAATTCATGGCAGGAACTGATATGGAGGCCATGGTAGGGTGCTGCTTACTGTCTTGCTCCTCACAGCTTACTCAGCCTGCTTTCTTAGAGCATCAGAACCACCTGCATAGGGAGTGATCCCACCCACAGTGGGCTGGACCCTCCCACATTAAGGATCAATCAAGAAATTGCACCACAGGCTTGCCCACCAGCAACTCTGGTGGAAACATTTTTTCCCAATTGAGGTTCCCTCTTTCTGGATGAAGTCTGGCTTTTCTTAGCATAGGCTGATGAAATACCATGACCAAAAGCATGAGGAAAGCACTGAAGAGGAAAGGGTTTATTTCACTCACAGTTCTACACAACAGTTCATCACCAAAAGCAGTCAGGGCAGGAACTCACACAGCGCAGGAGCTGATGAAGAGGCCATGGAGGGTGCTGTTTACTGGCTTGCTTGTAAATTGCTGAATTGTTCAGCCTGCTTTCTTATGGAACCCAGGACCACCAGCCCAAAGATAGCCACACCCACAATGGGCTGGAACCTCCCCCATCAAGAACTAACAAGAAAATGCCCTATGGGCTTGCCTAAGCTCTGATCCTACGGAGGCTTTTCTCAATGGAGGCTCCCTTCTTGCAGATGACTTTAGCTTGTATGAAGTTGACATAAAAATTACCAGCACAGACCCTGACTCAAAAAATAAGGTATAGAGAGTTAGAGACACCTGATGTCTACCTCTGGCTGCCACATTCATGTGCACATATACACACTTGCATCCATGAGCCTGTGAATGCACACCTGCACACACAGGACCACATACGCACCATCACCAGCTCCCTTGCAATGTCTGAGAGCTCACCATCCACTACCAAGACCTCTAAGTTGGTTGTATTGTCCCAGACGTTATCCTGAGTGGGGTCCTGATTTTTCCTTTCCCACATATTATCTCAGCTCTAAAGTATTTGGGAACATAAAAGAAACAAAAAACCATGGAAGTACCCACGGTCCTTTCAGCAGATGAGAGGGGAGACCAGCAATGGCAGACCTAGTCAGTGGAGTATTACAGAGAAATGAACATGAGGCACGGGCCAGAGAAGGATGCAGAGTACCACTACATGCATGCTGCTGTAAGAAAAGTCGATCAAAACCACCACGTATGGAAGGTTTCCAAACACAGGATGTTCTGGAAAAGAAACAGCCAAGGGCAGTGAAAATATCAGTGGCCACCTCAGGGCAGGACGGAGGAGAGGGGACAGACAGGTGACGTGTGGGGTCTTCTCAGCAGTGAGACTACTGTGTGTTCTCGGTGGAAAACGTAATGGGGCTGCACATCAGGATATATCTGTCAAACATCAATAAAAAGTACACCAGAGTAACTTCTAACATCAGCCGCAGACTTTGTTATAATGATGGACACAGAGGCTGGTGTGGGGCACAAACATGGGAACTGTAGGAGAGCCAGGCTCGAAACAGCCTGGGCTACATAGCAGGTTAGAGGCCAGCCTGGGCTACATGAAACCCCCAGAGATGGATACTCACAGCCAACCATCAGATTGAGAATGGGGTCCCAGTGGAGGAGCTAGAGAAAGAACTGAAGATGTTGAAGGGGTTTGCAACCCATGGGAAGAACAATATCAACCAAACAGACCTCCAGGGCTCACAGGGACTAAACCACCAACCAAAGAGTACACATGGCTCCAGCCACATATGTAGCAGAGGATGGCCTTGTTGGGCATCAATGGGAGGAGAGGCCCTTGGTTCTGCTAAGGCTCAATGCCCCAGTGTAGGGAAATGTCAGGGTGGGGAGGCAGGAGGGAGTGGGGGGGAGCACCCTCAGAGCAGGGGGAGAGAGGATAGGATAGGGGGCTTCCAGAGGGGAAACCAGGAAAGGGGGCAAATAAATCACTTAGAATTGGAGTTACAGATGGTTGTGAGCCACTGAGTGGGCGCTGGGAACTAAACCCAGGTCCTCTGCAAGAACAGAAAGTAATTTCACAACTATTTTCTCTGTGCTCAGGAGAGCTGCGTCTGAGATCTAGCAGCTGTGCCCTCCAGCTGGAACCACATGTGTCTAAATGTGGTTGCCCCATGTGGTTGAAAGAAAATGGCCCCCTTAGGTCCATAGGGAGCTGCACAGCTAGGAGGCGTGGCCTTGTTGGAGTGGGTGTGGCCTTGTTGGGTGGGTGTGGCCTTGTTGGAGTGGGTGTGGCCTTGAAAGAAAATGGCCCCCTTAGGTCCATAGGGAGCTGCACAGTTAGGAGGCGTGGCCTTGTTGGAGTGGGTGTGGCCTTGTTGGAGTGGGTGTGGCTTTGTTGGAGCAGGTGTGGCCTTGTTGGAGTGGGTGTGGCCTTGTTGGAAGAAGTGTGTCACTAGGGGGTGAGCTTTGAGGTTTCAGAAACTCAAGCCTGGCCAATGTGTCACTTCCCAATCCAGATGTTGAGCTCTCAGCTCCTCCAGCACCGTGTCTGCCTGCATGCCACCATGCTTCCCACCATAACTATAAGGGACTAGACCTCGGAACTGTAAGCATGCCCCTGTTAAATGTTTGCCTTTATGAGAGTTGCTGTGGTCACGGTGTCTCTTCACAGCAACCCTAAGACAACCCAGCTTGGTCAAAATAATAAAGAGATGCAGGAAGCAAGGCTTTGAGCTCAGCCTGGCTTCAGTGATCACCATCTCTGCCATTTGCATCAGATTAGAAATCAGAGCAAGTGACCAACCAGTAGTTGCCACTCTGGTTGAAAAAAAAAAAAAAACATGATGTCCAGATGTGGAATAAAAGGGAAAGGAGGGTGCTTTCCCTACCTTGGGGTGAATGGGGTGATTCCCCACCCCACCCCAGGCATTTTGCTTCATTGTATCTGAACAAAGAGTTCCTATGCTCTTAAAGGGAAGAGTGAACATCTGTTTTCTTCCCTGGAAGGAATTTGCTCCGAGCAAGGACAAAACTCTGGAACTGCAGAGCAGATGAAAGCTGAGAACAGAAACCCCTCCCCTTGTTTCTGAGGGGATTATCAGGGGAAGAATGCACTTTGGCTTCTGGACACCCATCCAAGAGGCAGCACCTTCCTCAGCCTGCTGCAGGATATCTCCTAAAGAGTTCCTTCCCATCCCAGGGGTCTGCAGCCTCGGTTCCTCGGGCCTCTGCTCTGAGGGAGGAAGGGCACCATTTGGAAAGACGTGATCTAGATTCTCCTCTTCCATTTAATGACACAGGCAAACTTCAGGAGCATCAGCCAGAGCTCTGAGGCTCTGCAAAATTGCTCCCCAGGGCAGGTGGACGGCAGGGAACTGCCGAGGAAGTATTTGAGCTTTAGAACTAAGCAGACTTATTATCACAAGAAAAAATCATTACCGGATCAGGAAAGTCATCAAAGTCATATGGGAACTTCACAAGAATCGTGATGGGACTCGTGAATCTGCAACCATTTTCCCCGGGTCCTAAAGGACTGTCCCTTGTCACTGTGATGGAACACGTGCCCCATCCCTCATCATAACACAAGGCAGTGATGGAGAACGGACAACAGTGATTAGATCACAGGGGCGGGGCCCTTCTGGATGGGATTGGCATCCTCACAGAGGGACCACAGAGAGCTGCTCTGTCACTTCTGCTCGTGTGCACAGAGGGAAGAGAACACTTGGCAGTCAGAAAACGACTCAACAGACACCAGGTCTGACAAGTCTCGGAGCTGTGGAAAAACTCTGCTGTTTCGAAGCTTTTTGGTTTCTTTGTACCTTGTCTTCGCTGTCACTTCCGAATAAGATGCCCGTCGCCAGGGCTGTGGCCTCCTCCACACATACTGCCTTGGAGCTTCACCAGAGTCTCCATGGAGAGAAAGGACCCCAGTCCACTGCACCCCTGTGCTAGCTTAGAAATTCAGTTAGGATACAGCAAAATCAACCCAAAGCTGAGTATGTCAAAGAACACACTCCACGTTATACCAACCTCTCCCCGAGACTCATGCTCCTTTCTCAACCTTAACTTTTAAAATTATAGCTACTTATTTCTGTGAGTGTGTGTGTGTGCATGTGTGTATGTGTGCATGTGTGTGTGCATGTGTGTGTGCATGTGTGTGTGTGAGTGTGTATGTGTGCATGTGTGTGTGCATGTGTGTGTGTACATGTGTGTATGTATGCATGTGTGTGCATGTGTGTGTGCACACAGGCCACAGCATGTAGAGGTCAGAGGGCAAACTGGAGGGATTAGCTCTTTCCTTCCACCACTGGGGTCCTAGGGGTGACGTCCTCAGACGTCGAGACAAGGGATGTCACCAGCTGAGCCATCAATCTCACTAGCCCTCAACCGTTACTTTCTAAAATCCTCAACTTTAAATGTACAAATTTGCTTTGGTTATAAAACAAAACTTGTAGGCCACCTGACTCTGACCCCCATGTCCATGTGCATGGGGCTCTCCCCCACACATATACAGATGCACACAATAAATAAATGTAATTTTAATTAAAAAAAACTTTTGACTACCAAAGCAGAGTTTTTCTTGAGTCATTTTTGACCCCACAGCTTCCCTTTGGGTTCTTATCCCAGGTCTGGTATGGTACAGCATGGCGTGTGTTACAGCCTTTTTCAACCCTGGAAACTTATGAGCCTGCTGATTTTTGGTTCCATTTCCAAGATAGCATGACTTAGCCTAGCCACTGGCATTCTATACCCGAGACTGAGAGCTCTGGTGGCTGGCTAACAGAAAATTGGGAAGAGCCTGAACTCAGCTGACATGGATCAGACGGACAGATCTATGCTGTAAGGCTACACAATAGGGTGTCTGATAGTTTCAAAGTAAATGTGGCACAAAAGCAACTCTTCAATATACATTTAATGGCATAGATACTTAACAATGTGCCATTAGTTTGGGTTATTAGACTGTATTAAAACATCTACTTTGGGGTAAATATATACATACATTCTTATACATGGAGCCACTATTCTGAAATCAAATGTGTTACTTGTCACAAGTAATTATGTCCTGAAGGACGGAAGAAGTAACTTCAATATTTTGACTCATCTACATGTTCTTTATTTCCACAACAAAGGAATTGCTAGCCCTACCGCTTGAGTTTCAAAAGTAGAGAGAGAGATTTTTACCTTTTAAACATTTTTGTCTTTGTTCGTATAGATTTCAGGTCACCACCCACCCCAACAGCCAACACCTGCTCAGCACAGACACAGAGATTCACCATAGTTCACAGGGCATGAAGCCCCTGCCAAGGCTCAAAGAACAGTCAAATGGCATTACTGCCTCCAGCCACTGGGGGCAGCACCGGCCACTCCGAGCTCACCTTCAAAGCTGTCAGAGGGAAGTGAAGAGAGCTGTCGCTCTTAGAATGGCAGGAAGCCAGACTCTGTGTCTGTGGCTTTAAGGGAGACAAATTCAGCCACTGCAACTTACAATTCCCAGAATTCCAGCCCTGCTGAACAGAGGAGCACCACAGGATAGGGGGTTGATCGGAAGAGGGGAAGAGATGGGGTACCAGTCCAACAGACTTGCTGCTCCTGCATGAATTTCTGCCGGAAACCTGATGTCTCCAGGAGGAAACTGGAGCGAGCCCCATCGGGACACATGACACACGTGCTCTCCGTCCGGGGGCAGAAGGGGTCAGAGCTGCAGCTGCCTTTTGCCCTTCACTCTCTCAATTACTGGCTTGCTGTCTAGGGCACAGGGAGAGCTGCCCCGGGGTGAGATGGAGAAAGGCTGGGCCACTTTCTTGGAGCCATGGAGTTCCGTGTCTGTAAAGGAAGCTTGGGGTTCTCACCAGAGCTGCGCTCTGTAGCCATACTGACAAACTCCTGAAGTGTTGGCGGTCATCTTGACCTCCATCCCTCCCTTTTCCTCCCCTAGATCTAGAAGTGAGTCTACCTAGATCCTTCTGGTGAACGAGGAGTTCCCAACACCAGACATCTTATTATCCATCTGAAAGATGTAGGGAAATGTGCTCCAGGACATGATTTTGTCCCCAACGTCACAATCCACTCCTGGTCCATAAACATGGCTTCCTTGCATCAAAAGGATGTGCCAGAGGCTGGACAAACGGCTCAGTGGTTAGGAATGCTAACCACTCCTTCAGAGGACCAGCGTTCACTTCCTATTACCAAAGACAACAGCTTGTGGTTCCAGCAAATCTGTCGCCCTCTTCTGGCCTCCATGGGCACTACACAAGTTGGTGTGTACACACAGAGATAGGATAGGGGTGAGAGAGGGAAGGATGGAGGGGGAGAGGAAGAGAGAAGAGAAGGAGGATGTACCACTCAAAAGTTCCTGGAATAGTGCTGAGCCCCATTCAGTCCCCATCACAGTCCATCAGAGGATCCCCAGGAAAGGGTCCTAAGGTTTGCAGTTCCCCCGCCCCGAAACTGGGAAAAGTACAAGAATTCTGAGTGCGTGTGCAGCATAAGCTTTCAGCCTCCGCTGCAGCTGAGCTAAGAGACTGGTCGTCTCTTGCTCTGAGCCTCTCTCAAGCTCTTAGTGTGACTCTGGTTCTCCCTCAGCTGTTCCCTCTTCTATTCCCTGAGCTTCAGCTCCGGCCACACTCTTTCTTCCCTCTTGGTTTGCATGGCTTTTGTACCTGTCCCTTCCTCCATGGCCCCTGTCCAAGCAGAGGCTGCAGAGAAGTCTGGTGATAAAGTTCTTGTCACGCAAGCACAAGAACCTGAATTCACACCCAGGATCCACATTTTTAAAACGGCCAAGTATTGGGTGTGCACTTACAGCCCCAGCACTGGGGAAGCAAAGACAGACAAATCCGTAAGGGAATCATTGGGGAAAAGGAGGCAGGTGGTTCTCTCTGGACGGCCAACCATGGCCACCTAGCAAGCTCAGATCAGTGAGAAGCCCTGATTCAGAAACAGTAGTTGGCACCTGAGAAATGACACCCAAGGTTGTCCACTGACCTCTATGTGCAGGCATGCTCACACACACACATACACACACACATACACACACACACATACACACACATACACATGTGTACAGATACACATACATATGTACACACAAATATATACACACAAAAACAGACATATGTACACATACATTATGTATATACAAACAGACATATTATGTACACACACACACACACACACACACACACACACACAAGAACCAAGTGAGCTGCAGAGTTTTTCATCAATGAAAGACTAGCTACAAGCAGCTGGGAATGTAGACCAACCCCCAAGCATGTAGGCAGAGGCCTTTGACACGTGGTGCACTGTGAGCTGCCTGCTTCTCATGTCCGGCCTCTGGCCAACTGGTAGCAATCAGACAGGACACTGGGGCACACAGGAAATCTAAAATTAGGTTTTACTACCTTGAATGGGAGATTTATGGGATGGTTTAATTGCTAGTTTGGGGACTCAAACCCAGACTGCAAAGGTGAAACCATCATTCTGGACAAGCTCAGGGAGCCACATGCATCTTGTGAACCTCATTTGCAGCAAGAGAAGACACAACTTCAGGGAGCAGAGAACACGACCCTGCCTCCTTCAAACCCTGGTACATGCCACAGCCAAGAGCATGCTGCTTCCTGCAACTCTGATTTATAATAGGCAAATGTGTATCTTCTGGTGGGACCAGTCTTCAAACTACACACACGAACAGTATATGTGTGTGTGTGTGTTTGTGTGTGCGTGTGTGTATTGTGATCATGTGTGCATGCACACATGTATGTGCACATGTGCAAATGTGTGTGCATATGTATGTGCATGCATGCACACGTGTGTGCACATGTTTGAGCATGCTCGTGTATATCTGTATGCATGTGTATGTGAGCATGTGTGTGCATGTGTGATGTGTATATGTATGTGTGCTCATGTGTGCATGAATGTGTGTGCACATGTTTGAGTGTACTGGTATATATGTGTGTGTGCATGTGTGTGTACAAGCATGCATGTGAGTGTATGTGCATGTATGTCTGGGTGTTCATGTGTGCATGCATGTGTATGTATGTGTGTCATGTGTGTTTGTGTGTGTGTACATGTAGAAAACAGAGGTATCTTCATTAACCCCCCCATCCTGTTTTTGAGTTAGGGTCCCTCACTGAATCTGAACTCAGTGATGCAGCTGTCCGGCCAGCAAGCCCAAGGATGCCGTCTCCATCCCTCCAGCACAGGATGACAGGTGCACACCGGTACCGCTGACATTTTACTTGGGCGCTGGAGAGCTGAGTCAGACAGATCCTTGTGCCTGTCGGGAAGGACCTTTACCAACTGAGCCATCTCCCCTGTACCCAGAGGTAATTCCTCACCATGGTTTTAACACACATTTTCTGAGTGTGACCTGACACAGGAGGTCAGCTGTGGGATTGCAGCTTCATAGCAGTTAAAAGTGTCAGATTCAGTGTTTGTCAGATTATAAGATTTTAACATTACCAGGAAATATAACACAATAGCCAGGGCTATGTGCAACCGTCTCTGTGAAATGCCTCTCTGTCACTGCAGATTCTAGCAGGTCGGAGGCTCTCCCCTGCGGGCCTTCAGAGGAGCAGAACACTGCCAATCCCTGCCAGTGGCGAAGAGAGGCCTGAACACAAAGTCCGACTCTTTACGCCCCTGCCCTGGCTTCTCAAACACACTCTCCCTCCTGCGCTTCGCTATTTTCGGTTCTCGGGTCATTTCTAGTAACTGCACTTAACCGATCCTGTCAGCTCCAGGGCGTGGGCGGCTAGTCCCCTCCTCTCCATGCACAGAGCTTGCCCTGGTCTCTGAGTCAGCCGCCGCCTCCTCGTGAAAAATACTACTCTGCAGTCATTTCCATAGGAATTTGTGCTGGCGAAGCTCTGTTTCCCTTGACGCTGGCCCAAGTGTTTTTCTCTTCGGGGATGGGTTTTTTTAGTTTGAAGCTCGCTCGGCACATCTCTCCGTTGTTCTGTTTTCTAGCCTATTTCCAGTTTTTACCGGAGGGCAAACATCTGCCAATTTGATTCAGCTGCAGGAAGGCATCCGAGCCACAGGACACACGGCTGTGTGGATGTCCAGGGTGAGCTAGGGAGCCTCTGTGAAGGGCAGGAAATAAAGGCAGCCCACACATGGCTTGGTACCATGAGAAGAGCTAGCTATCCTAGGGACCCATCTTTCACATGTGAGCCACCTGATCTTGCACTTTGAAAAATACCCTGTCACCCTTCACCATGAGAACCGCATGGCTATTGACCTGTGCATGCTGTATGTTCATGTGTGTGTGCCTCAGTGTGTGTGTGTGTGTGTGTGTGTGTGTGTGTGTCTGTGTGTCTGTGTGTCTGTGTGCTGAGGAAACCTGGAGCCCACCAACTGCACTAGACTTAGAGGCTAACACAAGCCCCAGGGATAGTCCCTCTCTGCCTTTGAAGCCTAGAATTACAGACACAAATTGCTGGCCCTGGATTTTTTACATGGGTGCCCTTTACTAACTGAGCCATCTCCCTGAACCCTGATTTTGTGTGTTTAACGGAACCTTTTGGAAATACGAAGGCAACTGCCTGGTGTCTCTGCTCTGTAACTGCCTGAAGACAGAGCACCAAGCTCTAGAGATAAAACCAAAATGGAGAGGGAAGGAGAAGCTGGGGCTGGGGAGAAGCTGGGAGAAGCTGGGAGAAGATGTGGGGGTGGTGTGGGGGGTGAAAAACCTGGAAGACAAGTGTCCACTCTTCTCAGGCAAATGAGAGAAGTTATCCTCACTAAGAACCTCAGAACTCTCCTCACATCTATGACCCAGGATCTGTATTTTTATTTGCCAGCAGACTGGAGCAAATGTTCCTTTGCCAGAAAAACCCTCACTATCTCTTCTTTAATTGTCTTTATCCATTACCTCTTGGAGAGTGACTAGGCTATGTCAGGGCCCAAGCTGTGTCCCTCTACAGAGAACAAAATGGAGCAGCCTTGAGGTTAGGTGTGTGAGTGCTACGGAATCTAGAAATAGCATCCAGAGAGGTCCGTGTGTCGGTCACGGAGGGATAATACTAAGTGGAATTTGTTTCCTGTAATGAAAACCCCAGACTAGGGCATATTTGTGAATAATTGTCCTGAATCAGGGCATCCTTGAGAATCTCAGTAACCTTAAAGGGTAGACTGGAGGTGTTGGCTCTGAAGCCTTGGCCCCCTTCACCTCCTCAAAGGGTCCTGACACCCAGTGGGAATGGGCAAAGGATACAGCACCTGCCCCAGAAGATCTGCTCCACAACCTCTCATTCCCAGACACAAATTTCCATGAGACCCAGACACAGAACAGAAGAGGCAGGCCATTCTGAAGGCACGGCAGATCTGCAGCCTGATTTCATTAGACTCAAGGGCTTGTTTCTGTTCATCCGTGGACTCAGGTAAAACTGTCGAGGTTGGCAGGTCCTACCTTGTGGAGCAAAGAACAGTGGGAGAAGCCTGGTGCTGAGGCAGAGGTGGAGATCTGTGTGCACTGTGGGGGAACAGGAAAGGCTTAGCCATGATCGGACTTTATGAGGTGACATGACTGGGCGTCAGTTGTAAGATCACTGGGCTCACCCACGCACCCCTGTAACATATACACTGCTCAGCCTGAAGGGAAAATCCAGCCCCACCGCTGTGATTACCACAACGTTAGCCAAATATAACAGTCTCCAAGAGCTCATCTTCGGTTTTCACGCCCATAAACGTGATGTCAGCTTTGCTGCCCTGCAGCTGGGAACAGCATCCACGAACTGGTCATCCTGCGTGGAGCAGTTTGTTCCAGGGTCTTCCTCAATGATGTGGCAACTGTCAGCTCCCGTACCCCACACACAGAGGCAATGCGTACACCCCCCTCCCCCGGGAGGACATGTGCGAGCCCTGGTTACTGCACAAGAGGCTTTTCCCAGGATGAAGTACACATGACTTCCAAAGCGTGTTATCATGTTTACCCTGTGTTGAGACTACTGAACTCACGTGTTTCTATATTCACGTGTGAGCACTGAATATCACCCAGGTGATATCTATTTAAGAAGTCCTGCTATGCTGAGCTTTTCTCAATACAGCTTGGCTTTTAAGTTAATTTGCCTCTGGTGGGGAATTGATGTTGTGCACGAATCCACCTGCCTGCCATTGGCGTGACTGGGAACAGAAAACATCTACCTCTAAAAGGTCTCTGTCCCGTAGCCATCATCACAAGATGAGGCACAGAATTGGGCTCAGGGCATCAACTCCATAGCTAAGTGTTCATGGAATCCTTCATTCCATCTCCCAGAACCCCATAAATGGAGTATAGCGCCCAGTAATCCCAGCACTTTGGAGGTGGAAGTTAGAGACGGGAGAATATGGGGTTCAAAGCTAACTTTGACCACTCTGGGGTTAGCCCAATACAAATCACATGGTAACTCATAAACACATAGACACATACATACACCCAAGAGGTGGACTGGGCTATGAGATTTCGTGTAGTGCCCACACCAAAAGGCACAGATGTCAGCTATGCATCAGGTAAAGCCTTGCTCTCCTTTCTGCCTCTACGTGATTAGCAATGAAGCATCCCAGCCAGAAAGAGACATTCGACGGTGGGTAGAATCTGGCAGTTTCTTTTGTTTAAAAACCCAAGAGATATTCTTTTCCACTAATGTCCGACCACCGACAACTGCCTGGATGAGGTATAAAATTTGATATGGCGATTAGAGTTGGGGGAAGCCTTGCATATTTTGTTTAACAGATTTTTTAATGGTCCTTTTATGGTATGCGTGCCCGAGGGGAATAGTAAACCAGAGCAAGAGAATGAAATCCCCTTAATATACACCGGCAACAACAGGAACACCCACCTACAGGGAGCCACGCTCTGAGAGACTCCACTGCAGGCTTCAGAGCTGAGCACAGCTTCTTCCTCAAGGAAGCAGGGCTGAGCACCAACCTGCTGCGTTTGCATAAAGATCCAGGGAGCCTTGGGCTCTAAAGCAAGCAAGGTTTGATGGGTAAGCTAATCAATGACATGTCACAGAAGGGACATGGGTAATCACGAGGAGTAGCGGGCAGCCTAAATCAGCTTTGTAAGATCCAGATCCGAGGATTTCCCTGTGGTTGCCATCACCGAAGCGTAAGATCACGTCGTCTGGGAAGTGAATTCTGAAGCCGTCCAGCCCACTGATAGTCCACTGGGGTCCCAGCACTTTACGACAACATCTTCAAGTGATAAATGGCATAGCGCTCGGGAGACCCTCAGAATGGAAGCTGTGTCGTGATGCTGGAATTACATTTAAATAGCGGATGCCCGCTAATATTTCATGTGCATGAAGCTGTCAGGGCCTAAGTCCCACGGAGGCAGCGCCATTTGTTACTGAGGATATAAAGTTTCAGTCTGAAAGCAAGTATTTTGTTTGGCCCCTTGAAAGCATGAAGCTAGTGTACATGCAGCCCTGGGTTCGATCCCAGCACCACAGAGTAATTAATAGCAAAAATGGTAGATAGTGGCGGAAACTGACTCGACAGAAATTATCGGTATATTTTCATTCCGGCTGGGAAACTGCAGGTGTAGTGCTGAGAGCGTTCCTGTTGATTTTCTGTTGTCTTCAGACTTGTTCCTGTCCCTGTGCTTTGGAGGGTTCTGTCAGTGAAGATTCAATGTTGGGGAAAAATCAACTTTGGTTATAAAGTAAATTTTTGAGCTTTAACGCTGCTCACGGTCAGCATGGACCCTAAGGGCAACACTCTACAGCTGCAGCGGCCAAAATGGCAGCCAGAGCTATGTGGCTACTGTGGTACCACTGGGTGGGACTAGGCTGTGAGTGGGTTCCACATTCTGCATCTAAAATGAGGGCGGAAAGGAATCCAAAATAGCTCACTAGTGTGGTTACTTGAATTACCTCGGGAATGATAGCATTTTGGACATGTGCTCTGTGAACTGTCATATTAGAATTAAAGTCTCTCATTCCATTTTCTTCACCAGGCTCCTACAATACTCCAAACTACGCAGGCTTTGGTCTCTGCCTCCGTGGACAAGCAGGGCACTAGGGATGGCCCTTGCAGGCAGCTGTTGCTACCTTGGAACTGCAATAGTCCCTGAGACACCTGTTCTGAAAACTGGGGACAGTCACAGCAAGGGGGACGAGTGCCCTCAGGAGAGGTGTCACCTGCCGTCTTCTTCCACAGTTCCTACTGTCCCTTTCTCTGCCACAATTTTATTTTTTGATTCACTCTCGGGTGCCTGAGGTTGATATCCAACTTGGTCTCTCCCAAACCCAAGGAGGGGCCTATGCATTTCCTGCATTGTGTAGGATCCATGCTGCCCGCAAACCAAACACTCACAGAGCCTGCCTCTCCCACGCCTGCTGTCCTGAGCGACTGTCTGTTCAGACCCAACACCATCACTATCAACTCTCTGCTTTAGCTTTGGGGAGTACTTTCTGGTCCTCCCATGGCAAGGACCAGAGTGTTCAAGTCTTAAGACATGGGCTATTGTCCCCCAGAAAAGTGATGTACAAGGACATTCACGATTTATCAAGAGTCTCAAAAACACAGTAGATACAAATAAATATAGCCACATCCAAAGAGAAATATGAGGAAACACAGAAAGGCAGATTGGGAATACAATGTTCACAGGGGTCTCAGATACTGGCTGAGTGGGGTTATATACAGGCCTCTTGAGATGAAATCTACCCAAAGACTCAGGCAGCTACTCTGGATACTAAGGCCAAAACCAAATCCACTAGAAGAAAAGAATTACGAGGAGCTGACTTGGCAACAGAAACCCACCCAGAGCTTTGCACCGGGCCATCTCTGCCGCCGATCCAGGAAACACATCGGTCCTCACCATACAGGAGCCACCGCTGAGGCCGGCACCCATCCACGTGTACTCACTTTATTTCATGGTGTGTGCACGTGTGTATCTCCTCTGTAGACTCTGTGACCTAGGCACGACCCACCTCTGGATATTATGACATGTAAGTTCACCCTGTTGTGGTGTCACATCTGTAATGAACTACCGTGACCAAAAGCAACATAAAGAGGGAATGGGCTTGTTGCTGTAATTCCAGGTTAAAGTCCATCTTGGGGGTGGGGGTGGGGTATCAAAGCAGAAACTAAGCCAGTTACATCACACCCACAGACAAGAGTCTTAAACAGTCACAACTCAGTTTCTGTTCCCTCTGTGTTCCCTGCATTCTCTGGTGCACACAGAGCCTGTGTGAATGTCCACGTGGAGGTTATTGTCCCAAAGACCTTGCCTTAGAGTCTCCTGGCACAGATACCCTCTGCTCAACAAAAACTCTGAAGCCAGATGAGCTATCATCTTGGTCACGTGCTACCCACATAACTAGTTAAAAGAGAAAGTGAAAGGCACGCCACAGCTCTGTGGAGTCAGGCAGACAGGTGGACAGATGGGCTGCATACTGGAATGTTCCAGCATCTCCCAATATATCATCAACGGTTTGTGAGACCTCTCAATAAGGGTGGTCCTTTACGAACCTCTGCTTGGTTCATGCTTGCCGCCCGACTTCTGGGACAGTGCTTGAATTTAATAGGAGATCAACAAAATTACAATGTGTTTCCAAGCCACTTAAGATTAATGAAATAGAAGTTAATGTGATTTAATGCTCAATGTTTGCTTTAAAAAAAAAAAAAAACAAAACAGTAAGGCTAAGCTCAAGCCACAGGGGCACTCTTAATGCACACACGGGTAGAGCTTCGATCCGCAATGGTGACCTGTGAAGGGTTATACGGCATTACCTCTAGATGTGCAGTTCAGTCGCAGGGTACTAAGAGGAAAACACTGCCTCGAGGCATTCTGCCTGGACACCTGTATCTGCAAGTATTAGCAAACCACAAAACAAACAAAACAAACAAAAAAACTGACCCTCAATTTCATCCCCACACAGTATAACTTTAGAATTGTTACCCTGCAGCTGCAGCGCGCTCTTAGGTTGATGCGGCAAATGAAAAGCCATAAATATCCCTCCGTCTTGAAGGCTGGGGCTTTGGGTGGGTCTCAGGGCTTAGGGTAAAGACTGCTCACATGCTGATCTAGCATATGTTCTCTGGGAAGCCCAGAATGCATCTTAGATTCGATCTTAATTGTCTTTATTCCTATTTAAAACCCTGCAGTAAAGGGAATCTCACTGCCAGGATCCCAGAGGCTGGAAAGTACCTTTCAGTATGAAGAGGCAAATTCCCTTCTCCACTTTTGCTTATTAGATCGTCTCACTGCTCTGTTTTGCAGAAAGAGCAAGCCTTGCGCGGGACAGGTTTAAACTCCCCATGCATCTGTCCATCATGGGAAGGAAGCACATGGGCTCGCTGAGGACAGTATGGTGCTAACCAAAACGGGGTTGGGGGCGCTTCCAGAGCATCCTCGGGGGAGACAGGGGAAGGAGGCAGCTGATTTCTTACAAAATGTTTTTACCTTGCTCACTTCCCCCTAAAAGAAATCTTCGATTTCTGAAAAGTATAACTCAAAAGTTGTTGGTTCCAACCCTGTGCGTGGTTTGCGATTCAGAACATTTCCTTTTACGCAAGCTTTGTTAATTACTGATGCTCTCCGATCTAGGCGGACCCGCCTCTGCCTTTTTGAATGCCTCCCAGTGTGGTGACCATCCCCACTGGGTACTTCTTACATAGTTTTTTTTTTCTGTCCCCTCTCTGGACCTTTCATCCCCATTCCCTAAAGCTTTGAGCAGAATTCTGTGTCAGTTACACACACAGGCAGGTGTGCACAGGGGGCTCTTCAGTTCCCAAAATCCCTGCTTCATAGGAACTTACACCTCCCTCCTCCAGTCTCACAGCTACAGACAGCAGCGTGGTGCCAGCATGTGGTATGCCTCTCCATGCTCTACAAACTCATAATCAGCGTGAGGTTATAAGACCTGCCTTGCTATCATCCTGGCTCTGCCTACAGCAGTGCTGGGGTTAGGGGATGTGTGGGGGAGTTGTGGGGAGGGCACAGCTTTCACACAACCAGCCTTGTGAAGGGAGCCATATATGATTCCAAGGAGCCAAGGAATGTGACTTAATTTAGCAGAATTCTGTCCAGCTTTTTTTTTTCAGGTCCCCAACTGCCCTGTCACAGCTAAGTCTTGTCAGTTTAGCTCTCTGGGGTCCAATGGCATCACTGACAAAAGACCTTTCAGTTCTTCCGCTAGTGAATTAGAACTTGGTTCCCTTTCCCAGTCACATGCACCTCTGCCCAGGAAAGAGGCGAAGGACAGACCTCAGCCAGAACCTGCCTGTCTGGGGAGGTTTCTGTCCAATACAGTCTCTGATCCCAAGATACCAGAGAGGCAGGGCTCTCCCTCCTCTGTTCTTAGTCTCAGCCTCAACAAACACAATCACCAAGAAGGAAGCTGCCTTACAGAAGCCCCAGGAGGAAGAATGGGCCAGAGAAACAGCATTTCCCCTATAACCATGCCCCCCCAATTCTTTGGCCAGAGATCTACCAGAAAAGAGCCAATGGACCTCTTTGTATAGAAAGTGACTATAAACTGTAAAGTTTTAGTGGCCAGACTGTAAGGGACACAACAGGTTGTCCTGTCTCATAGCTGCTAAGCCACCAAGGGCTGTCTGAATCTCAGGGTCTAGAAGAAGGAAGACTTCCCCCATCACCATTCCTTCAGCCACTCTAGGGGGGCAGCAGGAAGCCCCAGGGCCTACTCAGAGCTTGGGTCTCTCTTACTGTCCTGTAGAGGCAGAGTGACCGAAACAGACACAGTGGCCTCGATCTATCCTGGCTCCCAGGCAAAGATATTCGGAACCAGGCAATTCCACCTTTGATGAAGCTATAACCACACACACGAGTGAGCTCTCCCTCAAGGTAACCACACAGGACTCCCTCTGGGGCCCAGAAAAGCCGCTCTCTGCCCATCCTTCATCTGTCACTTAGCAACTGTTATTCCAATCGTGAGCCTCAAGAATCTATATTCGCACTTGAGGTCAGGAAAATAAATTGATCCTTACACAAACAGCCAAGAACAGCTTACTGAAAATAGAGCCACAATGACATTACTGGATGAAACTTCTCTGTCCCCTCCACATGAAACTTCTCCGCTTTCTGTAAAATCTCGGGAAACTTCGCCGAACCATTCAGAAGTGTGAAAATGGGGGATTAATTTCTCAGAAGTCTTCCCAGATCGGCTGCCATATTGTTTCCCACGCAATGAAATGGTGCATTCTCTCCCTCTCTCTCACTCATTTGTTTTGCAGAAGTAATTACTAGAAAAATATATTAGCCCTACAGAGTCACATGTAGAAACCCCCTTTCCAGTTACCTAGTTCAGAAGCAAGGTTTGAGTTTTACGTGCCACAACCGCAGACCTACATTTTTAAAACCCTTCGAGCATGCTTCCGGTTCACCCCCAGGTCTGATGTGGTGCCTACTTCTCCAAGATCAGAAAGTTTGAGTCTTAGGTGACCTCATCTAAGTAGCCTGCCTCACGCTCTTGCAGGTTAGCTTCTCATGTGCAGCCTGTTGAGCAAACCTGATCTTCCTGCACACACTTTGATGCATACTGCACCCTTCCGGTATTCAATGGTTGTTTCTCAGACACAGAAGCCTTCCTTCCCACCAAGGACCAGCCTCTTCAAAAACAGGAGACCTCAAAAGTTAGTTCAGATCCAGAACTTAGGCAGAGAGCTCTGTTTTTAGACGCACCCTTTAATTTCTTGCTACCATCCACACTTTACTTGTGCTTAAATCTAGGGAAGTAATTTTAGTTCTCACCCGGCTGCACTAAGGCTCTAGATTCTCGGACGTGGAGCACAAAACCGTCTCTCTGTGATACTAAAATGTCTAATATGAATTGTAATGTTGAAGGGAGGAACCCACCCCTGGTTATTTTGCAAAACCTGTTCACATGAGTGTAAGTAAACTGGATTCTCTGGTTACTGCCTTGACGTGATCCACCTGAGAGGTCCAACAGTGAGATGTATGTTAACAGCCAACAACTGCCCATGAAGAAGGGTGTCGGAAACACTGATAGAGGCACTAAACGAGAAGCTGTGCATTCCTGCGTACCACCCACTCCCGAATCAACACACCTCAGCATGCACTCATCAGGGCCACCGAGTACTTCCGCCACCTTCCTATATAAACACCTGGAGTGCATCATTTTCTTTCCCTTATGAGCACTGAGCCTACTTTAAAGCATCCCAAATTCAAGGTGTAGAGCATAAACCGTGCCTTGAAGGTACTGCCTCCGTGGGAAAGTCCAAGGGACTATACTGACAGAGAAAAGCAGGCAGAGCTCTGTGTGTCCCGATCTAATGGAACACTGCACCCTGCAGAGAAGAAGGGACATGTCAGGGGACAAGAAACCTGCACGTAACAGAGACAGCAAGTGAGCTCAGCATCACAAAGCAGAGGCTCTTATATGACCTAACTCCTGTGTTTACGGTCCTGTGGTCCCTAGCCCTCACAAGTCTCTCTAGAAAGAGGCAGGTGCCCCTCTATCAACACACCCTGAATGGAGACCTGTGGCGGAGCTGACAGCAAGACACTGATTCAACCTGACGGTTTCCCACAACCCTAGCTCCGGTGACCAGTGCAAACCTGGGAATGTTTGTCACTGGGGAATAGGAAAGGGTTTTGAAACATTAGCTCCTGTGTATCTTGAAATAAATGGTCCCTTTGATTTGATTTATTTGATTTTTTTGTTAAGAAAATGAACAAGAAAAACCAGAGCTAACATTAGCTTTAGGAAAGGAAGCATTCAGTTCTGATAGGAGGCATGTTTAATAAATGCACATCATGCAAGACTGTAGATTGGGAGGCAAGCTAAAATCATTTTGGACATATCTCAGGTATGACTTGCTTCTTACTATAAATCTGCTATGCCCCTGGGATCTTCACCATATATAAAACATCTGTTTTTTTTAAAATGAAAATCTCAACAAAGTTTTTATTTAATGTTACACAAAACCTTCAAACGAGGGGGAAGGATGCTTACACACGGGGTGTGCATGCAGTTCTGTGTTGCCAGCCATCTGACAACCAAAAATAAAAAGGAATTTTAAACTCTGAACTGGAACTAACTGGTGGGACGTAGTCACCAAGGGCTTGTGAAAAAAGAAAGGTGAAATGGGTTTCAGTTCTACATAGAATTTTAAAACAAAACAAAAAAAAACGGCACTAAGTGTGAAGTTATAAAACTGGTAATTTTAAGTGGTACTAGAACTTTTATATTCACCAACACACATTTCCAAACTTAGAATTCTCAATTTCTAGCTTGGCGACATATCTCGAAAGTCCAGGACACAAATCAGACTAGTTTCCAAAACCACAAAGAGCATTTGTGATGTGCCTTCAACGCGTATAGCTTTTCTTGAGAATTAAAAACTTTAAATCTTAGCTACAAATTGGTACAACACATCCTGTGTACCACAAAATTATTGTTTCGATCTAAGTAGCTCACGGATTTTATTTAACTCCTGTGTGCTAACAGCCCTTGGCTAGAGCAGGGCTCCTACGCCGGATGCCAGCAGAGCAAGGGTTACTTTTAGGAATGTGTCCAGGGGCTCCTACTCTACTCTCTACACCTGAATGTGTTGCCTGGCCCAGGGTGGAAGTTTCCCCGCATTTCAAAATGATACACACGTGCACAGTGAAATCTTTGGCATCTACGACAGTCTGAGCAAGAGAGTAAACGAAATTAACTTTACATCTACAAAGAATTTCCGAAATCCACATCTGCGTTAAAAACTCGCGTTCTCTGGGCAGCTTAGACTGCTGTTAAACCGCTAATAACAACATGTGAGCCTCATGCTAAAAAAAAACAACGCTGGTGCAGCGCCCGCTGTAGACTTCTGTTTACGGAGTAACAGCGGTGAATGGGGTTTCAGAAGAAAAGAAACTACATCCGTAAACACCCCCAACTTTCCAAAGGCAGATGGCTGGCGATCTGGGATCTCAGGCTGCAGAGGTGAAAAGGGACCCTGGGAAATGAGGGCACAGATCTGTAACCTGGTTCGAAGGATGTCAACCCCCTCGCCCTCACGCAGATGTGACCCACAGGCTGCCTCCCACATGCGCATGTCTCTGTCACAACACTGTTGCTGGAACTGACAAGCCCACGACCTCTTGGCCACTGTGATCCCGAAGGACACCACAATCACGGGACATGGAGGACTTACCCAGAGCCAGGTGCTGCCGTCGGGGAGGGTCTGTCCAGCTCGTGGGTACCCGCGCGTGTCCGCGCCCGTGTGTGCCCACGCACATGCCGGGCCGGGCCGGGCAGCACTGACTCTCAGGGTGCTGAGTGGCTCAGCTCCGAGTGTGGCGCGGGCCTTGGGGAAGCTCTGGCTCCCGCCAATCACCGAGCAGGGCTGGCGGGAGGCAGCCCAGGCGGGCGAGCCTGGAGTGTGCTGGGGGCGGGGCGGATGCGCGGGATGCGGGGACCAGGTGCAAGTGTGAATGGAGGTCCTCTGTGTGACGGGATTGCGTGCACTCGTGTCCCTGGACACCAGGGGGCTCGTGTCCAAGGGCAGGTTTGGAAGGCGCGCCCCATGCAGGAACAGCAGGCAAGGTTGAGTGATGGGGAAGAGGAAGAGGAGGAAGGGGAGGCTGCAGGGAGGAAGAAACTAGAGTTTAGACAGACGAGCGGAACCGAGCGGACATCCTCCGCCGCACAGAAAAGAGCCCAGACGCAATTCCGGGAGCTAAGCTGCGTAAAGAGAACGGGGGTGGAGGGTGCAGTGGGGGGATGCAAAGGGACCCGGCGGGACTCTGGTGGGAAGTGGCGCCACAGAGGTGCGGCTCCTCCAAAGTCCTGACTGCTTTTAAGAAGTAGTATTGTATTTTTACCCGGTCTGGTTACAACGTAAAAGTTCAAGTGCGTGCGTCTGCAGAAGTTTAAAACAACCCTTGGGCTGCCTTAAATGCTAACGGAAAACTGTCCACGTTTCACCCAGGGAAAGAAGAGACGTGGGTGCTGAGGGGTCACCTTTCATAAGAATTCAGGGATCCCCTTTGGGAGGAGTTGGATGTCAGGTTGCCGAGGGTACAGACAAGCTTGGTGACAGCTGAGGCTGGGCTCTGCTCCTTCGTTCCAGGGCTCAAAGCCACAGCCCCTCAGACGTCAAATATCCCAGAGTCCCACTTACCTGATGGTCCTCCTGTCCCGTGGGTGTCGGGACCTTCAAGACCACCGTCTCTGCGAGGTCTCTAGAAATTCATCCCCCAGCGCCCTCCTGAATGTCGTCCCCATTCCTCAGACAGACTGAAAACTACCCTTCTCCCTCCCTAGACTCACTTTAACAGCCAAGAATTTCAGCAAACAGCCAGAAAGAAAGCTAAGTCGTCGTCGCCCCTCCAACCCCGCCGCCCCAGGGAAGGAGGCGAATAAGCACTCTTTTAATTTGAAAAATAGTAATTAAAACTCCTTCAACTTTTAAGGCTACGCAACATAATCTATTAATTGGGCGCTATTAACATGCCGTTTTACTGAGCGCAGCACACAGAAGTCCGATTGTGACAGAGGGGTGTTTTCAATGAAAGTGGAGTTATTTTAACTGCAGACTGTTTACTTTTCTGTGGTTTAGTCTATAACTTTCTCCTTTTCTTGCTTCAGAATTCTGCTCCATGAAGCAAAGCCCTTAGCTCCCAGACATTCCAAAAAGTCTGCCAAAATAATAGAAAAAAAAGAGAGAGAGAGAGAGGGAAAACACAGAGAGACCCCCTAGTCTGGGTCAGGCTTAGGGTTGCCTGTGAGCAGCACCAGAAGGCTCCTCCCTGGGCACTGGGCAACTTAAATAAAAAATAAAAACAAAAACCTTTGGGTCTCTGTTTACTAGGAAAATAAAATAAAATAAAATAATTTTAAAAGGAGTCTAAACAGTTGAGTACAGATATAGCCTATTCCAAAACCTATGGGTTCTAGTGTGACCTTTAACCCCACAGATGCCAAAATGAGCTCACTGAGGTAACTAGGCAACAAAGTATTTCCCTGTAAAACTGTCCTCTTTCATGAAATTGCTAGGGTACTTCTTGGAATTTTCTAGACCAGCTGCCCCATCATGATGGTTCAGATAAACACCCACCTCTCTCCTTGGTTGGACAAGAAGAGAGCAATAAAAATTAGTATTGAAAACAAAGTTTCCAGCATACACACACCCTCTGCTTTGTAGGACAGTAATTCAAAGGTCAGAATGCACAAAGTTAGTGATGGGCTGGTATCTCCTCCTGCCCATCCTAGGCCTTTACTGTCCAGTGCTCACTAGTAACTGTGTTTGTTTGTTTGTTTGTTTGTTTGTAACGTGATAATATAGCCCAGGTTAACCTCAAATTTACTATGTAGCTGAGAAGATCCCGTCTTCCTGTCTTTACCTGCCGGGTGATAGGAGTATTCACACACCCAGAGCCTAACCCAGAACATAGTGATTTTACTATGTAGCTGAGAAGACCCCGTCTTCCTGTCTTTACCTGCCGGTGATAGGAGTATTCACACACCCAGAGCTTAACCCAGAACACAGTGAGCAGGAGTCTGAGCTGAGCAACAGTCTCAGCCCCGGGAACTCATGATTTCCAGTATCATCCTTCATGAGGTCTTAAAAATATTCACCCTGACTCTCTCTTTAATTATCAAATTTGTTCTTTATTTCTGTCATTCAGTTATTCTGGATCCAAAACTCTCACTGTATTTTATTCTCTTGATTGTTAATTTACAAAGTTTGCCCCAGGAATTGCTTAACATTTAAGGGAGCTCTTTGAAGTAAATAGGTTCTGAACCCACCTGGGGATCTGGGAAGCCCAGGGAGCAGAGAGCCACTGTTTCTTAACAGATTGTTACTCTGGACCACCTCTCAGTCCTCAGCAGCCCCCAGGATAACAGATTGTTACTCTGGACCACCTCTCAGTCCTCAGCAGCCCCCAGGATCATATGATTCCTAAAGTAACAGCTGAACGAAGTGTGGGTGCTCAGTGACAAATGGACACGGTCTAAAAAATAAAGAACCGCCACTTAGCAGAGAAAATGACAATTTCACCAAACCTGAGCCATAAAACATAATTGACACAGGTTCATTTGTGAAGTCCCCCCATTACCCTCCCCCCTTTCTCCAAAAGGTTCTTTAGACACAGATAAGGAATCTCTTAAGGAAAGAACAAAAACAAAGGGAGGAAAGGGAGAGGAAGAGGAGGGAAAGGAAGCAAGTAAGGAGGGAAGGAGTGAAAGAAGGAGGGAGGGAAGAAAGGAGAGAAAGAGGGAGGGAGGAGGGAGTGCGGAGAAAGGGAGGGAGGGAAGGAGGGCAGGAAAGAGGAAAGGAGGAAAGAGGGAGGGAGGAAGACAGGAGGAAAGGAGGGAAGAAGGGAGAGAGGGGAGGAAGGAAGGAGAAAAGGAGGAAGGAAGGAAGTAAAAAGGCTCCCTCACATTGAGCCTTTTTACAAAGCCATGATCCCTAACTTTGAAGCATCCAGAGCCCCAGTTTTGTACAGATGGTGTAGACCTTCTATACCATCTCCTCTAATGGCTCACCATGCAGTTTTAAAGCGCTTTCTGCTCATCTATTCCCTACCATGACTGCGTCGTTGTCGGTGTGATGGATGGTTGAGGTCAGATCAGAGGAAATAATTTTGGATGGAGTAAGTCAGCTAGTTAATTTGTGAGGTCAGGGGGACACAGCAACGCAGATGGGTTCACTCTCCACACACTGTGGACAAACTCCAATTAAATTAAAACATTACTTAAAAGGAGGGCTTTGAGGAACGCTGCTTGACACATTCCAATAGAATTAGTATTTTTAAGGATCTCACCCAGGAGATCGTCGTCTTCCTATATAAAGTTTTGTGGTCCGTCTAATTCTTTTTAAAGCCCCTTTTATCCAGAAAGATGTTTTGGATTAATTTAAGTGTTTGTCACTGGCTAATATCAAGTTCCTTTTCAGCAGAGCGTCTTGGACTGGGTTATCACACCTGTTAAATATAAGCATCCTTTTGATAGTCTAAGAAGGGCCTTAAAAGGTTTACGTCTTTCAATATGGAGATTTAATTGTTTTACCTATAATAAAAATAATCCCTATAAAATTCAAATTGGGGGTATTTCAAAGCTGGAAGAACTATTGGATTGGTATGTAAAAGTTGCAGTTCAAAAAGTCTTCCACTTTTAATATAGCAGGCATGGCGTTATGAGTTTTAAAACCCTGGTTATCATTTTGGAAGGTCTGGTCTTTATTGTCCTTGCCTGGGCGTCTTTGAGCTCACTTTATGGTCCAGCAGCTCTGTGCTAAATATGGGAAGGGTAGCGGTCCCCTTGCAGTAAATACTCATGAAGGAGGAAATCTCAGTTTCAGCTGCAGTCTGCAGTATGGCTTTTCACACTGGCACATGAGGGTCATTGGTGAGCTCCAGTGTGGCAGACGGTCCCATCTGAGGATTGCTAGCGTGTCAGATGCTCCGGCTTCGAATGCCTGAGTTCCTTCCCACAGCCCCCACAGCACCAACCGGGGCTGTTCTCTATCCTGGAAATAGGTCCAGCTTGGATGAAGTTGAGCATCACTAAGGGGCTTCTTCTCCTTCAAATGCCAAGGACAGCCTCTCTCGGTGGCCATCACACACAGATATCACCAGATAAAGGGTGGCAATATCAGAAAGCTTGATCAGGATGGCTTATGTGGAATCCCTGGTCTCTCTCTCCAACAGTACACTCACCCCAATTTCTGATGGCCTTTACTGAAAGATGGGTGCAATTCCCTAAGGGGAGTCCTCTGGCTTCTGCCTCAGCATTACTGTTGTGGTGTTAGAAGCAGCTAGTGAGTCAGGTAGGGCTGTTCTGTGCCCTTACAGGCAAACTAGTCCTGGGCAACACTTCCCCTGGTGTCTGTCTCGGAGGCAATTTGTCTGCAGCCTGCACAGCAGTTCCTAATAACACATGGTGACCACAAACTTCTCCGTAAAATTGCATAATGCATAATTCCTATCAACTTGCATAGTACACAAAGTGAGCTGATGTGAAACACATTGTACATCTGTCGATGAGCTTTGGTGACAGGGGTTGTGAGAAATAGACCCAAAGCTCCGTTTGTATTTTTAAAATGGAATTATCTAGAGTACAAGAGGGTTTACCCTAGCCCTTCTGATGATTACATCTGGGTAACTCACTCAACGTTTTAGCTAGTAAGACAACACTATCTGTAACTGTCTGGTCATGGCATGTGACATTTAATAACGTGATCCCTTGAGATGAAAGTAGTTATTTCTTTGGGAGGTTGAGATAATTTCTCCACAGTGATTTTTGCATCGATAAATGTATTGACACAGTATAGTGACAGAAGTAAAACCCATTTCTTAATCGCTTTATCTAGTTCTCCGGGTAGTAAATTATGTGGCTATAGATGGTGGTATGATCTGAGTGGGCAAAGGTCGAGTAGCTGCCATGTTCAAGAACAGAGATCTAGCTTTTGTTTATCACATGACCTGGGGCAGGTTTGTCGAAGCTACTTGGCTGAGGCCCGGTTTCCTGAGGCATTGGATGAGTCTGATGCAGATGGCCTAGAATTTGCTGTGGTAGCTGGAATGAGAAATGGTCCCCAGTTGGTTGCACTGTCTGGAAGGTTGTGAGATGGGACCTTGCTAGAGGGAAGCCATCGCTGCTAGGGCTGGGCTGTGAGGTTCACTACAGAACTCCCAGCCTTGAAATCAAAAGCCAAAGTAGATTTCCATAAATCTCTTCCGGTCATGATATTTTATCACAGGACAGAAAGTAACTAATACCTTAGCTAAATACAGGACTTCTCAGGGGAGCTAGGCATGACTCATCTTCATGTGTGGACTGACTGGGAGCTGATAGAATACCATGTCTCTTGGATAAACCTTGTGGTGGTTTGAACGGGCAAGTCCCCCATAGAATTACATGCTAAATGCTTGGCCCATATCGAGTGGCACTGTGAGAGGGTGTGGCCTTGTTGGTATGTCACTGTAGGGGTGGGCCTTGAGGCCTCCTATGATTAAGCTGCACCCAGTGTGACTCATTGTATCTTGCTGCTGCCTTTGATCAAGATGTAGAATCTCAGCTCCTCTGTCACCATACCTGCCTGGTGGTGATAATGGGCTGAACCTCTGAAACTTTAAGCCAGCCAAGACTTGCCCATGGTGTCTCTTCACAGCCATCAAGTCCCAACTACAACAAACGCTTTGCACACACTTCTTGGCCCTCTCCTTATCAGGGTACCAAGGATGACCTCCCTTCCATCTCACATCTGTCCAGTCTGGCCTCCATCTCAATCCCCTGGGAGCTTCAAAAATACCTCCATCTTCTGGAAAACCTCTCTCAAGTCTGATGAGCCAGAGCCCCGGGGAACAGGGAGATGGGACAGTGCTGTGGGTAAATGCTTTGACAGTCCTCGGTAGTCGTGTGACAAGAGCCACAGACATTACAACCCTTGAGTCAATGGTGAAAATGGACTCTTCACAGAATCAGAACTTTCTAGGTGAGTGCATTTAAAACACACCCTGAGGTCAGAAGGGGCTCCGTTAGTAAGAGCTTGCTAGACAGGCACGAGGGTCTGAGCTTGTAAAGACAGGCATGATGACATTTGTTTACAGGACCAGCACTACGGAGGCAGAGGCTTATGATGCCCCGGCAGGGCTTTCTGGCCAGCTTGGCCAGTGGTACTGGCAAGTTCCAGGCCAGTGAGATAAGCTCCGTTTCAGAAAACACCAAGATAAGAGCTCAGCAGTTATGAGCACTGGCTGCTCTTCCAGGGGATACAGGCTTGATTCTTAGCCTCTACATGACAGCCTGCAATCAGTTGTAACCCCTTCCTGGGGGATCTGCCGCCCTCTTCTGGCTTCTATGGGCACTGCATGCACATGTTGTACATTCATGTAGGCAAACCACCTACGCAGGGAATGAAACGGTGACATAAAATAGTGACTGACAGCCAGAGACATGACACTCACGGTTGACCTCTGACCTCCACACACACATGCATGTGCATTTACGCTCAAACGCAGTTATGTACCCCGCCACACAAACACACACACACACACACACACACACACACACACTAAACAAACAAACAAACAAATAAATCTGTTTTTAAAAAGTGCCCAACACATGCCCAGTTCGGCATTCTCCCTTATCCCAGTGCTCTGCTGGTATCTCTGTGGCAGCCCAAACCACTTCTTTCCTGCCATCACCTGTTCTAGCTTCACCATGTACACCAGTGACTGTGCACACACTCAGAGGTGCCCTGAGCTCCCTTTAACCGTCACACAGGAAAAGAAAAGACATCTTTGATCTTTGAACTCTTGCTCCTCACGTCCAGACACTGTCTTGTCTGTCCACCTGGTCCCTGGTGTCCCTGAGCCACCTGGCCTGGGTCCCATCCTGCATTACTTCCGATGTGTTGGTCTGATTTCAGGTGAACTTGCTAGGGTGGTGAACTGAGAGCTCCCAGGATGCTTTGCGTGGAAGAGAGGCTACCGTTCTCCTCGAGGCTCACTGCTGGTAGAGAAGGAGAGTCTGGGACTTCTTACAGAAGAAAGCCAGGGTGCACAGCCCCACCAGTGAGCTGTATCTCTCCAAACTCTCTGCCTCCCTGGAGCCCTTCACAAGCCCAGGGTTCCCATGGTGAAGGCAAAAGGAGAGAGTATCACCCATCATCATGATAAGACTAATGAGGTTAGACTCAAGAGGAGAGGAAAACATAGAGACTTTTTCAGAGATCCATGGAAGGTTGTAAAAGACAACAGAGAGCCAAAAAACAGTGTGAGTCCCATTAGCCTCCTTTGGCTTCTGCTTAAGAGGTATGAAGCAGGTGAGAGCAATGCTCTGAACAGGGCAGCTGTTCATCCCAAATCTCTAACAAGCACCCGGAAGCACCCAAAGTCCAGAGGCAGGAGGAGGAAGGCCTGGGCTGAGCCCCACAGGACTGCTGCAGAGGTGCAAGTCCATGGCCAACCGTGTAAGTCAACCTTTGGGTCCATCGGCTGGATACAGGGTGTGGTAGAGTCTCCATGTGGAGCCACTGGCAGCCATGCCAGAAGGTGCCAGGACAATCCCCCGGAGCATCCCACCAAGGCAGACTGAATAAAATCTGGAGGGGTAAGAGCCCTTCTCCAGAGGCCAGTGCTTACTGGGCTGAGGACATCACTCCCTCCCAGTGTGGTCCCTGGCTCTGTACCAGTCTGTGGAATTCGTTACCAGTTATGACAGGATAAGTTCAGAAGCTGACAGTACGTTTGGAGAACATTCATGGGAGTCTGACAGAGAGCTTTTATGTCCATTCAGCCTAATAATAAAAGTCCAGGCTTGGCTTTCATGTGCTTCTTCTCATTTCTTCCTGGTGACTTACTTTTTTTCATACTTTGAAAAATATCCATCAGCTCCATGCTGGAAATTAGGTCTTCACCATAGACAGAGGAAGAAATGCTGCCATGTGTCCCCAGTGCTTCGGGCCTGACAACGGCTTGGAAAGAGATGCAGAGGAAGGTTATCAGGCATCTTGTCAGAGACACCTAGTCCTGCCAGAGGAGGCTGTTTATTGGAGCCAATGAAAAGCTCTTTTTTAAAAGATACTTATTTATTTTATGTATATGACCGCTCTATCTGCATGTACAACTGCACACCAGAAGAGGGCACGAGATCCCATTACAGACGGTTGTGAGCTACCATGTGGTTGCTGGGATTTGAACTCAGGACCTCTGGAAGAACAGTCAGTGTTCTAACCACTGAGCCATCTCTCCAGCCTCCCCCCCCCCCCCACACACACACAAAATGAAAGGCTCTTAAGATTTTTCTTCTGAAGCTAATGTTTTGCTTGCCAGACAGCTGGTGGTTTGTAGAAGGAAGCTTGGGGTCACATTTTCTTTGCCCCCCCCCCCACACCCAGACACATACATCTTTCTCTCAAACACTGAGATATAAATCACGATTTGTGAATACTCCTATGAGCTGGCAGCTGAGTCCAACACAACCTGGGGAGATGTTCTTTGTGGTTTATCTGTTGTCATTTTGTGCCTGGAGTCCTCAGGCTTGTCCTTTCTCTTCCTATAATAACCGCTTGCCTACTGCCTTGCTCACCATCAGAAACAGAACCCATAGTAAAGAATGCCTAGGGATTCATTGGTTTTGGTGTTACAACCCAAACCTCAGATGGGGCTCTACCACAACCCAACTTACATACCTCCTGCTACCTGATGGAACCCACGGGGTGAGTTCTGGCTTGGATGCTAGTGGCTTGCCTCCCAGAGTTTCTTCATATCTGCATAGTCCGTCCCTCACATGCCCCTGGCTTCCCACATTCCTGGATTCTCTAACACAGTCCTCCTCTACATTGCCGGCACCATCAGCAGGGGCAGGGATTGGTGGCCCTACAGCTTCAGCTCTCAAAGGAGCATCAGCCACTGAATCAAGGCCCCAGTTCCTTATACCACATAGGACCAGAGTGGAGTCTCTGTAGACTACATGGCTTCCTAGGCTTATGTTCAAGTGCCCGTTGGAGAGGCAGGGTATCTAGCTCCTGCGTGGGTGGGGGAGCCGGCTCTGGCATCCTTACCCATTAGCTCCCTCCTCTTCTCCTGGGGTCACTTTCCTCTGAGCTACCTGAACCCAGACCCTGTCTGCAGTCCGCTTTTGACAGGACAGGGAGATGTCTCAGTTAGTAAAGTTATTTACAATGCAAGGGCAAGGATCTGAGCCCAGATCGCACGCAGAATCTGAGAATGGTGGTGTACACTTGTAATCCTGGTGCACGGCAGGCAGAGAAAGGACCCCTGAGCCTCCTTAGCCAACAGAGTGGAGGGGTTGTAGGTCCAGTGAGAGGCTCTTTCTCAAAAAAAAAAAAAAAATTAGATGGCATGTAAGGAGTAATATCCAAGGTCGACCTCTCTCTTTCATTGGCACACACGTGCTCACACACATCCAAATGCATTGGCACACACATGCACACATGTACATACACATGCACACACACATGTACATACAAGCACACACATGTACACACACACACACACAGATGGGCACACACTACACATCTGTTCTTTATGGAAACCAGAAGAAGCATCACACACAGCAGCTGTTCCAGGGTCTCCGTGAATCCAGACTGTCATTGTACAGCACAGAGGGTCTGCCACCTCCTTTGCAAGCAGAAGAGATTGTAAACACGGCCTAGGGGAGAGCCAGGTGTCACAGCCAGTACTGGGCTTGAGGCGCTTAGATAATGATAAAGAGACCCAGGAAGAACTGGAATCCCATCGCTGAGGAGAAGTGGGGCTTCATGAGCCCATCTGAGGGCAGAGAAGATGGTATCTTGGTCACATGCCACCTGAAAACACCTACGACTTTCTGTTACTTCTCCCTTCCTCACCATCAGAGCATACATGGCTCAGTGCACCGCCTGACTTTTCCCTCCTTTGCAGCTCTTAATTTTTAGCCAGAAACTGGAGGAGAGGAATAAGAATCAGAGGGGTAGACCTGTGCCACCAAGGGTGACCACGGCTGTGAGGCCGATGCGCTAGGCTGCACTCAACATTGGGTGCAGGGATAGAAAGCGTGTCTGTCTGTCTGTCTGTGAACAGGTGAGACAGTGGGAGTAAGTGTCACCAACAACAGGACTTGGTATCTCACGCTGTCTGTCAGCAGGGCAGGGTGTGCTGTGTTCCGGGGCCATTCACACGCTCCTCCATTACACAGCTCTGCACATGCTAGTGATCATGTGTGTCTCCATTTTGCTTTATTTATCTTGGTGCTCACGGATCCTGGCACATGGGAGATGCTGAACAAAATTGAATAAATGTTTTCTAAATTGGGTTGAAATGAATTAAATCAAGTCTACCTTGGCTTGGATTAATCTCTCTCTCTCTCTCTCTCTCTCTCTCTCTCTCCCCCCCCCCCTCTCTCTCTCTCCCTCCCCCCCTCTCTCTCCTCCCCCCAATCTTCCTCCCTGCTCTGACTTAGAACTAACCACTTTGTGTTAATCCCATTAATCAATCAGACCCGAGGTTCTGCTCAGTTCTACTCATGTTTGGTGAATGACTCCCCCTGGAACACAGCCCTCACAACCCAGCTCCAAAGAAACGAGAATGTGAGCTGATCCCGGGAATGAATTTCCCTGGACCCACAATTGGGTGCCAAATTGCTAATGAATAGGTACATTTTACTATCCGCTTGCCCACAGCGGTTGGGATGAAAGAGGAGCCCTCTGGACAACATCCTAACCCAGACTAAGCCATCAAGACTATGCCATCCAGACGCCCCTCTTTCCCCATCACCCACGCAGACCACATCAGCACCACCCGCTCCAGACCTCTTCTGTGGTGTTAACTGACAGTTTTGTGGGCTCACTCACGAAAGTGGCTCCATTCTTCAGCTACCAAAGTCACTGGACTAAAAAAAAAAAAAAAAAAAAAAAAAAAAAAAACAATTCTTGGAAGCGATCCTAGCTTAAGAATAAAGCTTAACATCCAGCCAAATACAACTTCTGAATAATTGAAATGAGAGCTACTCAGTCCTCTGAAAACAACTCTGGCCTTGTGCTCTCTTCTGTGAACAGAAAAGGAAAAAAAAAAAAAAAAAAACCCAAAGTGCAGAATTTGAGCCCCAGCAACGGTGTGGTTTACACCGTAGGCTGCCGTTCCCGTGGTGGCTCACACGGGGGTCCTCGGCCACATGTTTGGCAGATGGGGAACTGAAGATGCAGGTTGGACAGATTCCTATGCTGTATTACAGTGAGCTCCATCCATCAGCAGATTTTCCTGGGGTCTAATTTCTCTTCATTCTAACTGGGGCAGAAGCATGGAGCCGGTCCCTTAGTCTCTGTTTGGCCAAAATTTCCCACCAAAACTCAGAAGAATCTGTGAACATCATTTAGGAAATAAGAAATAGATCCTTCAGCATTTCCTGAAGAATGGCAGAACTGTTGCAAAGAAATCCCCTTTCCCCTGGGGCCATGGTCACAGCCCTACGTGAAGACAACAAAAACAAAAGAAATGGAACCCGCCCACGAGTGACTCTAAATCGGAAGTTCTCAGCCTGTGGGTCGTGGCATTCTGCATATCAGACATTTACTTAGGATCACAGTTATAAACTGTCAACGGAATAACGTTGTGGGTGGGGTTCACCACAGTGGGAGGAGCTATATTAAAGGGCCGAGGTGTTAGGAGGCTCTAGGTGGAAAGGAAAGATTAGAGAGTCTGCCAAGCTCTCGTGCCCACTGCGCTGCGCTGGTGCCTGAGCTGCTCACAGGCACACAACACACGGCACACAGGTACAGAGGCCGGCAGCATGTCACACCAGGCACTGAAAAGGGCAGACAACAGACACTCGTCTGGAGAGGCGGCATCCTCTTAGTCTACAAGGAGCTTGAGACGAAAGAAACTGACAACCCCCTGCGCCTGCGCTTCATCACTGATGCAGGTAAGATTCGAACAACGGTCGGAGCCCATTGGCTGTAAGCAAACACCCGTCTAGAAAGATGCGTTTAGAAGTCACCCCTACAAAATCAACCTAAACAAAAACTCCCGGAGGCTGGTCACTTTCCCTTCTGTCCGGGTGCAGGGAGCCATGGATGCTGTTACTCAGCTCACGTCTTACCTCTCTGCTCCTAATTCAGTCCGGGACCCTGGGCCATGGGATGGTGCCACCCACGTGTAGGGTGAGTTTCCTTTCCTTAGTTAAAATTCCCAGACACATCCAGGGATGTATTTCCTAGACGATCCCAAATCCAGCTAAGTTGACAGCAAAGGGGTCACCATCACAGAAATGAATAAAATCTGAAACAATTTTTTAGCACAATTTTGGGTCTTTGCCGTTACCTCCCTTAAATAAGAAATGGAGAATTTGGGCTGGCAGGGTGGCTCGGGGAGAAAAGGCACTTGCTACAAAGACAAACAGCGTGAGTTCCACTTCTGAGACCCAAATGGTAGAAAGAGAGAATTGTCCTCTGACTCCACACCCACACACTGGGGTTCAAGTACAAGACACACACTTCAAACAACTGCAAAGTAAATAGATAGATGAGAGAGAGAGAGTAGAGCTGATAGATGATAGGTAGGTGGGTAGATAGACAGACAGACAGACAGATGGGATGAAATTTAAACCTTAATTTGAGTGGTGTTGCGTAAGGGTGACTGTACAGTTAGTACAAAGCTAGGAATCCCCCTTGTGTGTGGAAGAGAGAAAGCAAGAGCCTAAGGCCACTAAGAGATCTGGATGCAAATTCACAAGTGAAACTTCTGGAGCCTTCCAGACCTCGGCTCCCTGGACGTCCAGTCTCCATGAGGTTACTTTGGCCTCTTCCCTGGACACCCTGCCTACCCCACCTCCCAGAACCACTTCCTCATTCCTTCCATGGCCCCTCTCCCTCTGCTAAGTCTCCTCCTTAGACTGGAGGACTGTCCCAAATCACAAGAGTCTCTGTGCAGTCTTCCTGGTTTGCTGTATTTTCTGGGGTACTGTTGGGGGTAGCAATTTCCAGTTTACTGTTGGGCCGTCACTTCCCACTGAGTGACGGCTGAATCACATGTAGAAACAGTTAAAGGAGAAGCACGTGTCTGAAAGGGTTGTGTGCCAACTGCTTCCCAGGGACTGGGGGACGAACTTGCCCGAGTTCTGTACAGTTCTCGATTCCAACTGGTCATGTGGAGAAGTCTCAGTAGTCATGCTCGAGAGAGCTGACCACCCTGTGTCCATGGTAAGAGCAGAGGAGACAGATGCTTCCAACCAGACTGCCCACGGCCACTCAACTGGCTTCCTTCGTCTTACTGATACCGCCCACACTCAGGGCGGGTCTTCCTGCCTCAATTAACATTCAACACCCCCACCCGTAGACCTGTCCACAGGCCAGAGTGATCTAGATAATTCCTCATTAGGCTGGCAGGAGGTTGTGTCAAGTTGATAATTAAAGCTGACTGTCACAACTAGCAGTAGGTCCTCCAGAGCTAACGGTACAGACTACAACCAGGTTCTTAGGTTTAAATATCCGTCTCCCTTTCTGCTGCCTTTGGATTAAGACACTGAACTCTCAACCTTGGCCATGGTGTCTCATAGCGACAGAAGAGTGTCTAAGACAAACGGCAATAAATCCAGCTTCTAACTTTTGAGAAAAGATAGCGATGTATTTGTTATATTCAATGAACACAGTATCATCTTATTGGGGGTAACTCTACCATATCATTTTTTAATTAAAAATGTTCTTACTCTACATGTGTGTTTGCCTACATGGATGTCAGTGCACAACTGGCATGCAGTGTTCGAAGAGGCCAAAAGAGGGCAGCAGATCCCTTGGAACCGGAGTTACAGATGGCTGTGAGCCGGGAATCGAACTTGTGCCCTCTGCATGAGCAGCCAGTGCTTTTAAGCATCGAGCAATTGCGGCAGCCCCGCTCCTCTTTCTTGAATGCATGGGGAAGACGTTTGTTCTAGCCAGAACAGAAGGAGTCACAGCCACAGAACCGCTGCAGGAATTTTGGATGAGATTAAACAAAACCTCATGGGCCACAGCCTGAGCTCACCTTGCTTATGTGGTTCTTCAGCCTCTGGCCTCGGCTCCCTGGAGTCTCCTGTGGTCATGATGCTTTTAAGGTTTTGATCAGAGAAACTCTGGGTCCTTCACGCCCCTAGAGAGAGGTTCATGTGAATTCTAGAACTTCATTGAGGAAGTGTTGCCCTAAGAGTCTCTCCTCTTTCTTTTATTAATGTGGCTGTCTTAGTATGAATGGACAACATACTCAACAAGCCACTCCCTGGTAACAGAATCACTAAGGAGTTCCTCACCCTCAAACGCCATTTTATCAGAGGACACACACCCGTTAGCACCAATCCTGGCAGCAGTCCTCCCTCCCGGCCTCCTCCTCCCTCCCAAACCCCACCTCCAAACAGTACCACACCTCTCTGGGCATGCTTGCTTTCTTAATAAAAACCATATTTAGAAAAGGGGGGGAGAAAGAAAAAGAAAAAAGGTTTTCATGACCCATTGAAATGCCTGGACAGTCTTCAATGTCAGCTTCAGACAACACGTGTCTTATGAAAGTCTGGGGCCCCAGCTTGTCGGGCAGAGCTCTGTCCCACATCTTTATGAGAAAGAGGGACAGAGCTTCTGTTTTTGGCATTTTATATTGGAGTCTGCTTTAAGGGTGGAGGGAAAAAAATAGCAACGTAGAGTCTAGACAGAGGAGCTGGGGGTGGAGTCTGGAAGCCGTTCTCAGGGCGAAGGCAGAGGCAGCCAGCAACAGCAGCAGGATCGCCTTACCCTGCCTAATTACACACGAAAATGCTCACATTGCCGTGTTCACACAGTGCAGTGAGACCGTGGAGACAGCCACCTGAGCATCCTGCCTGGGGGTAGCATGCTACATGTGGTATTTTAGGTTTTAGGGAAACGGGCATTCCACACACATATACACACATATACACACATACAAACAGGCACATGCATACACACATATATACATATGCCGGCACACACACACTACAAACACACAAATACATACACACACGGGCGCATGCATACATATACATACACACATATACACACATACATAAAAAGACACACATACCAACACATTCACACACATACACACATACAAACACATACACACACTGTGTTTTAAACTTGGCAAAAGAACACACTGTTTGCCTGATACTTTCATTGTAAAGTAGGCTATTATGACATGGCTATTACAAATGTGCAGCTCACACAGTATTAAGACCATGAATCCCCAGGGCTTGCTGGAGGGTTTGATTTCAGCTCGAATTGACTTGTCTCAAGGATAACTTGTAGATCGCCAGCCTGCCAGCTCACAGCTTCAGCCTCCTTGCTGGGCATGGCTCCATGGTCACTGGGGATTCTGTAATCTTCTTCAGGAGCCCAAAGCCTTAAGATATTAGCACTCAGAACAGACCAGGATCTAAGAAAGGGACTTTGTGATGGTGTGTGCTCGTGTGGACTTTAATGATGTATCATGCCGTGTGTGTGTGTGTGTGTGTGTGTGTGTGTGTGTGTGTGTGTGTGTGTGTATGATAAAAAGAGACAGAGATACAGAGATGGAGAGAGACAGAAATGGAGAGATGGACATAGAGACAGACACGAGACACTCAGGAGAGGCACAGAAACAAATGAAACTAGTATATAGAGCAGAGACACAGAGGCAGGGACAGAGACAGAGAGACAGGGAAGCAGACAGACACATAGAGACAGACACAAGGGATGGAAAAAGAGACACAGAGACACTGAGACGGGCAGAGGAAGATAGAGTCGAGACTACCACCCTAAAGCAAGAGGTTTTCAAGGTGGCATCTGTAGAAGTTGCAGGACAGTGGCCTCCCGACCCCTGTGCTGCCCTTCTGTACCTGCCAGCCTCCAGGGACAGGATTTTCGGGCTGTGGTCTACGTGGACACCACCATAACAGGTGCTTTGTCACATTCGCAGGACCTTCATGCCCAGCCATGCCTCTTTTTACTGCTTTGTTCACATTCAGGAAGAAGGCCTGACATCTTGCATTTATGAGGTGAGGGTCTGCGGGGTTTGGAGGTGTGGTCTGATGCGGGTAGGGTCAGGTACCAAAGAGGCAAAGCAAACATTTTAGAAGTCTCTGTGCACATTCCCTTCCAGCTTCCTCTGCGAGGGCAGTACAGCCCTGTAAATAAACATAGTGACTTTTCATGGTCACTGTGATGGCACATTCTGGAAGGCTAATGCTGAAAAGAATGAAGTAGAATTGTGAGTTCAAGACCAGCCTGCGCTATGCACTTGGGAACCAGCAATGTGGCTCAGTGGTGGAGTATCTAGCATACATAAGAGTCGTTGTTTCGATGCCAAGCGTGGGCTAATAGAGGACAGAAGGGCTGACAGGAAGCCTGGCTCAGCCTTCTCCTGCTAATTCTCAGTCCATAAAATATAACACAGTCCTTCCTCAGAGCCGTGATACAAAGTGTCGTGATGTCACCATAGAGCCTACAGTTTATGCTCCACACCATCTACATCATCTCCACGTGATGCAAACCGATTTCATGTCTATTCTTACTACTACTTTTTTAAAAGAACAAAGGCAATTTCAAAGAGCATATGCACAAGACAGCCACCTTAGACCCAGCTACCTAGTCTGTGGTTTGTGGCTGACCAAATTTGTGACCTCGGAAATGGAAGGTTATAAAGTTTCCAAAGCTGCTAGTGTTGAGATGAGTCACCGACCTGTTAAAAAGTAACAGTAGGCTATGCATGTGTCTCTGTAACTATGTATCTTGTGATCCATACACACTTCTTTGTAAACTGTAGATCAGATGAACTACTGGCATTTCTAATAACTATCCTGGCATCAAAGTTGTGATGGGCAAAAGTTACCTGCAAGAGATAGAATGTACCATAGGAAATCTGTGAGCATTGTACTGGAGACAAAAATCACAAGTCACGAATATCTACGAATGATATTATAATAAACATCACAGGGAGAGCTTGTCTAGGAAATGTTTAATATTAATAAGACATAGGTGAAAATTGAGATTTTTTTCCTCCTCATTCAAGTTTTTAGGGTTGATTTAAGAAGCCACCTTGTAGGAGAGCTCACTAAAATCTTCTGAGCAACAACGCCCCTCAAACCCTTACCTGCAGGGGGCAGCAGAGAGTTAAGGCAGAGGACCCTTTGGAGACTCCAGGGACAGCTCATGGGGACAACCTGGCACACACCTTCCTGAAGTCTTCAGCCAGGTCCCTGCCTCTGGACTCAGGTGCCAGCAGTACGTTCACTCACTAGCATTAGGGTTTGGGAAGCTGGAATTCACAAAGATGAGAAGATCAATGGGAACACATGAGTAATGACTGCAGTGGGGACAGTACTCTGAAAGAGAATGACAGGCCTAGGTCAGCTACTACAGGGATCAGAGATGGAGGGTTTTGAGGGTAGACACAGGGGGGACTCACAGAGATATTGAGGGGGCCTTTGGCCTGTGCCAGACCTGCATGGTGATCTGAACTCCCTCCGTGAGTGGTGAGTCATTATCCCCCACCGCAGGGCAGTTCCAAGGGCTGTGTGAGAGGCAGGTCGTCAAGGATCCCTGCAAATGCAGAGCCGGGAGCTATGCAAATGCCACATCTGATTCCTGGGTGATGTGTCGATGCCACACATAACATCCGTGACTCCTCAGAAGACACTGGAGACCGTGTTTAGAGTGAGGTCTGAGGAAGGGTCTCAGGACCATGGCCGCCTAAGTCCACCAGGAAATTAACCTTGACTTTCACCACCTCTCTCTGGAGCTCCGCTCTACACTTCACTGCAGTCATTGCTTCTGCTCAGTCCTGGACTCCACCCAGTAGTCCTACACCCCTCTGCAACTGTTACTGCCACCAGTGACCTTCAGTTATACATGTGAAAGGGCCTTTCAGGCAGCGGCTGACCCCACACGCAAAGACGTCTTCTGGTGCTAGTGCTCTGTGCCCTGATGGCCGCCTTACATCTCCTTAGAGTCATGCGACGTTGAACTCCCCGCTGGTGCATCTCTCAAAGCTTATTTCCCAGGGAGCTGGTGCAGGAGCCTCTGATATGCACTCCATGTTCTCAGAAAATTCCCAGAGTGGGGAACTCGGCGAGGAGTTATACAACTCAGCTCACAAACGCTAGTCCGCGGTGGGAATATGGTCTGCTGCCAGCCAGAAGGACAGTGAGGGGACAAGCTTGCACTCCATCTTGCTAAACTGTCCCCAGGACAGTCAGGACTCTGGAGAGATGTCTCAGCAGGTAACCATGCTTGCTGCTTTTCCAGAGATCTGAGTTTGTTCCTGGGCACCCATGTTGGGTGGCTTACAACTGCTGGGACACCAGTGTGAGGGAAACCCAACTTTCTTTCCAGGGCTCGGACACCTCAGACATGTGGTACACACACACACACACACACACACACACACACACAGGAACATATACATGCATGGTACTCACAAGTACTTTTGTTTATTCAGAGTGTCCTTGGTGGTCCGAGATACAGAGAATGTGAGTTGAACTTGTAAGCTTTTCCCAAAAGCAGATTCTCATACCAAGAGCTTCAATGATGGGCTGGCCCTGAGGTAGGGGAATGAGATCAGGGCTAAAGGAAAGACTGAAAAATCACCACATAAGAGAAATCAGTTAGTAAAGAGGAAGACCCAAAACCCTGAGACCCCAAGGTGGAATCCTAACAGAACACACTTGAGAAAACCATACAGTTCAAAGGACCCCGAGTTTCTGTAATGAACACCTCAGCTCTGTAGAGTGTGACCGAGGAACTTCTAGCAAGTTCTAGTAAGTTTCCTCCTTAAAATCATATTCTTTCTAAACAAACAAAAAAACCCCGAGTCTTCTCTTCTGTGACTACATGTCTTTGTTCTGGACTCAGGAACCTAGAAGTTTCGTCAGATGCCCAGAGAACCCAGTGTCTCCCTGGGCTCAAGGGAGCCAAGGGAAGAGCAGCACAAAAAGTTAGGGATGCTTGGGGAGAGCCAGGCTCAAATGGCATCTTACCTGAAGAAGGACCTCTAGGATGTAGCCCAGGGCATTTGCTAAGAGCTCAACATGGCCAGGGCAAAGCTGTGGGTCCAGGCTGCTGTCTGCAGCCTCACCTGTAGAGCCTACCCCTCAGTAGAGCCCCCCTCATTCCCCCAGTGTACTGTCTTAGAGTTCATTTGTTTGGGGGGTTATTTGTTTGTGGTTTTTTTCCCTCCACTGATTCATTCTAACTACAGGACCATTTTTAAATGCATGAAGTGGTGAGGTAGCCATGAACCAACTGTCAGCCGCAAGATGCAGAAGAAAGATCTGTACAAAATGCACTTCCCTGTGTTTACACGTTTGCTGTGTTTAGCCATCACTTACAAAGTGTGAACGACGAATCACCTCCTCGGTTACACACTGGTCGCACCCAGGGACAGAAGATAAAATGGCATCTTTGTTTTTTTTTATGCATTTCTTAATTTTTTACTTTTTCTGAATTTAAAGGAAAAATTTAAAGGTTGTTGGGGTCAAGGGGTAGCCTGGCTGTTCAGTTGTTTTATTTAATGGCAGAATCAAAGGATCCTGGTGGTGATAATATGCTGTCTCTGTCTCCCACCTTTTTACCTCATAGTCCTGCACCCTTTCCTGACTCCATCACATGGAAATAGAAAGGATCCTCCTATGAAGGTCCTCAGTATGAGAAGGTCACACAAGAGAACTTCCTGGATACTCAGAGACACTAGCCTCAGCTGTTTGAAGGTCCCTGGAGTTCGTGGGGGTTCACATGCTCCCCCGACCCCATCCCAGTGAGCTTACTGTATTGGGAAGCTGTAGTCCGAGGTGCCTTTGTTGGCCCTGATGGGTGTTCCTCTAACCCACCAGAGGATGCCTGTCTCCCAAGCTGCCTGCACTTTTTGGTTTCAAAAGTTCCTTTCGTGCAAGAGAAAAAAAAAAGCTATTGAGAATTTCCCAAGCGTTGGGAAGTGGAGGTCCATCTGCTTTTCAAATTGGAGGCCTAAATACAGTGCGATGAGGGATCCAGGCTAGGCTTGGGGAAATGCTTGAAACAGAAGATATTTCTGTCCTCTCAGGCTGCCCTGGGCTGTTGGCAAGAGGCTCTCAAGTCCTGCTTTCCTGATGACCCTTCGGTTAATTTTCTTCATTCCCTGGAGACTTCTGCTCCCACCTCCTCCACCACTATTAGAGATCCCAGGGTCTCCCCCATTTTTCTTTTTTGTTCTATTAACAACCAAGATCTTCACTGCCCAAATGTAGAACAATACCCTTTGTCTATGGAATTAAAATAGCCCCCCCTTTAGTTCTTTAGTCTTTTCAAATTATTTGTCTAAAAACACCTTAAGCAAGTTTTTAAACATAGGAGTTTGTGTTTTATTGTTCAATTTGGTAGAACTTTCAAGTGATTTCAGAGCAACAGTGTCAGAATCCAAAGTTCCCATGACCTCTCCTCCCTTTCACGCATGCCCAGCCTCCATCATTATTAGCAGGGAGGACATTGGCTACAGTTGGTGGGTTCACTCTGACACATTGTTACCACCCACAGCCCATGTTTATAACATGTTTCAGTCAGAACGTTCTGTGAGGGTAGGTTTTAAGCAATTTACATTTCCCCCCTTCATGGCCTTTGAATGATCTTTTTTTTCTTGATAATTGTTGTGATTCCGTTGCCCACTGTGGTGTTAACCTTTGTCAACCTGACTGGACTTGAAACGACCTGGGAGATACTCTTTACCAGGGTGTTTCCAGAGAGCCTTCACTAAGGAGGGAAGAGCGGCTGTGAATGTGGATGCAGCTGGCTGGACTAAATGAAGATGAAATGAAGGATTAAATGAAGAGGGGGAGGGGCAAACAGGTGAAAATCAAGGTTCGAATCTCTGCTTCCTGAATGCAGATGCAATGGGACCAACTGCCTCACAGTCCCGCCTTCGTGCCTCCCACAAATGTGTCTCACTTCGATTGAGCCCAAAGAAAACCTTCCTTAAGTTGCTTCTTCTCAGGTAATATGTCCTGACAACAAGATGCGAAATTAACACACTTGTCTGAGTTGTTTATTTTTAAAATTGTCTTTTAATTCATTTTTTTCATTTAACATTTAATGATTCACCAGACTAATCAGATGTTCTTCGTGATGGTGAATTATGACTGTAGACTTATAGGAGCTACCCAGGAGCAGCTTCTGGTCAGGTGTGTGAGGGACTATCTAGATTAGGCTAACTTTTGGACACGCCTACGCAGGATCGTCTAGATTCTGTACTTAATTGAGGTGGAAAGGCTCACCTTCACTGTGGGCGGTACCATTCCATAGGCTGCAGTCCTGGGCTGAACAGAGAGGAGACCGAAATCCGAGTGCTAGCCTTTGGGTCCCTCTGCTTCCTTACTGTAGAGGCGAGGTGACTATATCAGTCAGGGTTCTCTAGAGTCACAAACTTATGGGTAGTCTCTATATGGTAAGGGAATTTGTTGGTGACTTTCGATTTGTAGTCCAACTCCTCAACAATGGTCAGCAGCAGCTGTGAATGGAAGTCCAAGGATCTAGCAGTTGCTCAGTCCCACAAGGCAAGCAGGTGAAGAATCTTCCTTCACCCAATGTCCTTATGTAGGTCTCCAGCAGAAGGTGTGTCCCAGATTAGAGGTGTGTACCACCACACCTGGATCTGAGACTTGGTTTGTCCCAGATGACCTTGAACACAGAGATCGCCTTGCCTTAGTCTCCTGGGAGTCATAGCCACTATGCCTCAAGATCTCCATGCCAAGATCCAGGTCAGAAACTTGTATCTCCCAGTCTCAAGATCAGGATCACAGGTGAGCCTGCCAATTCTGGATTGTGGTTGATTCCAGATATAGTCAAGTTGACAGCCAGGAACAGCCACTACAGTGACCATATACTTCAAAGTCCTGCTGCAATGATAGAACATCCCTCAAACTGCAGGCCACAATAAACCCTTCCTTGCATTGCTTTTGTTGGGTATATTTTATCATAGTGATAAGAAAAATCACCAATATACTCTATACTAAAGATGAGGATAAGACAGGAAAATTTAAGAGGAACCATAAAAACAATCATGGACTCCAGCCAACCATGAAGGAGTCACGTTACCTAACTTTAATGCCTTAGGGTAACGTCCTCTTTCCCTCTCTTGGGTCTCAGTGCGATTAAGGGTGTGGCAAGGAGTTCAGTGGCAGCTTTCCTGACCTTTGAACTTTCTTCCACTTCCCAGACTTCAAACACAGAAAGCCACTAAAGACTCTCTGGACCTAGAAAGTATGAAGGAGCCCCTGATGGAGAGGCACCAGAGAGTACTGTAGACATTCTCATCAGGGCCCTGAGGCAGGCATAGCCTACAGCCAAGGCAAGTAAACTGAACTACCCAGGATGAAGAGTCCACTGGAATGGACTGAGGCAGGTCAGAGGTATGGAATCTATGCATTTAGCAGCCCTAGTGACAATTAGAGGAACATTCTCCATTGGTAGAAACAGTGGCTGAGACACAGTGCCAGGCCCTCCACCAGACACTCTGCCTTAGATGGCATGAGCTCCTCCTTTGTCCTATACGGTTATCAGATGATACAGTTGACAGGTCTGGCGCAGCCGTGACCTTCCGTGACACCTATGTGTAGTGTTTACTTCTGTTTCTCTGGGGTTGTAGGTAAGACCAGCTGACCTGACAGCAGCAGTGAATCATTTCCTGTGGTCACCGTGCAGCTATTTTTGACAGCTGTATAAAATTCTAAATCCAACTCTGGGCATGTGTTTTATTTGTTTAACAAGAACCTAATAGGTTACAGTGGGGGTGGAGACAAAAAAGTAGGAAGAACTGAGTCAGCGAAGGGAAATGTAAGAAACACCCTTGTTGAAAGAAAGTAATTCCCAGTGGCGGCAGCAGCAATCTCTGCAACTGTCACAGAGAAAATGGGGAATCTGTTTAGAGCCAGGCCCTTGCTGATCTCCCACTTCCTGTGGAAGAACCACAGGTCTTTAAAGCGAGAGAGCGCTGCCCAGCTCCCGTAGCATCTACAGCAAACCTCAGTCTTGACTTGGCAGCTGGAATGATGGGAACCTCTCCAGTTCTTTACCAGATCTGGCTCCTCCACTTCAGTTGAGATGCTATGGAGTCCTCTGCCTGAGATTAAGCTGATGAGAGATGCTCTGAGTTGTCAGGTGTGATGCTCTGGGTGTGTCAGGTGTGATGCTGTGAGTGTGTCAGGTGTGATGCTCTGGGTGTGTCAGGTGTGATGTTTTGAGTCTGTCAGGTATGATGCTGTGAGTGTGTCAGGTGTGATGCTGTGAGTGTGTCAGGTGTGATGCTCTGGGTGTGTCAGGTGTAATGTTTTGAGTCTCTCAGGTGTGATGCTGTGAGTGTGTCAGGTGTGATGCTGTGGCTGTGTCAGGTGTGATGCTGTGAGTGTGTCAGGCATGATGCTGTATGTCAGGTGTAATTTTACTCGGTACCAATGAAGAGTGTCTTGGTCCACTAAATCGACTGGAATCGTCACAACCTGAAGCTGAAACAACACAAAGTTGCCTCCTGTTCTGGAGGCTGGAGATTCTGATGAGGCCACGGCAGGGCTGACCTCTTCTTAAGGTGTGAGGTGACGCCTACCCCAGGTCCCTTTCCTTAGCTGTTGGGTGTCCACCTTCCTCCTGAACCTCTTCCCTCTGCTGTGTCCAAGTGTTCTCAATGCATAAGGACTTCAGTCCTAGTAAATGGGTGCTCATCCGAACAACTTAAACTTTATCCAGTCATTTTATAAAAATCCTTTCCTTGAGATCACCCCACAGCAAATGACCTACTCTGAATCTACACACACAGAGAAGCCTAGCATGGCTGCACAAGTCTCTAATCCTAGAATGGGCGTGCAGACACAGCCAGAGTTTGCTGGCCAGCCAGCCTCGTCACAGATCTCTCCAGTGAGGAGGCAGACAGGTGACATTTCAGGCTTGAAAGCCCATTTGCTCTCTTTGAGCTCCGACCATGTATCATGCAAGCTCTCACAATCCATGTAAACGTGAAGGAAGAGTTTATCTGGCTCACGGTTTATGGAGGTACAGTCCATCCTGACAGGGAGGGTGTAGAGAGGTGTGAATGGTAGGACGGCTGTCACTCCCCATCTACAGTCGGGAAATGGTGACAAAGGCTGGTCAGATTCATTTTCTTCCTTTTATTCAGTTTGAGACACACACCCCAGGACATAAACGGTGCTGTCCACATTCAAGGTGAGTATTCCCCCGAAGTCAAACCTTTCTGGACTCTTCCACACATATGCACAGAGCTGGGTCTCCTAGATGATTCTAAGTCTAGTCAGACTGACAAGATTAACCCCTCAACTGGGCTCCACTAAACTTCTCTTGCGAGCCCTGAAATTTGCCCTTTATACATCTTCCACATGTCACAAAAATTTCTTCCGATTATTTTCCAATGTTTTATTAAATGTCCAACCATTCTCAGCTCACACGCCAGAGAGTGACTCTGTGGTCAGAACTGGCCAGCCCCTGAGGTTGCTGCTCCCGGGATCACACTTACATGTACCCTGTGCTCACACATGTACCTTCACTTCCTTTAAGGTTCTGTCTCTTCCTTCAGTCCAGGCTAGCCCACTTTTACAACACATCCTTGAGTTCTGTGTGCTGATTTCACACACACACACACACACACACACACACACACACAGCCTTGATTCTTACGTTCCACCGACATCTTCTGAGCATTAGTGCCCTGTCATCAGTGTCCCTTAGGAATAACATTCTTCTCCTCGCTCTGCCATGGAGCGGAGAGTCCAGATGCTCTGGGGTCAGTGGGGTCAGTTTTCGCTTTAAGAAGTGCCAAGGATAACTCTCCAGCTAGGTATAAAGCTGACACCATGAACTTCTAACTGAACACCCTTGGTCCCTTTGTCTTATCATGGCTGTTTCTGTGATGAAAAACCGTGGCAAATCAAGGGACAAAGTCTTTGTTTATCATGCAGTTCCCGGTTGCAGCCCATCACCGTGAGAAGTGGAAGCTGCAAGAGCTTGGAGTAGCTGGTCATATGACACCCAGTGTCAGAAAGTGGTAGTCACACAATACAGACCAGGAGAAGCCGAGAGCAGTAAATGAAGGCTATGAATAAATGAATGAATGAATGAATGAATGAATGAATGAATGAATGCTAGCACTCAGATTGCTATCTCCATCTCAGACAATCCAGGTACTTTTGCCCAAGGAACGGTGCTGCCCACAGTGGGTGAGTCTGCCAACCTCAACTAATATAATCATGACAATCCCCCACAGTAATGCCAAAGGGCAACCTGGTCTAGACAGCCCCTCGCTGAGACTCTTTTCCCGGTGATACTCGGTTGTGCCAAGTTGATGATTAGAACTAACCTGTGTTGCCGTCCCTCCGAGCCTTGGGCCGCTGACCCTCCTCTTCGGTCATTTCACGCTCCATAACACATCACTTTTTTCTGCCAGCTTTGCGGAGCACAGGGCATTACTCAGGAAATCCTTCCCAGACATCAGCTGAGTGAGCACTGAAGACCCCAGGGAAGGCACCACAGCTGCGCTTTATACCAGCTCCTTCCGCTCTGGGCTCTGTGCTTAGGTCAACCAGTCCTTCCTGTGAAAGAAGACGATTGTGAAAATATTTGGAATGTGAAATGATTGTAAAGATTAGTGTGCCATGGGCTCTGACTGCCCTATTCCCAAGCTGGGACCTGAGCCCTGATCAGGCCCCGCACTTCAGTGGAAGAGGGAGGGAGAGGACAGCTATGGGGAAGATGATGTGACTTCCGAAGTATGCTATGACCCCAGACATCCAGGTGATGTGAGCCACCTCTGAAGAGCCCTGAGTTTTTCCACAACAAGGGGGCCACAGGGGTTTGGAAAAGTAAAACACATGACTGACAAGACAAATGTGAACTAGATTGTGAATAATATTTTTCTATTCCAGGAACAAAGTTGTTCCCGTCACCTCTCAGAAGCAGCAGGACCTTCATCTCTTGCAATTTCTTTAAGAATTTTTTTCCAAAAAGAAATCAAAGAAGATCTTGGAAGATGGAAAGATCTTCCATGCTTGTGGATTAGCAGGACTAATATAATAAAAATGGCCATCTTGCCAAAAGCAATCTACAGATTCAATGCCATGCCCATCAAAATTCCAGCTCAATTCTTCATACAGTTAGAAAGAGCAATTTGCAAATTCATTTGAAATAACCAAAAAAAAAAACATGATATCGAAAACCATTCTCAATAATAAAAGAACTTCTGGAGAAATCACCATTTCTGACCTCAAGCTGTATTATAGAGCAATGGTGATAAAAACTACATAGTATTGGTACAGAAACAGGTAGGCAGATCAATGGAACAGAATTAAAGACCCAGAAATGAACCCACACACCTATGGTCACTTGATCTTTGACAAAGGAGCTAAAACCATCCAGTGGAAAAAACAGAGCATTTTCAACTGGTGGTCAGCATGTAGAAGAATGCTAATCGATCCATTCTTGTCTCCTTGAACAAAGCTCAAGTCCAAGTGGATCAAGGACCTCCACATAAAACCAGACAAACTGAATCTAATAGAAGAGAAAGTGGGTAAGGGCCTTGAATACTTGAGCAAAGGGAAAAACTTCCTGAACAGAACACCAATGGTGTCCACTTTAAAATTTACTCATTCTTATTTTGTGTGTATGAGTGTTTTTGCAGCACGTATCTAAGTGTACCACATGCATGCAGTACCTGCTGAGGCCATAAGGTGGCGCCTGGCCCCATGGAACTGAAGTTAATGAACTGGGTGCTGGGAATCAAACCTAGATCCTCTGCAAGAAGAGCAAGTGTGCTCAACCACTGAGCCGTCTCTTCAGTTCCATCTCTGACATCATTAGACTAATAAGAGGTTAATGATGTTCTGTAGTGCTGTCCCCAGGAGTGGTGGTTCCTGGTGAGGGTTCTCTTCCTGCATTTGAGTTAGTGTCTCCAGGGATATATGGGGTGGAAGTAGTTTACAGAGACAGGCTTTGAGGTGTCCTTCTTAGAGACCCATCTGCAAATATGGCCACCCTGACAGCTGTGACTTCAACACAAAGCCCTGTCCTGGACTACTCACAGGATAATCTGTTATTATCCTCTCTTTTTATACCTGTTCCTTGGAGGAGCTCCACACTAGCTGTTTCCACGGCTAGATAGGGCAGTGGGCGAGGAAGATGCCTCCTCACTGTGGTTGGAATGGCCACTGTCAGGTACAGAAATGCGAATAGGAGCTGTAAGTGTTCAGAGAAAGAGAAACCCTTACGTGTGGTTAGCAGCAATGTCAGTTAAAACAGCCATTATGGAAAACAGCTTGGGGTGGTGGCCCAAGAAGAGTTAAAAACAAAACTACAGCTTGATGCTCCTAGAAATTTATCTAAAGAACCAGAAACTAGTATGTTAAAGAGATAGCTGCTCACCCAGGTTCACAGCCATGCCAGGCACAACAGCCAAGGCATGGTATCAATCTAGGTGTCCGACAACCAATGAGGTGTGTGTGTGTGTTTATATGTGTGTGTGTGTGTGTATGTGTGTGTCCATATATATATATATATATATATATATATATATATATATATATATATATATGTCTGTGTATATATGTGTGCATATATATGTATATGTGTGTATATGTATGAGTACGTGTGTGTATGGGTTTATATGTGTGTATACATATAATGTGTGTATATATGTGTGTGTGCATATATGTGTGAGTGTATGTCTGTGTGTATATATATATGTGTGTGTATATATGTGTCTGTGTTTATATGTGTATATATGTGTGCATATATATGTGTCTGTGTATATATGTGTATATATGTGTGCATATATATGTTTATGTGTGTATATGTGTGAGTACGTGTGTGTATGTGCTTATATGTGTGTATACATATAATGTGTGTATATATGTGTGAGTATGTCTCTGTGTGTATATATATGTGTGTGTGTATATGTGTGTGTATATATGTGTGTATATGTATGTGTATATATGTGCATATATGTATGTGTTTATATGTGTGTATGTGTTTATATATGTAGGTGTGTATACATATAATGTGTGTATATATGTGTGTATGTGTTTATATATGTATGTGTGTATACATATAATGTGTGTAAATATGTGTGTATGTGTTTACATATATGTGTGTATATATTTGTGGGTATGTATATGTGTGAGTAAATATGTGCATTTGTGTATACATATACTCATACATCATGTACATATTCCCTCACAAAGAAAGATGAAGTCTTGCTGATTGTGTCAACATGGATGAATCTAGAAGATCTGTCAGGCAAAACAAGGCAAAGACAGACAGACAAATACCGCCTGCTCTCACTTCCAGGTATGCTCTAAGAGTGCTAATCTCAAAGCGGTATAAGAAAGTGGTTTCCTAGCGGTGCCCAGAGAAGGTGGCGGGGAGACTGGTCCGAGGGCACAGATGTAACGGCAGGACGTCCTACAGCACAGCAGCGTGGCTGAGGCTAATGGTATCATGGAATGTTTATTTGAAAATAACTGGAATATTCTGAATGAGGCAATGCAAATGCTAATTACCCGATTTGTTCTTTACATACGAATGCACAGGGCACTGTATCAAAGGACTACACCTGTGCCTCATATATCTGAACAATTATGTGCCAGTTAAAAAAGAAGCCTATTCAGGCAGGGTGGTTTCCATCTGTCATCTCAGCACTTGAGAGGCTGAAGCAAGAGGATCACTGAGAGTTGGAGCCAGCCTGGGCTACACAGAGTTGGAGCCAGCCTGGGCTACACAGAGTTGGAGCCAGCCTGGGCTACACAGAGTTGGAGCCAGCCTGGGCTACACAGAGTTGGAGCCAGCCTGGGCTACACAGAGTTGGAGCCAGCCTGGGCTACACAGAGTTGGAGCCAGCCTGGGCTACACAGAGTTGAAGCCAGCCTGGGCCACTGAGTGAGATCCTACCACAAACAAGGACAGTAAGAACCAAGTCTAGATTTGGAGTTGGGACTATGGCTCAGTGGTGAAAGTCCTGCCTAGTGCGCACGAGCCTCGTTAATTCCCAGCATTCCCTGCACCCTGCACACATACAGACTCAAACAGCTGCAGTTCCAGGGAGGAGACAAACAAGCAAGTGAGTTCGCTGTGGTGCAGCCAGGAAACTCCATTCTCTATGTGCTCAGCTTCACACCGGCTTTAAAATGTCAGTCTGGCCCACCATGCTGGCTAGGACACTATTTCCTGACCCTTCTTTAAGTTTCTCGTATGGGGGCTTCCTGATTTTTAAGAAAAGTCATGCCCCGGATCTTTTCAGATTCCCTGTCTGAACAAAATGCAAACATGGAGCTCACTACAGGGTGTCTTTCAGCAACATCAAAGCAGCCTGGGTTCAGTGGTGAGAAAGGTGGGAAAGACTGTAAAATAAAGGATACAGAGAGAGCTCTCTAGAGGAGAGCTGTCACCAAAGATCTTAGAGTTCTTCTCTCTCACCATCTCCCTGGGTGGCTCTCCACCACCCTACCCACCCGCTGATGTGTTTCTCTAAAGGAGCGGGGAAAGCAAGGACCTAAGAGGGAGAGCCACTCTGGGGCGGTCATTACGCATTTGACATTTCTAAACTGGGCTTGACAGAGGAACTTTGAAAATATTTATCTATCAGAAAATAGTTTCAGCCGTGGGCAATTTGGTGCACAAGGTTTAGCTGATGGAAAAACCATAACTCAGGGTGACTGGCTTTAATGTAAGACGTTCTCAAAGGCCACCCAATCACCAGCGCGTCCAACAACCTGGAAAATTCAGAGCAGCTTGGAAAACAGCAGGGGTCCGGGGAGGCGGCCAGGGCACAGTAGGGATTGGATCACATACGTGCTTTAGAGACATGGATGAAGTTAATGTTAGATTATATACTGTGCTTAAGTGGGTTCTTCCTGCCAGTGTCTTCTCTGAAAGCTGAAAGTGTCTTCCAACATGAGATGCTCTGCCATTTGTCTACCCAGTCCCTTCTACATTTCTGGGAAAATGTCTGTGTGTGCCCAAAGACTCCTCCTGCGGTTGTAAGGAATGCCTTGCTGGTGGTTGGACAAGCCATCCCACAGCCACCACTGGCCACCTGAGGTCCTCCTTCTGCTGCTCTGAGCCACTTGACATGTGGAGGTCAGTGCCACCAACAACTCCTCTAAAACAGTTGTCTTCTAGAACTTTCTTACCGTCCTTTCTGTTATTACCTTCGTACTAAAGCTGAGTCTGCCATGGCGCTTAAGAACATGAAAACCGTCGGCAGGAAAGGAGAAAATGAGCCCAGGCTTTCAAACTTCCCTGGTCCAATCTGCCCTTTGTCTAATCCCAACTGCACACAGGAGACTGTCAGCCACTCCCGGGTTCAAAACTCGCCTTCCTGCCGCTGTTGGCATGGTCTCCCAGACTCTAGCGAGGTACAACACCTCGTTATCCAGCCTTGGAATTCCCCAGAACCTCACCATGTTCTCTATCTATAACCTACTTAAGCAGTTTCTGCTCACAAGGACCCCCATATCTGGGAACTGTCGAGGTAAATATTAAAAGGACGGCTTTACCTTTTATCTGCCCCACCCAGGTATCACTCCACACATGCCGCTCTAGTGCTGAGCGGAACACACTCCATGCGGTCCCCACACCAGTTGGTGCCCAGGCTGCCGCTGAGAACTCCTGAGCAGTTCACTCTACTGCCCCTTTGTTGCTTCTGTCTCAGGTGGATATGACCACCCCAGGTGTTGTTTTCACTCACTTCCCCTTGGTGTGTCATTGCCAAGCCTAGACACACATTTCCCTACTCTGTGGCAGGCTTTATGCATTCAGTCAGTACCCCTTCTGAACTCAAGTATTTACATCAAAGACCATTAGAGGCAGGAATATGGCCTTAAAAGCTCTCAGACCTTCGTCCAGTTAACCGCCCCTCCCCCACATTGCCTGGATGACTGTTTCCCTGTCCAAACCCCCACCGCTGGCTTAAGTGCCCTGTAGACTGCCATACCCAGCTGTAGCACTGTTCCTGCACAGTCTGAAATTGCCTGTCTGCACAGCTGTTTCCTGTGAGGCCCCTGGAGGGCAAAGGCTGCATCTTATCCTCTGCTGTGGCCCTTGTGCCACATCTCTGGGCTTGAATATATCACGAATCGTGAACAAATGGTTTGATGAATCCATTAATGCAATTTCGAGAACGAATGTTTGGGCTGAGCCATTTGAAAGGACAGGTGTGTGAGCATTTTAGACCTACAAAGGTGGCAACTGTATGAGTCTAGTTAGTAAACAAATCCCTTGAGGAAACTCCCCTAGCTCTAGGGAGCACCTGATGTTACCTCTAAAAGATACAGAGGAGGTGAAGCCCAGGAGTTCACAGAAGACAACAAGGTAAAAGGAAAGAGAATTTTAAAAAGGACTGAACAGGCATTTCCAATCAATTATATGCTGACAATTTTTCCCGGTCTCCCAAATATTGCCCTTCAGCCTTCCAAACCATCTGGAAAATTCCTTCTTCTGGATGAAGCATGATCCTGCCAAGTGTGAGCTCCAAACCTTCTGACAGTCACGGTGAAGCTTGTCAAACCATGGGGCACTTTACGAGGGGAAAAAAAGCCATCTGACATCAAAAATCCATTTGGTCTTACTCGTCTTTCAGAGAACTCCGTAATCTTGGGATTAAGTGCCGGAGACACCGTGCACTTGGGCTGCTAAGTGGGAATGCTCAGAAAAGCCAGCTTCCAGGAGAAAAACAAAGCTCAAAGTCGGGGGGAGGGGTGGAGATTAAAATGGTTTTGCTTGAGTTGAAGTAGAGAACATGTTACTCTTGTCATGAGTAACTCGGGGTACAGTGGGTAAAAATAGCTTTCTCTTCATTTATGAGAAATATTTTTCATGGGCACAAGCTATGACTCAAACACACCCTCCGACCAATGGCAGAAGAGCAGTCCTGTGTGGCTGGGGATGAGGTGTTACAGTCTGTGTGGAGAGGTCTTGGGTTAGCCAAGTGAAACAATTATGCAGCATATCAATAGAAAATCAACTCCAGAATGTCTACATGGTGTTCAGGCATTTAGGTATCGACTCTGTGCTAGAGAGATGCTTGCCCAGGTAGGATGCGTTCATTCCACACAGTGATACCCACATCACAGGCACCCAGAAAGCATCAAAGTCAGCCTGGGAAGTCCAAAGGGGCCATTTCCAAAACCTCCATCAAAGGCACGGTTCTAGATTCCAGGGGTACACAGGCAGAGAAGGAATTGCTTGGGTACCCCAGGAACTTACTATCTTTAGTAAGAGCCCATTCAGAAAGAATGTCCAGGTACCATGCAAAGGAGAAGAGGAGCCTTGGTTGGCTGCAGTGGGAGCGCAGTGCTGCTCAGAGAGGAGAGAAGGTCGGGCAATCTCTGAAGGCACCACACAAGAGAGGCCGAGGAGCATCCATTGTGTTCCTCTGGGACAGGTATCTTCAGAGAGGAAGAGGGTGCTTTGCTCCTGTGAAGGGGCAGGGCGTGATTAGGAGCATGAACTTTCTGACCATTTCTAATGTTTGTCCAAGAAACGACTTAGACCCAATTATAAAACACTATTTATCAGTCTCGTTGTTTGCTGAAGCCCTGGCCACCAAAACCAGAGTCTTGTGCATGCTAAGGCAAGGGCTGTAGTGCTGGGTTGCCCTGTGTTGGTTTTACAAGAGTGTCATCCTTTTGCAGATAAATTTATCTCATTTACTTTTATTGGTATGTTCGGGGATAGTTCTGTTCAGCATATTCTTCCAAAAGAATTGCGAAGATTTACATTCCCATCAGCAATTGAAAAGCCAACATAATTTATGTTAATAAAACACTGTTCTTTTCCCTCATCAAACATATATATTGGGGAAACACTTTCTGTATCAAATGATCCTGTCTGGAGACTTAATCTGAAACATTTTCCCCATTTTCTTAGAAGAAAACTGAGTTAGCCACAGTTATTAAAAGGATGAAGATCGAAAAAAAAAAAAAAAAAAAAAAAAAAGGAGAGAGAGAGATTCTGATAACGCTTTAGCCTCCTCTCCAAGCCAGATGAATAATGTAAAATAAAGGTTAATAAAATGGCACAAAATAACAGTTGACTGTTACCAAGCCCAAGCCAGATGGCAAGGGAACCCCAGACGTTTCCAGGAAGCTTGGGCTCTTGTTTTGAATTCATCTGGCCCAAGTTTGGGTAAAATTGAACATGTCAAAAACTCACAGGCCGGGCAGAAAACAATGCTTACAGATCTCGTGTGGCAAAGAATCTCCTGGGACACATCCGGAGGAAGATGCTGCCAAAGGAAGAGCCCGTGGGAGACCCTGAGCCCTGGTTTTCCTCACACAGCAGTCGGCGCCCACCACTGCAGCTTTTCAGAAAAGCTCAGGGAAATTGGACGCGAGTTCCAAACTACCCAGAGACTGGAAAAGGTGGGACCTTTCTAAGCAGCAGGAAGAGTCAAGAAAGTCACAGAGACAGAGACACCCTGTCCCCTACAGCGATGCTTCTCTAGGGGCCTGGAAAGAGAAAACCTCACAGGTGCACAGGCCACAACGTATTTCCTGCCATACCCAGTCCACTGTTTCTTCTTAATGCTACAGTCCCCATTTATGAGCTAGCCTCAGCCTCTCTGCATCTGTCCCACAGTCACCTCTGTCTTGTATCTTTAGACCAATCCCACCTGATACCCGCATGATACTCCCAGGATGCTCTGCTCTTGACTCCAACAACCATGAATCCTGACCTTGGCAGCTTTATAAAAATGCGTTATTACACTTTTATTCCTTGCTGATCATATTTGTTCTTTTCAATTCAGAGGTTGGGGGCCAGCAGGATGGCCCGGAAAGTGCAGGCTCTGCTTACAGACCTGACAACTTAAATTCAATTCCAGGAACACACTTGGTGGAAAGAACCAGCTCCCTCAAGTACTGCTCTGACCAATGCACACAAACACAGCACATACCACACACACAAATACACAAACACACACACTACCCACCTACCTCTCCACCCACACCACCACACATATGTCCCACACATGCCACACACACCATATACATACACACCACACACATATACCACACCATAGCACATAAACACCCCACATATACCACACACACACACATATACACACACACTATACATACCACACACACTATACATACCACACACTATACACACACAACACACATACACCATGCCACACGCATACCACACAATACACAACACACATACACTACAACTTACCGTACATATATACCACCCCACACAAACACACTACACATATATACCACATACCACATACCTACACAAACATGCCACACACACACCATACACCACACACATACATACCACACACCATATATACACCATACCACACATATACCACATATCACATATCACCACACACATACACACACTACACACATACCACACAGATATACCACCCCACACAAACACACTACACATACACGTCACACCCCACATATACCACATACATATACAAACATACCACACACATACCATGCCCCCTCACCACACACACACACACACACACACACACACACTTCTGTTGCCATATAAAAATATAACTAGCAAAAGCAGCTTAGAGGGAAGAGGAAAGGGAGATTATTTTGTCTCAGAATTTCTAGGTCATATCCATGGCTGTGGAGAGGCCAAGGCCGTGGGGACTTGGAGAAACTAGTTGCGTCACATGTTCACAGTCAAGTGCTCTAAGAAATGACTGTGTGCATGGTTATTTTCTTCAGCCCCTCTACACCTACATGGTCCAGGATCTCTTGCCTAGGGAATGATGATACTCACTGTGGACATGTCTTCCCACATCTATTAATAATCAGGATAATCTCCCACAAACATTCCCAGAGGCCAGTCTCACAAAACCCCTGTGAGATTCTCTTCCCAGGGGATTCACTGCGTCAAGTTGACAGTCAGACTTAGTAGCACACCAGCTCTCAAATGTCTGCTCTGAGAGTTTGCGAGCTGGTGACCAGCAGTCATGCATGCACATGTGTCCCTGAGCCAGTACTCAGGTTCCTCACAGAAAGTTCTTCCTTGTCAAGAGGCAAGTTTGGAAGTGCCTGGGACTGTGCAGCTTGTCTGGCTGCCGTGGTGAACTTGTGAGTGTGGAGAAATCCTCCCACAGCTCTGGGCATGAACTCTGTGTGTACGAGGGACTTGGCAATGCTGGGGTTGAGTGTTTTCAAAGCCAAGCTCTGGGAAAGGCACTCTGGTTTTTTGTGTACTTCCATAATTTCAAACCGGGCAGTACGGCAAAGCATCCAAATTATACTGGACACTGTGGTTCTGTGAAAATCTCAAAGGTATTTGTATTAGCCAGGGTTCTCTAGAGGAGCAGAACTTGTGGAAGGTGTGTGTATGTGTTTGTGGTATGTGTGTACACGTGTGTGTGCATGTGGTGTGTAAGAGAGTATAATTGTATGTATGTGTGAATGTGTTTGAGTGTATGTGTATGCATGTGTTGTGTGAGTGTGTGTATGTGTGTGAGGGTGTATAAATGTATGAGTATGTGTATAAGTGTACATGTGTGTGTGCATGTGGTGTGAGAGAGTGTAAGTGAATGTGTGTGTGAATGTGTGTGTATGTGTGAGTGTATGTAAGTGTATGTGTGTGTAAGTGTATGTATGAGAATGTGTTAATGTATATGTGTGTATAAGTGTATGTGTATGAGTGTGTATATGAGTGTGTGTGTGTGTATGTGTGTGTGTGTATGAGTGTGTGTGTGTATGAGTGTGTGTGTATGAGTGTGTGTGTGTATGTGTATATGTATATATATACCTACACATATACATACGAAGAGGATTTATTCGAATGGCTTACAGGCTTTAGTCCAGCTGATCCGACAATGACTGACAATCAGAAGGACTGAGAATCCTGTTGTTCAGTCCTCGAAGCTGGCTGTGTCAGCTGGTCTTCAGTTTATAGCAGCACCCCAGAGAAGCAGGCTGTAATGCCAGCAACTGAGAGCAACAGCAAACTGGCAAAGAGCAAAAGCTTCCTTCTTCTGTGTCCTTTATGTAATCTGCCACCAGAAGGCGTGGTGGGATGGTTGAAGAGTTCAGAGCCTGCTGCGCAGTTCTGGCTCCCCTGTGTGTGTGGCTGTCCCACTCTGACCCTGGAGTCAGCAGGGGACTGAGCTCTCTATGCCCCAAGACTCGTAAAAACTAACTCAGCCACAAGTTCGGTGTAAGGTGCAAGGCTGATGCCGAAAGTTTAAATAAAGTTTTGTTTGTTTGATTGATTGATTAATTTTGTTTTGACTTGTTTTTCATGTTGTGATCTAGAATTGCCTTGTGTAACCCTGACTGAACTGGAACCCTGTAGACCAGGGTAGCCCCAGAGATCTGCCTACCTCTGCTTCTCTGGTGCTCAGATTAAAGGCACACACCACCACTGGCAGTTTTTTGACCTCATGAAATTAGCTGCATAACCCCGGCTCCACCTTAAATTTCATGGCAGCTAGAATACTGCCCCAAACGTTGCCAGGTAGCACATTCGGCTCTGGCCACCCCATGTCCACCTCACCCATCCAACAGCTTGTCACCACCCCATGGTTTCCACCCCATGGTTCCTGCAAAAGCCTATAGACAGAAGTCTGCTGTCTTTCAGGAAGTGCCAATAAAAAGGAGAGAAAGAGAAAAATCAGACAACAGAAATTATGATTCAAATCGGTGCAACTTAAAAAACAATGGCTAAGGAGATGGCTCATTGATAAAGCACTTGGCTCAAGGGCCTGAGGATCTGAGTCAAGAACCCATAGAGACCCCAGCACACTAGTGGTGACATGGGAGGTAATGAGAGGGGACCCTCAGACACTCACAGACCAGCCAGCCTGGTGCAGACAGTGGCAAACAAACAGGGTGAAAGGTGAGAGCTGACACCTAAGGTTGCCCTCTAACTTACATCTGCACACCAGCACACACACAACACACACACAGACAATGCACCTATAGGGACTAAAACAATAAAACAAACACAGAGACGTAATATTTGTGAAGTCTGGGGAGTGGCATACTTTGCTTTCTGTTGCTGTGCAAATAAACACTTTTACCAAAAGCCACTCAAAGGAGGAAAGGACTGTGTTTGGCTTACACTTCCAGGTCAAAGTCCATCAATGACTGAGGCGGTTTCGGGGAAGGAACTCAAGCAGGAACTAAAGCAGAAACCCTAAGGAAAGGTGGTTTGCCGTTTTGCTCTGAAGTTTACACTTACTAGATTTTTGTTCTTGTTGTTGTTGTTTTGTCTTTCAAGACAGGATTTCTCTGTCTGCTGCTGGCTTTCCTGGGACTCACTCTGTAGACCAGGCTGGTCTCAGACTCACAAATTCATCTGTTTCCGCCTCTCAGGTGCTGGGATTAAAGGCCTGTGCCTCCAGCCACCACGCCTGTCGTTAACTAGATTGCTTACACATCCCCAAACCACCTGGTCCAGAAATGGTTCATTCCATACTGGGCTTCATAAATGGTTGTATAGCACACACACACACACACACACACACACACACACACACACACCCCTCACTGGGTTCTGTTCTCCTGGAGAACCAATAGAATTGGCCAAGGATATTATTGAGTTTTGCACCCTATCATCTGTCTAGTGTCTAGTGCCAAGTGTCCTAGCACTTACAGAATCGTCTGAGGGAACCCAAGTCCCAGGATGACTGAAATGAAAGACAATACTACTGCAGGGAGAAGAGGGTGTTCGTGGGAGGAGAAGAGGCCAGAGCTGTCTCCCAGGTCACATTAGCACTAAGAGGTCAAAGCGAGGAGGGATTTAAGTCCTGGTTTATTTAAAATTCCAGTGATCTCCTGCCACAATCAGTCAGAGACCCACAAAGGGAGGAGAGACGGCTGTGCTGATGACATTTGATTTTATTGCCTTATGAGACCTAAGGGCTTGGGGTGCACAGCAGAGACCCTCAACCGATCTACAGGGAATGGTGGCAGTGGCATCTCTGCCGAGACCTGGGACGGAAACAGTCCACCCCCATGGTGTGCTGATATAGAGTCAAGTGCTGGGATACATGCTTTCAGTGAAAGCTAAGCTTTAAGTCAGATGACATGTTACCATCAACTAGAGGTAGATGTACTGATAAATACAATGTATCAACTCGGAGCCATTAGACTGAGAAACTATCTACAGTTATCAGCTGAGACCATAACATCACAGGCTTCATGGGGTACAGGACCCACACTGTACCAGCAACAGTGTCTTCTCCCTAGATACAATTCGGAATGATATCTCTCTATTGAGCAAGACTTTAGGTGAGGTGGTTCCCCTGCACTTCAGACAAGGAAAATAGAAAAACAAACTTTAATTCATCTCAAATTAGGAGGTCACTGTGTGTTGAAGGTGTCCCCAGCGCGAGCTGATCTTTTATGTGTTTCTTCTTGCTAACCAAAGGGTTAAATGAAGGGCAGCCTCTGCCTTCCAGGCCTCCAGACCCATAAAGGAAGCCTGGTGGCTGAGACGTGGCCTCTGTGCTTCAGGACAGAGATGGCTTCACATGTAGAATAGTTATCAGGTGGCCAGAGCCGAGGTCTGCTGCCTGCCAAAGCCAGCAATTACACTTTTGTAGTTTCCCTGATTAAAAAGTATTTAAACACCTGCTACTTAAATGATACTTTAAAAAGCAATAAATTAGAGGCCAGGAGCACGGGACCTGGGAATGTGAACAGAGAAATGAAGGTTCTATATAAGTCGAGAAGCCGAACTTTTCCACTTCCGAAATGACCCCTCAATGATTTAAAAATAAGCACCAACTCAGGTATCCAGGATGTGAAATAAATCCGAATAAGCTTAATGAGAATCGGGCAGCCATCCACAGAGAAACCAAATCTCCACACCCTCTCCTTTCCCACCATTTGAGTTGGCTGTACAGGACTTTTAGCAGCAGAAACCTTACCTGGTACCCTGGCCTTGTTGAGGAAAGGCCTCAGGCTGAAGTCACAGCTGAGCATTTGTCCATACAAGACTGAACTGTACAGGAAGGGAGACTTACACATGCTCACACTTACAAACGCACACTCATCCACACACTCTTACACACACACACTCATCCACACACACACTCATCCACACACACACTCATCCACACACTCTTACACACACACACTTATCTACACATTCTTACACACACACACACTCACTGGGGACATTGAAAACTGCACATATAGAATATTACCAGGCCTGGTGACAATGACAGTCTTCTACAGACTGGGGTGGAGTCACATGGAGGTCTACATCCTGGGAAAGACTGCCAGTCCAGATGCAGGTTCAGTGAGACATCCTGCCTCAAGGGAATATGTCAGAGTGACAAGAGACCATGCACTTCATACACATATGTAGAACACACACACACACATTCACACACACTCATACATACTCACACATACACTTATATGCATTTATACATGTTGTGTTAGAATCTCAGCTAGTACAGGAACAGATCACACTAGGCCAGCACAGCTCCAAGGACAGGTTTATCGGGGGAGAGAGGAACAAAGAGGGGCGATGAAGAAGAAGAGATCAAAAGTCAGGGGCAGATAAGTGAACTCTGGGAATGTATGGTGGTTTTCATGGCAACAGACACAGATCCTTGTCGCCTATGGGTGACATCATCACTGGATTTGGAGGCGGTAGGTTCCGATGCCAACAATACACACATATGGATACACAGACTTACACACATACACTCATCCACACACTCTTACACACACACTTACACACACTACATGTATACACACATAGTCACACACTCACACATAGTCTCACACATACACTTATACACATTCATATACACATTACACACACACTCACTCACATACTCATACACTCTTACACACACACACACACTCATTTGCTAATATTCTGTTAACTTGTTAAGGATTTATCATACTTAGAAGTGACGACGTCTTAGCTGTATCACGCTTGGGCTCATTTTCATGTCTATTAAAAGTTAGTTTTCCCTTTAATTTAACCCACGGTAAGCAAGTGTCTGTTCCCCATCCTTCCCATAGTTGTCTTTATCGACAATCAATTTCTCTGTGAAAATAACAAATAAAATTTTAAGTCTCCAGATGTGGTGGCTTGTGCTCGTAATTCCAACAATCCGGAGGCTTCACGCTCCTCCCTGCAGGCGCCTTGCATAAAAGGAACAGGTTGCACACTGTACCCTGCAGCCAGCCAGTCCTGTGTCCCGACAGGGCATCTGTTCACTACCCACCTTCTACAGGAGGAGGGGGCACCCTCTTCCCACTGAGCTTCCCAACCTCCTACAAGAGGTGTTTGTTTATTCACGAGTTATCTAAGGGCTTTCTCGCCTTCATGTTCCTAGGGATGGTGTCCACGTGTCTCATGGCTTAGGAAAGTGTTTGTCATGAAAGTGTGAAGGCCTGAGTTCAATACCGAGGGTCCGTTACAAAACAAAACAGGTTTGGTGGTGTGCACTTGCAATCCAAGACAGCAGGACCTTTGGGGTGTGTTGGTTAGTGAGAGACCTGCCTCACAGATAAGAAGGAAACGTCTGACATGAACTTCTGACCTCTACATATACCGGTAGGCTGTGTACACACACCTGCATACATGCACACTGAAAAATAAAACCGTTTATTCTGGAACTAGAGTACTGACTCGGCAATTAAGAGCATTAGCAGAGAGAACTGAGGTTTGGTTTCCAGCACCCACATCAACCACCTGTAAGTCCAGTTCATGGGAAATCCAAAATACTCTAGTTCTGAGGACACCTGTATGCATGTGGTGCATTTGAACTCACACACACACATACACACGCACATACACATGCACGAACTGCCACATGCATGAACATACACTCATACACTCACACACATACACATTAATATAGAGACATGCATGAATACAGACACAAATGCATGAACACACTCTCTCTCTCTCTCTCTCTCTCTCTCTCTGTCACACACACACACACACACACACACACACATTTTTATTTAAAACTATTTTTAAAGAAGTCCCAAAAGTCATGTGGAGTGGACAGCCTTTCTCTTGTTATAGCTGTGAGTCAACTAGAAAATTCCCTGTTTCTAGATGATCTGTTCTCTGTGCCTTGGAACTGTGCCAGAGAGGTGAGCAGCAGTCCCAGCCTCCCTGGACACTGTGATAGTGCAAAAACCCTGTGAAATGTACATAATCTGTAAATAACCTTAGTTTAGCTTGCTTCAAAAAGACATTATGCTTTCCAGATTTTTTCTTCCCCCGCTTCCTCTTTGGAATGTCTGAATTTATAGATGTGGAAGGCACTGAATCCAGAGATCATCAACCAGGCTAGACCCACTGGCCATCAGGGCCTGGCGAGCCTCTAGTTTACACCCCATCACCATCACAGGCACATAGCACTTTGTCTGGCTTTTCACACAGGTGCTAGGGCTCAGACTCAGGTCCTTGTGCTTAACCAGCAAGTATTTGGCTGCGCCGTCTCCCTGGGTCTAAAACACAACACTTCTTCAGGGCCTGTTCCACTTATAAGCTTATTAGGTCTTGCGGGGCACCTCCTGTCGGCAGGATTCCTGGGCTTCACCCCATGAACACTCCAGTGGCTGGTCCCAGGGCAGAGGACACAACTCCCATTCCTTAGGCAGGAACCCCCCCCCCCCCGTTTGTTAAGCATGAACACACATGCCTGGCTCTCTGGCGTCTGTTGACAGAGTGATATGTTCAGAAATGTATTTTCCACAGCATCTGTTCAACGGGCCACCGTAGATATCGAGGTTACGGGCCACCGTAGATATCGAGGCTACGAGCAGTTGCTCCCAAGACTCTTGTGGCCCTATACCTCCTGTGATTTGGTATTTGCCCCAGTGGGCAGTGGACAAATTCATTGAAGAGGAACTTGGGGGTGCTGTGAATAAGCCAGCACCACGGCAGAGCTGTTGGTCTCTGTTCAGAATAGTAACTCAGTACTTTGTCAACCAAAGGACCATCTCTATTCAAGAGTGGCCTTACAGCCCTCATCTCCTGGTACTCCAAACAGGGCTGACTGATACCTTCCTCACTAAAACCAATGCTTTAAATTTGGTCCCCATTATGAGACCAACGCACTACCTACTACACTAAATTGTTCCTGGCTAAAGGAAACGCAAAGACAAAAAAAAAAAAAAAAAAAAAAAATGGAGCAGAGACTGAAGGAAAGGTCATCCAGAGACCGCCTAGGAATCCATCCCATCTGCAGACACCAAACCCAGACGTATTGCTGATGCCAAGAAGTGCCTGGTATGGGTGTCCCTGAGAGGTTCTGCTAGCACCTGACTTAGGGACCCCAATGGAGGAAGGACTGAAGGAGCTGAAGGGGTTTGCTACCCCATAGGAGGAACAACAGTATCAACCAGTCAGACCCTCCAGAGCTCCCAGGGACTAAACCCATGGGTCCAGTTGCATATGTAGCAGAGAATGGCCTTGTTGGGCATCAGTGGGAGGGAGGCCCAGGGCCTGCAGATGCCCCAGTGTAGGAGGATGCTCGGTGAGGTGGGAGTGGGTGAGTGGGTGGAGGAGCACCCCCATAGAGGTGGAGATGGGGGGGAAGGGAGACTCCTAGGCCGTTCCGAAGTGCATCCTCCCATCTCTGACCAGAGCAGAAAACCTGTCTGTCCGCTCAGCACACCACACCTCCGCGCTGCAGGCAGATGGCTGTGGTACAGAGAAGGGTCCAGCCTTCCCCTCTGTAAACACGGAAGTGATGGCGTTCAGAGGAAAAGAGGAAGATGGAGGCTAACTCACAACAGCTGAACTAGGTTCCTGTCCATTCTTCATACTTTCTGCCTAGTGTTGAAAGGAACATAAATCCAATCCAGTCCCGTCAGAACATTCTGTCATGAAGTCACAGAGACACGTTCCAAAAGGAAGGGAAAGGGTTTTGCAATGTACTCCCCTGCTCCCAACAGGCACAGAGGTCATAAACCAGTAAGTGTGAAAGGTCCAAATGAGCACCCCAGAGACAGGCTTCCTGAGCCCTGCCTGGCTAATGCCCTTGTCGACAGCTAGGGTGGAAGCTTAAAAGAGAGGCAGAGAGGAAGAAAGGAAGAGAGAAAGGAGGGAAGGGAAGAGGATAAACGAGGGAGGGAAGAAGGAAGAAGGGAAAGAAGAGAGGGGGTTAAAGAGAATGAGGAAGGAGAGAGGGGAGGAGGAGAGAGGAGGAAGGGATAGGAGGAGGAAGGAGGGAGAGGAGGAGAGAGGAGGAAGGACTGAGGAGGGAGGAGGGAGAGAAGGAGAGAGGAGGAAGGACTGAGGAGGGAGGAGGGAGAGGAGGAGAGAGGAGGAAGGACTGAGGAGGGAAGAGGGAGAGGAGGAGAGAGGAGGAAGAACTGAGGAGGGAGGAGGAAGGGGAGGAGAGAGGAGGGGTGAGGAGAGGAGGGGGAAGGGAGGAGGGAGGAAGAGGGAAGGGAGGAGTGAGGAGGAGGGAAGGGAAGACAGAGAAGGAAGGGAAGAAGAAGAAAGTTTTATACCCCCCCCCCCCTTGCATTACTGTGTCTCATACTCACACCCCTGCTTCCTGGGTCCTGGTGCTTCAGGGTCCAGTCACTGCAGCCCACGTACATAGTATTTATCTCTAGCCTCCTGCTGTCCACTTCCCTGTTTTCCTGAGTACGTGGACCCTAAGGGTTAGGAACTCTTTACAGAGAGCTTGTCTGTGCACCTCAACAGGCCCCTGGAGGCAGTGACAAGGCTCAACCTCAACCGACAGGTCTACGGCATGGGCTCTGAGACAGTCAACAGGAATCCTCGGTGGTCAGGTGAGACCTCCCGGCTCTGGTGGCAACAGTGACATTTGGTTGGGAGCAGGAGGGTACTCACTCCCACACGCTGGGCCTAAGTCAGTTCTGTGGCTTTGTCACAAACAGGTGGAATTATAAAATCAGGTTGCTTTAAAAAGAAACGAATATGTAGCAATCTAAATGTCTAGATAGAGACTTCCATTTATCTTAGATACCTCACAAGCTTATACTCCTGCCCCTGGGATGACTCAAAGCTAGTCCCAGACAACCCTTCTCCTTTATCAGACTTTGCTGGGAAATCAAAGGGTGACGAGACAAGCAGCTGTGTTAGGACTGCAGAGACAGCTCCTGAGTGAGCACGTGCTTTGTCTGAGCACCGGAACTCAGCTCCCAGCACCCACACTGATCCGACACCCTCTCCTATCCTCCAAGGTCACCAACATGCACGTGCATGTACACACATAGAGATCACACACACACACACACACACACACACACACACACACACACACACACACACGAAATAAATCCTTTGTTTTTATAAGAGAAAGAAAGTACCATCCAGGGGTTAATCTGATAAACTGCCCAGACAAGAAATTGTTATGCAGGCTGAGTGGCCCTTGTTCAAAACACTTGAGAGCAGAAAGAATTCAGACATGGGGTTAGTTTGGTTTGGGGGACATTTACAGCTGCATAACAAGGTATCTCAGGGTGGGACTCACACCTAAGCGTGGAGTTTATTGCACTTCCATTCACACGCATAGCACGAAGTCACCTGCATGCACGTTTGTATTAGTCTGTTTTCACTGGCCAGTCACGTGTGGGGAATCTCCACGACCAAGTCAGGGTTCAGTGAGCTCAGATGCTTCGCCTCTGACTGAGGCTGTGTGAGCAAGAAAGATGTTTCTGGAGAGCTGCAGCCAGGAGGGGCTTGAGGGTGCTTTTTGATCCCTCCAGTTCATTCTGTACAGAAACACAAAGACCGGGAGAGAAATGACTTTGAGGTTAATGGTGACATTAAAGTAAAATCATAGTATTATCAAGTGCTCACAAACTTAAAACCTCCATCTCATTTTTACAAACATGTGACTGAGTGTGTAGGGGCAGCAGCACGTTTGTGGCCATTCACAAGTGTAGAGGGCTGAGGGAAACCTAGGGTGTTGGCTCTCGAGTGCCTTCCAGGTCTTTCAGACAGGGCCTCCCTCTGGCCTGGACTCTCTCCTGTGTAGACTAGGCTAGTCTTTGCACTTCTAAAGATCTGCTGGACTCTCTCCTGTGTAGACTAGGCTAGTCTTTGCACTTCTAAAGATCTGTGCCTCACCGTACACCATCTGTCTTGCCACGCCCTGCGTTTTTCTTGTCAGGTGTTAAACTGGACATGATGGTGCACACCTGTGAGTTCAGCACTCAGGAGATAGAATCGTGTGAGTCAAGTCTTTAAGATCACTCCGGATTACTTGAATTCAAGCTATCCTGAGGTACGTGAGACCTATTACCAAAAATGCTAGCTGGATTTGGAAGACAGAATATCACCTGCATCCTGGCTGTGGTCGGGAGTGCTCCAGGGTGAGACGGCCTGGCCCTGCTTCCTCCTCCGCTGCTGTTCGGGGTCACAGTTCTAAGTCCTGGTGTCACAAAGAGGTCCTTGCATTGGAGCTACTCAGCACTGGTGAGCACATTCATTAGGTGCATGTCCTCTTGGGCAGGGGTGTTCTACCCCCCCCCCCGTCACTGCACATTGTGGTCACCTGACACTAGAGACAACCTGGCTGAATATGGGTATGGTATAGTATGAGGGAGTATTGCACCTTTACCAGTGGCCGTAGTTTGGATGAGAAATGTTCTCCATAGGCTTGGGTATTTGAATACTTGTCCCCAGCTAATGGGACCATTGGGGAAGGTGGAACCTTTAGGGTGAGGAGGCTTGCTGGAGGAAGTATGTCGTGGAGGTGGGCTTTGAGGGTTTTATAGCCTTCCCACACTTCCGGTGTCCTCTCTGTGTTTTCTGCATGGCCATGGTGGTTTATCACAGCAGTAGAAAGTAACTAATCCAGGACCATGAAGATCAACATCTTTGGAGATTAGGTCTTGCCACATTAAGCTGAGGTCATACTGGAGGAGGTGAGTCCTAAATCCAAGGACTGACATACTTCTAAGAAGGACATTTAGATGTAGAAGGAACACCAGGAGAGGGCTAGTGACAAGAGACGCTGAGGCTTGGTGACATAAGGAGTACCAGGGGCTATAGGTCATCTCCCAGTGAGTCAGAAAATGAAGCCACACCTCATCCAAGTGCCATCTGGGCCCCGAGATCTGAGTGTAAGCGCACCTCTGTTGTTTAAAGTCGCTAAGCCCTCTGTCCCGACCATGCAAGGAAGGGACACGTGAGGAATGACTTGGAGAAAGTAGCAAAGGAAGTCATCTGGATGGGAAGTCAGCTAGGGGCATCCAATAAGAGAAAATAAACATGTCTGGCTTAACTCTCTTAATATGATTATCTCCCATTCCATCCACTTTTCTGCAAATGATGTGACTTCCTTCTTTGGGGCTAGGAGATTCTTACAGCATATGTTAGAGCTAGCTTCAGCTGCCAATCTGACACAAACCCAGAACAGGGAACTTCAGCTGAAGAATGGACTTGAACAGACTGACCTGTGGCCATGTCTGAGAGGCATTTTCTTAATTGCTAATCGATGTAGGAAGGCTTAGGTCACTTCCGGTGGTGCCATTCCCTAGGCAGGCGGGCTCAGACTGTGTAAGAAAAGAAGTTGAGCAAGGTGGAGCAGCTTTCCTCCATGGCCTCTGCTCCAAGCTCCTGCCTCAGGTTCCCACCTGGGCTTCCCTTGATGAGGAACTGCTATCGATAAACTCCACACGTCCCGTTGGGTCATGGCGTTTATCATAGCAACAGAAAAAAAAAAACCAGGACAGTGTGTTTTCTGTACCAGTTTCCCTGTTGTTGGATACCCAGGTTGGTCCCCTAATTTAGGACTTGTGAGCAAGTGCTGCAGTAAACACGGATGGCAGCCATCTCTGCACTGTGTCAGATTAGTCCTCTGGGTAAACAACCTGGAACGCTATGGCTGCCTCCCACGGAAGGTCTATTCTGAGTTTTTCCAAAAACTTCCATACCGATTTCTGTAAGGACTGGGCCAATTTACATTCCCACTGGCAGTCTGTGGGTTCCCTTTTGTCCTCTTTCTGCCCAGTGTTTTGGTTTTTGACAGGGTGAGATGGGTCTATTGTAGCTTTTGCTTGCATTTCCGTGATGGCGGTTCGACTAGTGTCTCTGCTCCACCCCTTGCGTGGGGCCCTGACCTCTTAAGCAGTCTCTGCTTCTGGCTTTGTTATTTCCTTATGACCAATTCTTAGCAGAACTTCCAGGTCAGAGGGCATGCGGACAGCTGACTAGAGACCTGACTCACACTTCCACCTGTGCTCCCAAACAGTCTGACCAATATAGCCCTGGGCCAGCGGTGGCTAAGGCTTCAGTGTCCCACTGACACAGGTTTTCTGACTCAGACATTCTGTCTCCCGTCCACTCCAAGCCTGGCTTTAAGGTGGGGAAATAAGGCTCGGTTCAGCTTCGTGGCTTGGCCAAGGCTAATGTCAAAGCCGGGCAAGAACAACACAGGCAAAGGAGGCCCAGATTGGAAGCCACCCACCTGGCACTCAAAGTCCATCCCAGAATGTCACCTCTCCACCCTGCAACTGCACCTCCAGCTCCAGGCCACCCACATACTCTTATCCAAAGCAAACAGCACATTATATCTCCAGAAGCTTCTCCTCCCGGGACCTGTAGAAAATTTCTAAATTATAGTGAAGCCATGATTTCTTTCGCCCACACACCCATCATGTAACCAAGGATCTCCTGGGACTAGATCCAACACCAATAAAATGCTCTGGGCCTAGGCTGGTCCAAGATCAGTGTGTGACTTTGAAATGAAAGAAATAAATCGGGCAGCTACCAAGAAGTCACAGGTGAACCCTCAAACATGGCCTCTGTCTTCCTCTCGACTTAAAACAGAGTGGGGCATCTATCCCATAGCTTCAGGCACATCAGGGCCATTGCTGGAGTCTGCTCAAAGCTGTCACTTGGAGAGTAATTTATATCACCATTCTGAAGCCAGGATTTCACACTAAAAATACTCCCACATCTTTCAGAACTGGGAGGTCCTAGTTTCTTTTTCCAAAAGCATACCAAAATGAGCTTTAAAAATGACAACTGAGCTCTTGTATCCTGAGTCTTGCCTTTCCTATTCACTCTGAAAAACACAAATACTCAGAAAAAGACCTTGTGTTTGTTTGGGTCTCTATAAGAAAGTAGCATAGGCTGACCAGCTTAATCAACAACACAAGTAATTTTTTTTCATTCTTTTTTTCTTTTATTGAAAATAGATTGTTTTCTGCCGTGTGTGTGTGTGTGTGTGTGTGTGTGTGTGTGTGTCCTGTTTATGGTTCTCATCCCTCAACTCCTCCCATGGGGATCCTCCTCTTTCTGTCTCTCATTAGAGAACAAACAAGTTTTTAGTAATAATAAAACAAAAAATAACAGCAGAATTGGACAAAACAAGCAGAAGGAAAAGAGCCCAAGAGCAGACACAGGAAACAGAGAGAGATCCACACACCAGGAACCCATGAAAACATTAAACTGGAAGAGAGAAGAAAATCTATAAATAAAGTTAAATTAAAACAAACACTAATTTGATTTGTATTTCCCTGTTGGCTAAAGATGCTGAACACTCAACTGTTTCTCAGCCATTGGGCTTCCTCTTTTGAGAATCCTATTTAGATCTGAAATCCATTTTTCATATTGAGTTATTTGTTTTCTTGATGCCCAGTTTCTGAGTTCTTTACATGTTTTGTAGTTGGTCCCATATCAGAAGTAGAACTGGTAAATGTCTTTCCCATTCTATAGGCTGCCTCTTTGAATGACAGTCCTTTGCAGTGCAGAAGCTTCTTGGTTTCATGAGGTCCCATTTATCAGTCATTGATCTGAGTGCCTATGTAACTGTGTTCTGTTCAGAAAGTTTTTTCCTGTGGTCACAAGTTCAAAGCTCTCCCCCACTCTCTCTTCTATAGGGTTCAGTGTATCGGGTGTTATGTTCAGTCGGAGTTGAGTTCTGTGCAGGGTGGTAAGTGTGAATCTATTTAGATCCTTGTACAAACTGACCTCCAGATTGAGCAGCATTTAGTGAAGATGTTGTCCTTTTTCCCCTCTGTGTTTCCAGATTCTTCATCAAAACTCAAGAATCTATAAGTGTGTGGATTTATTTCTGGGTCTTCAGTTTGACTTCATGGATCCACAACATGCCTGGTTTTGTGCCAGCAGCGTGTTGTTTTTATTACTCTGTAGATTACTTGAGATCAGGGATGGCAAGATCTCTAGCAGTTCTTCCATTTTCCAGGATTGATTTTGGTTATTCTGTGGTTTTAGCTTGTGTGTGTGTATGTGTGTGTGTGTGTGTGTGTGTGTGTGTTTCTGTGTGTGTGTCTGTGTGTCTGTGTGCCTGTCTGTGTGCCTGTCTGTGTGTGTCTGTTGTGTGTCTGTGTGTGTGTCTGTGTGTGTCTGTGTGTGTCTCTGTCTGTGTGTGTGTCTGTGTGTGTCTGTGTATGTGTATCTGTGTGTGTGTGTGTCTGTGTGTGTGTATCTGTATGTTTCTGAGTTTCCATATGAAGCTGGAAGTTGACCTTTCAAGATCTGTGAAGAACTGTGTTGGAATTCTGATGGAGCTCACACTAAATCTGTAGAGTGTTTAGATAAGATGGCCATGTTTTACTATATTAGTCCTATGCCCCTATCCATGAGCATGGGAGATCTCTCCATCTTCAAAGATCTTCTTTAAATCCTTCCTTCAATTTCTTAACTTTTTATCACACAAGTCTTTCACTTGCTGGGTTGGCGTTACCACACACTATTTTATGTCCCATGAAGCTATTGTGAAAGGTATTGTTTCCCTGGTTTCTTTCTCGGCCTATTTGTTATTTGTATATAGGAGGGCTTCTGATTTCTCAAGTTAATTTGATGAAAGTGTTTATCAGCTGTAGGAGTTCCCTGGTGGAGTTTTAGGGTCACTTTTGTGGAGCCTCATATCATTTGAAAATAAACATATAATGACTTCTTCCTTTCCTATTTGTATTCCCTTGATCTCCTCACTTGTCTTATTGCTCTGGCTAAGACTTCAAGTACTGTTTTGGATATTGGAGAGAGTGGGCAGCCTTGTCTTGTCCCTGATTTTAGAGGACTTGCTTTGAGTGTCTCTTCACTTAAGTTGATATTGGCTGTGGGCTTTCCGTAAACTGCTTTCATCATGTTGAAGTGTGTCCCTCATATCCCTAATTTCTCCAGGACTTTTATCATGGTTGGGTTTTGTGAATGTAATGAGATGACCCTGGGGATTTTTTTTCTTTCAGTCTGTTTTTTACGGCGAACCACATTGACTTGTTTTCCTGTGTGAAATCATCCCTACATCTCTGGAAGGAGGAAGTAAGTCTACTTGGTGATGCTGAATGGTCTTTCTGGCATATTCTTGTTTTCAGTTTGCAAGTATTTTGTTGAAAAATGTTACAGCTACGTTTATAAGGAAAATTGGTTTGTAACTCTTCTTTGTTGGGTCTTTATGTGGCTTAGCTATCTGGGTAACTGTGGTCTTGTAAAAGGAACTGGGTCATGTGCCTTCTGTTTCTGTTTTGTGGAATAATTTGAGAAGTACTGGCATTAATTTGTCTTTGAACGTCTGGTAGAATTCTGCAATAAAACCATCTGGCCTTGGGGGCTGTTGTTGTTGTTACTGTTGTTGTTGGGATTACTGCTTCTATTTCACTAGGAGTTATTGGTCTGTTTAAATTGATCGTCTGATCTTGATTCATCTTAACTAGTATGTGTCAGGAATAAGGGTTTGTCTTATTGATTTTCTGAAAAAAACAGTTCTTTTCTCTGTTGGTTCTTTGCATTGCTTATTGTTTGTTTGTTTGTTTCTATCTTATTGATTTCAGCCCTGAGTTTGACTACTTCTTGCCATCTCTCCTTTGGGGCATAATTTTTTTTTTTTTTTTAGTATGAAGGTTTTCAGGTGAACTATTACTTTACTAACAGGAGATCTCTCCAAGGTTTCTATGTAAGCTCCTAGTGTTGTGAGCTTGCCCCTTAGAACAACCTTTGCTGTGTCCCATAGGTTTGGCTATGTTGTATATTCATTTTAATCCAATTATAGAATGTCTTTCGTTTCCTTCTTAAATTCTGTTTTGACCCATTTTTCACTCAGTGGTGAGTTGCTCAGTTTCCATGAGTTTGTAAGCTTTCTGTTGTCGTTGATATCCAGCTTTAATGTATAGAGGTCAGATAGGATGCAGGGGTTATTTCAGTCCTCTTGTTTCTGTTGGGGCTTGCTTTGTATTCAGGTACAGGGCCAACTTTGGAGAATCTGCTGAGAATAAGATATTTTGTTTTGTGTTTGGGTGAAATTTTTTGTAAATATATGTTAAGTCGGTTTGGTTTATAACCTCAGTCAGCTCTGGCAATTCTCCGTTTAGTTTTTGTTTGGATGACCAATCTATTGGTCAGAGAGGGTATCATGGTCAATGTGTGAGGGTTGGTATGTGATTTAAGCTCCAATAGTCCTTATTTCATACACTTGAATGCTCTTGTATTTGGTGCTAAAAATTAAAATGTCCTTTTTTTGTGGATTTTTCTTTGATGACTGTATTTGAGCATACCCTTTCCCGTCTCTTCTGATTAGCTATGGTTTGATGTCAATTTTTGTCAGATATTAAAATGTCTGCACAAGCTTATTTCTTAGGTCTTTTTGCTTAGAACATCTTTGTCCATCTTTTTACAGTGAGGAGATGTCTATCGTTGGCTGTAAGGTGTGCTTCTCGGATGCAGCAGGACTGACCCTGTGTGCACATCTGTTCTGTCAGTCTGTGGTGGTGGTGGTGGTGGTTTTGTTGTTGTTGTTGTTTTGGTTTGGTGTTGAGAGCCATTTGTGCTGCACCCAAAGATGGCGCCGGCTTCCCACCGATGACTCAGCAAACAGAGCTGTTGCCCAACCTGAGAGATGTAGTGCGCATGTACCACAGACTTCACAGCCCGCTCTCGGGACATGCTAATGAGATACTGGAGGGCACACCAATCAGGTAGCAACACGAGTCTCCTGGGCATATATAAGCAGTGCATTTTTCTTTACGTGGTCCCCTGCTCAGAGTGCTGTACAATAAAGGTTGTTCGCAGAAGAATCCTGCTGTCGCACATTGTTTCTGCCAGCGGGACGTGGGACACGCGACAGTTTTTTTTTTTTTTTAATTTGGGAATTGAGACCATGGGTGTTGAGAGGTATCAGTGAGCACAGTTTGTTGACTCCTGTTATTTTATTGCTATGACATAAGTTATTTCATAACGTTCTGAAGGTTAGAAGTCTTACACTGGGATTCCAGCATGGCTGGTTGTAGGAAGGGTCTAGTGGTTCTTCACTGCATTCTTATACATACCGTGGGAAGAGCTGGAAAGCTCTATGGCTTTGTTTTTATTTTAAGTGTATGAGTATTTTGCCTGTGAGTGTGTATGTGTGTGAGTGTATGTGAGTGAGTGTGTTTGTGTGTGGTGTGTGTATGAGTGTGTGTGAGTGAGTGTGTGTGTGTGTGAGTGTAGGGGGTGTGTATAGTGTGTGTGTTAGTGTATAGTGTGTGTGTTAGTGTATGGTGTGTGTGTGTATTAGTGTATGGTGTGTGTGTGAGTGAGTGTCTTGTATGAGTGTGTATGTGAGTGTGTGTATTAGTATATGATATGTGTGAGTGAGTATGTGAGTGAGTGTGTGTGTGTGAGTGTGTGTGAGTGAGTGTGTTTGTGTGTGGTGTGTGTATGAGTGTGTGTGAGTGAGTGTGTGTGTGTGTGTGTGAGTGTGGGGGTGTGTATGTGTGTGTGTTAGTGTATGGTGTGTGTGTGTGTGAGTGTGGGGGGTGTGTATGTGTGTGTGTTAGTGTATGGTGTGTGTGTGTGTGTGTGTGTGTGTGTGTGTGTGTGTGTGTTCACCACAGAAGTTAGAGGAAGCTATCAGACCCTACCCCTGGAACTGGGATTATGAATGGTTCTGAGCCACCCTGTGGATGCTGGAAACAGAATCCAGGTCCTTTTCAAGAGCAACCGCTGCTCCTAATGACTGAGCCACTCTCCAGCCTCTTTCTGGCCTCTTTTTAGAAAATTATGCCTATTTGAAAAGTTCCCACCTCTTAACCTAACCACTTTCCAAATACCATCTGTGTCACCACTGCGCCGTGACAAAATTCTTGAAAGAATCGACATATGAATGTAAAGGTTTTTTGGCTCATGGTTTTCAGTCTCTATCCACAGTCCCTTGGCCCTGTTACTTTGGCTGTGTGGTGGCTCAGCCTTCCATGGAGACAGGACAGAGGATGGAGGAAGACGTCTACTTCATGGCTTCTTCAGTGACACAGTGACCTAGTTTCTTCCCACTGACGCTCTTCTCTAAAGGTTTCTTGTCCTCTGAGAGATGGTGAGGGGCTGGGAACCACGGTTCAGTACAGGCGCACTGGGAGAACAGTCATGTGGGAATGACAGCACCATACCCTTGATTCTGAGGCTCCGACACGAGACCTTTAGAGGAACACAGTATCTAATCCCCTACAGACAGAAGCATTAACTTCTTCCTCTTCACACACTTTGCTCTGAGGAGATATTCAAAGGTAGGTGTCACCATGTCGTGAGGATCGCTGTTCTATGTTTTCGGTGTCCTCACATGATCGTTGACATCAAGACTGAACGTTTCTGTCACCACACACGGGGGCTCTCGGAGCCCAGAGTTACCTATGATACGTCTTCTTGGAGGCATCTTAGGCCTTTCTCATTTGACGTGGTTCACACTTTTACACTCTTGCATGTTTCAGACAGAACGACAGTCCCACTTACCTGCATGCGTGTGTCGGTGAGCTTGCTCTCACCTCACAGCTAGCCTCGGTCCCGATGCCTGCCCTCCAGGCCTCAGCTGGTCCTCCACACACGGCATGTGTAGCCAAAGATGGCCTCCCAGATGCAGAGACACATCTGTGCCTCACACTGAAACCGACTGCGGACGTCTGGAGTGCCCCATCTGTCTGGACCACTGCCCTGATCCCATGAAAGAGAGGCCTCCTAGGTTAACAGCAGCTCTAACTCACCTGTGTGGATTTCCGGCCCCACAACTCCCCGGGTGCTGCTGTGACAGCTAAAGCCTGGTGCTAGTAAGACTGGGAGAGCTTTTTGTTGTTCAGACGCTCGATAGAAGCCATGAGAAACACAGCTCGGAGCACGTCTCCTTCCTCCCCAGCCCGTCCTTGCTAGAGAGAACACAGACGACTCTCCCCTGCCACTGTCAAAACCCTACCCCATGGAAGCAGGTTCCAGACCCTTCCTATGTCTGAGTCAGCAGCTAAGGAAGAACCTCAGATGAGGTGAGGCTGGCCAGCATTCTAGACCCTCACTGCCTATGTGCCTGCCATCTGGAGAGAAGGAAGCCTGTTTTCTGGCCAGGAAGTCCTCAATGGGAAAGATGAAGAGCCAGGTCCTGTATTCAACTCTCTCCAGCTCAAGGAAGTCACCATCATCTACATCATCTGCATCTACATCATCTACATCTACATCACCTACATCTACATCATCTACATCATCTGCATCTAAATCATCTACATCTGCATCTACACCACCTACATCTACATCATCTACATCTACACCATCTGCATCTACATCATCTACATCTACATCATCTGCATCTACATCATCTACATCTACACCATCTGCATCTACATCATCTACATCTACATCATCTACATCTACATCATCTACATCTACATCATCTACATCTACATCATCTACATCTACAACATCTGCATCTACATCATCTGCATCTACATCATCTACATCATCTGCATCTAAATCATCTACATCTGCATCTACACCACCTACATCTACATCATCTGCATCTATATCATCTGCATCTACACCATCACTATCTGCATCTACATCATCTACATCTACATCATCTGCATCTATATCATCTACATCTACATCATCTGCATCTACATCATCTACAGTGTCCTGGGCAAACTTGAATTGTGCGTCCTACAGACTTAATCTCTGCAACTCTACTGGCTTATAATGGGCATAGGGGGTGTACTACTTTCTAATAATTTTATGTTCCTTATAAAAATAAAGATATTTCATTTTAGGATAAAAGTAAGTAAACAGAAAATTCCTAATGTGTTCTTATGGTGTTACAAGAAGTCTGCTCATTAGGGTGTGTGAACATGTATGTGTACACACATGCACACACACTCTGAGGTATGCATGCATGTGCACGTTGATGTATGTGTATACATACATACACATTGAGGCATGCATGCAAACACTCTAAGTTTTGCACACACACATACACCATAAGGTATGTGTGTACATACATGTACCAAACAAAGTCTCTGGTCCATTCTCCTGCCGCCTTCTGTATCTCGAAAGCATCCACACGTACTTTTAAATACCATCTATGACTGTCACTTGAGGGCACAGGGTGGCTCCCGCTTCAGTTTTTAAGCCTAAATTGCTGCTGAGAAACGTGAAGACTGCATTTACTTGCCAGCACCTTTCAGAAAATGGAAAAGGAGCAGGTATTGCAGAGTTGGAAATGCCCTCCTGGTTCTGTCTGCTCCTGGGAGCGAGATCGGCTTGTTCCTGTTTGGACCAGGTGGTGGCGCTGCAGACAAATAGTGCTGCGAAGCCTTCACGGGATACGCTGCCCAGCGCCGGTCTCACAACCAGTGTCAGAGTGGACTTGGCGGAGGTTGGAAATGGAAGGCCATTGTCCACACTTTGAGGTGAACCGTGACATGTCTCTAAACCACGCTAGAGGAATCTGAGCCAGCAAGACACCTGGGCACAAGGCAGGATTAAAGGGCCCCCAAAGAGTGGCCATCACAGAGAACACAGTTCCGGAGAAAATCAGACCTCTAGGACACCAGTGCAGATAGCTAGACAGCCATGGAAAGACACGCATGGATACAAAGGTGTGTGACAAGAATGCCAGACCCCAGGGAGATGCCTTCTGTCTTCAAAGCAAGCCACAGGCTAAGTTCAGAGCTGGACAGCAAACCCCGCCCACCCTCAGTGAATCCCAAAGCAACTCAACATCCGGCTACCTCCCCATTTCTGATCTCCCCCTTTGAAGAGAGGCCTTTGCAAGCTGGGCATGGCCTCTCCGTGCCGGCCAATGATGAAGCAGATGGGTTTGTCCTGTGTCCTCTGTTTGCAAATTATGCCTGCTGAGCTTTGACAGTTACCAAGATCTTCCGCCCTTTGTTCATGGATCAATATAGGGAGTGATCCTCCCCACGAAAATCAAAGAAAATGGGGGCAGCAAAAGTCCATTTAAGGAGGCAGTCCTGACAGACAGGTGAGTAGATTTTTGTCTAAGTCTGCTAAGAAAACAAAACAAAACCTCTGAACTGAAACCTGGAAATTCCAAGAGAAAGGTCCAGCTCTTCTGCATCCTGGTCTCTAGAAGACACTTTTGGATTCACTGTCGATTTACACTGGATTTCCGTAATCTAAGTCATAGTTTAAACATCTCGCTTTGTCCCTCGAAATGTGGGGAAAGTAATGAACTGAAGCCATCAGAAAGAATAGTGGGGCTGGAAGGGCTGCTCAGTGGGCAGGAGTGTTGGCTAAGCCAGCATGAGGACCTGAGTTTGCAGCCCCACCCACCCTGCAGTCGCACACTAACCAGGCACGGCTGTTGCCTGTGACCAGAATACTTAGGTAGAAGGTGGAACTAGAGAGCCCTTGGGCTTACCCTCCAGCCTGGTCAAAGGCAGCAAGCCCAGGTTCACGAAGAATGTCTCAGGGGAACAGGCAGAATATATTACAGCACCCACTGATGCCTACCTCTGGCCAAAGCACACTTCACAGAACATACATATGTGCACATGCAGACACCCATGCACAGATGCACATGCATACACAAACCCCTCCACACTCATGCGTGCACACAGAGACACACATAATGTGACACACGCATGTACACACAGGCAGATACACATGTATGTATACACAGACACATATGCAGACACACATATACATACATGTGCACAGATATGCATGTACACATCATATACCCACACAAATGCATATACACACATACACAGACACACACATACATGCATGCACACATGCATATACACTGATTTACTTTCAATTTTATATGTATGGTGGTTTGGTTGGCATGTATGTCTAGGCTGCATGCATGCCTGGTGCCTGTGGGCCAGAAGAAGATATCAGATCTCTTAGAACTAGAGTTACAGATGGCTGCGAGCCATCTCTACAGACACATGTACATACAACATTTTTTCAAATATATATATATATATATATATATTTATATTATAAGTTTATTATATATATGTAATACATATACATATACATATACACCATATACATATACATATACACCATATACATATACATATACACCATATACATATACATATACATACACACACACACACACACACACACACACACACATATATATATATGTGTATAACAGTGAAAGGTAAGAGAAAGCTGAGTCCCCTGCTCAGAGTATCAACATTTTTTGCTTTCGTTTGGTTTGGTTTTTTTATTACCACATATTAAATAGATATAAGTGGACTCCATTATGATATTTTTATGTGTATACAGATATTACATAAGCCTCTCACCCCTCTCTTCCTCCCTCCCATCTCTGTTGACCCTCTTCCTCTTTACAACTCTTTACAAACAACTGTGGTGGTTTGAATAGATATGGCCCCATAGACTCATGTGTCTGAATAGTTAGCCATAGGGAGCAGCACTATTAGGAGGTGTGGCCATGTTGGAGAAAGTGTGTCACTGTGGGGGTGAGATTTGAGGTCTCCTGTGCTTAAGCTACACCCAGTGTGACACACAGTCTCTTTCTGCTGCCTTTGGATCAGGAAGTAGAACTGTCGGTTCCTCCTGCACCTTGTCTGTCTGGATGCTGCCATGCTCCTGCCATGATGATACTGAACTGAACCTCTGAACTGTAAGCCAGCCCCAATTAAATGCTGTCCTTATAGGAGTTGTCTCGGTCATGGCGTCTGTCCACAGCAATGAGACCCTAACTAAGACACCCCCTTTACTTCCATGACTAGAGAGGGAGGTGGAACAACCCAATGAGCTTCCAGTTTACATGAAGTGGACCACAGAGAAACCTGCAGCACCACGGGGCGCAGTGCTCCCACAGTCAAGGCAGACGGTATGACAGGACACCGGGTCCTTGCCACATTGCCTCCTAGGCTCTTGCTCCACTCCTGAGGCACCCAATCCTTGCTTCTCAGGAAGAACAAGACCCAGAGCCTTCCTCCCAGGCAGGGCATGTGGCCCTGAGCACTGCCTACCCACATCATGTTTAACATCAAGGTTCCCAGGACACTGAGGCTACATAGTGAGACCTGTCACTAGAGCTCTATTTAAAGAAAAAGCCAAGCATGGTTGTCCCCTTGGGAGATAAGATGTGAGGACCACAGGGCTCATGCCCTACTTAGTGAGTCCCAGGCCAGTGAGAAACTCCATCTTAAAATAAAATAAAATAGTAATAAAATAAAAACAAAAACAGGGTAGATGGTGCTTGAGAAGTAACACCTAAAGTTGTCCTCTAGCTTCCACACGTGTGTGTGCGTGTATGTGTGTGTGTGTGTGTATACACACATAAATAAATAAGCAAGTACATAAATAAATAATAAATAAATAAATAAATAAATAAATAAATGCAGTGTTGGGCAAGATGCCTTCCTCCTTCTTTCTTTCCTCCCTTGGTCCCTCTCCTCTGTTTTCCTTCTAAATTTTGACTAAAGTAAAAATATTACCAGTTCTAGTCAAATATCCAACCTATTTATTGCATATCTTTTTGCTGCTACACAAGTTTCCCCTCCCACCCTCTCCCTTCCCAACCACACCCACACCATCGAATAGCTATTGCTGTCAAAATCATTTTAGACTTAGAAAACACAAAATGCCAAACAACCAATAACGTAATTGATCAAATATCGGTATCTCCTTTCTTGGGTGATATCTCCTTACTCTTGGGGAGGCCTTCAGATTCGTCAAACCATGGAAGGGACCCACCTGCTGCCTTTCCCCCAACAAGAACTCTGGTGAGGCCCCAGGTACTGAGAGCTGGATAACTGTCTCTGCCCCTCACTGGCTGCAACACACAAAAGATCTAGACCCTGCACCTCGCTTGGGCAGCACTATAGAGCAGGCCCTGCGTGAAGGAGTTGCAGGAGAGCTGGCCCTGCCCCTTGTCTGCCATGAGGTGGCCTGGTTGAAGGAGATATCCCCTCCCCCAGCCACCTGCAACAGTCAGGAAATCTGGTCCTGCCTCTTCCAAGCTACAACACTAAGGAGAACAGGCCCTGCACCTCACCTGTGCAGTGAAGAGAACTGGCCCCGGTTGGGGGTTTTGAGTGAGCCAGCCCAAGGGCTTTGGAGCCTTGCCTACTGTAGATTGGGTGAGCTAGCTGGGACAGCCCTGCAGAGCCCACCGTGTGCGGGTGCAGTAGCGCAGACAGACTGATCAGTTCAGCCACCACCCAGGTCCACCCCAACATCTGCCCCATGGATGAGCTGCTGTAGTCCATAAAGGGGTGGGTCCTATAGATCCAAAGCTGCGGGATCTCCATGACACAGGGCAACAATGGGATATCCACGAGGGGTCCCAGTGAGGATCCAGTACGTACGGATCGTGTAGCAGAAGCCAGAGGCCTCGATCCTAACCAAGGATTTATGACAATGAGCATTTGCAAGTAAAAATGTGTGGGCAAAAGTGCACACTGTGGAACACATTGTGGCACACCATAGCTTCCACAGTGAGATTTTTTCCCCCTTTTATGGTGGGGAAGGGGAGATGGCAGAGGTGGAAAATCACAAAAATCAATAAAAAGCTAAGAAAAGGAAGAAATGTTTTAACAGACTAAAACTTAAATCTTTTATAATTAAAATTTATGTTTATTTTAATTAAAAGAATTCCAGTAAACATGCCCAGCATGTTCACAGTTTCTTTCTGGGGGGGGGGGGGGGGGGGAACACAAACTGTTTCTTTATGCAGTTTGACCAGAGGTGCCAGAGTCCCACCCCCACCCCTAGCTGGCTGCTCAGAGCTTCCCGCAGACATGTTCCCCTCAAAGCCTGAGACCCTGAGTGAATTTCCCTAAAGCTAAACCTTCCCCGCATCAAAGGTTCATCTTTGTCCTGCTCCTGCAGATGCCTGCTTGCTTTCTGTCCTATTATAACATACACCCTTCGCAGAGACTATAAAAAATTGATTTCCACACTAGGACATCAATTGTCTCAGTCTGCTAGAGATATGTCAGCTGACTCACTACCTGTGATGGTTAGTATTGACTAATATCGACTATCAACTTGACAGGATCTAGGATCACCTAGGAGACAAGACTATGCTGATACCTGTGAGTGATTTCTCTTGATTATGTTAGTCGAGATGTGAAGACCCATCCCAGAACTAAATGAACACCATCATTCTCTCCTGGACTGGGGTCCTGAACTGCATGCCAGGGAGGAAGCCCACTGAACACCAGAGTGCAGGTCTCTCTGCTCCCTGACAGCAAATTCAGCACAAGCTGGGCAACTCCCTCCTCAAGAGCTGCTGCCAAACCCAGGCCTTCCACCACTGTGATGGTTTGAATATGCTTGGCCCAGGGAGTGGCACTATTAGGAGGTGTGGCCTTGTTGGAGTGGGAGTGGCCTTGTTGGAGTGGGAGTGGCCTTGTTGGAGTGGGTGTGGCCTTGCTGGAGTGGGTGTGGCCTTGTTGGAGTGGGTGTGGCCTTATTGGGGTGGGTGTGGCTTGTTGGAGTAGGTGTGTCACTGTGGGCGTGAGTTTTAGGACCCTCATCCTAATTGCCTAGAAGTCAATCTTCTAGAGACCTTCAGATCAAGAAGACCAAGGAAGCCACGCCTGGCTGGAAGCTGCCATGCTCCCGCCTTGACCATAATGGACTGAACCTCTGAACCTGTAAGCCAGCCCCAATTAAATGTTCTCTTTATTAGAGTTCCCTTGGTCATGGTGTTTTTTTCACATCGGTAAAAGCTCAAACTAAGGCACCCACCATGGTGGACTGCATCCTGGAACTGAGAGCCAGAGAAGCCTTTTCTCTCTAAAGCTGCTTTTGTCAGTGTCTTCTGGGAGCAACAGGAAAAGTAACTAAGACGCTAACTAGCCTTTCACAAAGGGAAAGGGTTTTGAACTGATACCACATCCTGGCAGGAAAAGCAGTTTCCAACCTTTGGCATAAGTTGACAGCCGACTCCGTATATCTGCTCAAGGCTGGGGTCTTCCTCAGCCCCGGACTGAATCCGCTCACAAAGACCAGAGCGAAGGAGGCAGGCAAGCTCTGGGCCTTGCCTGGCTCACTCTAGTTAACGAGGAAGTTGGCTCACTTCCTCCTCTGCGCTCTTGAATCCCTGGCATCTTTAACGTGCCAGTAAACTTGCACACAAAAGCGGTCCGATCTTGTAATTAAATTAGGCGATTGTGGGAAATGGCACAATTAAAACCAGAAAATAATTTACAGGGACAGAGACCCACTAGGGTGGGACTTTGCTTATTTAGTGGAGAGGAAACACAATTATGGAGCTAGCTTATTAAAACACCTCCTCAGATAGCCCGGCTCCTCCCTGCGCAGCGGCGCCTGCTCCGTATGAAGCAGAGCAACGCAGAGCAACGCCGCTTCCTTCCTCCAGATTAAATTAGAAAGCAGAATGTGTGATTCCCCAGGAGAGATATTTACAGCTCAAAGTAGTCTGGAAAGAAATTTAATCAGAAACCACCCGGAAAATTATCAGGGAAGCAGGTTTTTCCCACCCTTTTATGGTGATAAGAACGGGAGTTTTTGGGTTTTGTGGGTTTTTGTTTTTGTTTTTTGTGGTGAGTTCTCACATTTATTGGAATTTGCATAGGCCTGGGGGAATAGACAAAGGAATGAAAATGTACATTTCAGGATATGAACAGGAGCATCCTTGGGCTGCTTTGTGTAGTAAATACAGTGGCTAATACATCTGGGTTTCTGCAGTGTTTGTTTTCGTTTTGAGACAGTGTCGGAAATACCTTAGCTGGCTTCTAACTCTCTGTAGATAGTGATTACCTGGAGTTCCCAGACCTCCTGCCTCCACGGCTCTCCGGTTGAGATGACAAGCGAACCTCATCCCGGTTTATGCTGGAAGCACCCAGGGAAGTGCATGCCAGGCGAGCTCTCTACCCACTGAGCTACAGCCCAGCCCATGAGAAGATGTTTTCGTGTGCATATTTAATGGTTATTCACTACTTGCCTTAGATCGTGATGGCGGAAGGATCCATCCATTACAAGGGTGGGAAACGTCACCTTTGGGTGAACAGACTTGGGCTCAGTGTAGCCACAGACCTGCAAACCTCCCCTTTCCATCTATAGCACTGGGGTTACAAAAGCTACCCAACGTTGCTTATTCTTAACTATTATTATTTTTTATTTCTTACACACACACCGTGGGGAGCTGGGGAGGTCTCGGGAAAATGGGACAGTTTCTTTCTTCCTCTCTACTCTGTGCCGTTCAGCTCAGGTTAGGGTTATAGCTGACCTCTCCCACCGCTCCATCACTCTTAATGTATTAAAGGTTTTAATTTTATTGTCGACTGTGTGCATCTGTGTGTGGAGGGTAGGCATGTGCATGTGTGTAGTGCCCCAGAAGTCAAAAGAGGCTGTAAGATCCCCCTGAATCTGGAGCTATAGGTGGCTGAAAGACACCCAACATGGGTGCTGGAAATGATCCTGGGTCTTCTCCAAGAGCAGGAAATGCTCTTAGCTGATGAGACATCTCTTCAGCCCCATGTCAAGTATGTTAAAGAACATAAATACTAATATATACCTCCATGCTTCTTCCCATGCACATGCACACACCACACACATGCACACACATATACACACACAAGCACACACGTACACATACATACACACACCACACACATGCACACACATATACACACACAAGCACACACATGCACACATACATGCACACACCACACACATGCACACACATATACACACACAAGCACACACATGCACACATACATGCACACACCACACACATGCACACATACATGCACACACCACACACATGCACACACATATACGCACACAAGCACACACATGCACACATACATGCACACACCACACAATGCACACATACATGCACACACCACACACATGCACACACATATACACACACAAGCACACACATGCACACGTACATGCACACACCACACACATGCACACACAATTGCACACATGCACATACAGCACATGCACGCACACACAAGAGTGCACATACACACCACAGAGTTTTGCAGCCTCATTCACTCCCATGTTCATCTGATAAGTAATTACCATTAATTTCATTACCATGCCAGAACAAGAGAACTGAGGCATGAAGATTCTGAGTAATACCAAAGCCACATAGCCAACAGACAGCTCACTGAGAACGATGTTCTAGGAAATTAGATCTCTTTTCTTCCTTCGGTCACTGGAACAATGGCCTCCTGAACAGAGGCAACACTGAGATGTCCAGTGAACCTCCACCCTGCGCTCACCGTCACTGCTGGGACGGAAATGCTTGCTGTTCCCTCACTCTTCCCCTGTTTACACAAACTTCGTTCTGCCCCGTCTTTAATAACATCAGCTGTCCATTAGCACAGTTCAATCATCAGGCATCATGGAAAACCGCCGAGTCAACGGAGCTGGGCAATGGACGGACACTGTTCTCAGTGACCAGTCACATCACTGCTTTCTTTCTGCTGGTGACTGGACCTGCATATGTCTTATTCAGCTCATACACAGATAGCAAAGGTATCCTGTCATATCTACAAGAACAAAAGTGAATGTTTGGAAGAGGAATACAGCTAAAACGTAAGTGCAGAAGGCAAAAGCAGTCATCATGGAGGTGAGTTAAAAAAAATATAAACAAGTCACAAACATCATACTGCCCGGCCAGACACTTCTAAACATGCAGCCTGCCTTAGACGCTCTCACTGTGTTGACCAAATACCTGACAAGAAGCAACCTCACTCGCAGTTCAGAGGTGCAGGCCGTTATGGAAGGGAAGGCCTGGAAGCTGCTTTATCTCTAGGCTGTTTGACTATGCTTGACCCATCCATGGGAAGCAGTGCTATTAGGAAGTGTGGCCTACTGGAGGAGGTGTGGCCTTCCTGGAGGAGGTGTGGCCTACTGGAGGAGGTGTGGCCTTCCTGGAGGAGGTGTGGCCTACTGGAGGAGGTGTGGCCTTCCTGGAGGAGGTGTGGCCTTCCTGGAGGAGGTGTGGCCTTCCTGGAGGAGGTGTGGCCTACTGGAGGAGGTGTGGCCTTTCTGGAGGAAGTGTGGCTCCATTAAAGGAAGTACATTACTGTGTTGGTCTTATGAAATGCATGCGTGCGTATGTGCGCACATGCATGTGTGTATTAGTGCATGAGTGTCTGCATGCACAAGTCTGGCCTGTGTGAAAATGTACCCTTCTGCTGCCTGCAAGATCAGATGTAGAACTCTCACCTTCTCCTACACCATGTCTGCCTGCACATTGCCCTATCTTCCACCATGATGATAATGGACTGAATCTCTGAAACTGTAAGCTGGACCCTACTAAATGTTTTAAGATTAGTTTCCTTGGTCATGGGGTCCCTTCATAACAATAAAACTCTAAGACAAGCAGAAAACAGTAACCATCTGTCCTCAGTCTCAGACCATGCTATGCTGTCTGATTTTTCTTTTTCATTTTCCTTTTTAAAAAGGTTTGTTTATTTAATGTATGTGAGCACACTGTAGCTGTCTTCAGACACACCAGAAAAGGGCATCGGATCCCATTACAGATGGTTGTGAGCCGCCATATTGTTGCTGGGAGTTGAACTCAGGACCTCAGGAAGAGCAGTCAGTGCTCTTAACCGCTGAGCCATCTCTCTAGCCCCCTGACTTTTCTTGATCAAACACTGACCAAAACTTGGGGAGGAAGGGGTTCATTTGGCTTACAGATTACAGTCCATCACTGGGTGAATCCAAGACAGAAAACCAAGGCAGGAACCTGGAGACAGGAACTGAAGCAGACACCACAGAGGAATGTGCTCTCCTGGTGCCTACTTTCCCATGACTTACTTAACTTGCTTTTTCATACAACCCAGGACACCTGCCAGGTCGGCATCCCGCTCAGTGGGCTGGCCATATCAATCATTGATCAAGAAAACGCCCACAGGCCAGTTCAATAGAAATAGTTCTTCAATCAAGGTTTCCTCTTCCCAGGTGTATCAAGTTGTCATCTAAAGGGAATGGTGTCAGCTGTGGTTAGAGTATCTCCACACCTGAGAGAACTTAATCTATAGGCTCCCCCATGGGCAGGCCCAGAGGTTGGTCTTCACGGGGATTCTATATCCTGTCAAGTTGACAATCAACATCTACTGTCAGAGACTCCAAGGGGCAGACTGAGCATGGCTTCTTAACATACATGAACATGTTTGTGGTGACACCTATGTCCCTCAGACACAGCAAAAAGCTTCGCACAAAGGGACCACCTGGAGATACTTCACAACATCGAAAGTTCACAGCAGGGGCCTGGAGAGATGGCTCAGCAGCTACCAGCACTTGCTGCTTTCCCAGAGGATCTGAGTTTGGCTCCCAACTTCCACATCGTGGCTCACAGCCACCTGTATCTCCAGTTCCAAGGAACCTGATGCCCCCATGGCCTCTGTGGGTACTGCGTGTACCTGGCACAAATACATTCAGGCAAACTCTCATACACACAAAATAAAAATAAATAAGCCTTTTGGTAAGTACAAAAAAAAAAAAAAAGACAAACGTTGGAGACTGAGTCAAAGCTCAGAAAGGGCACCATTCAGATGCCAAGGACAAATGCCTGCTCGAGACTATGGGGAGGTGGGGGACACTGCACAGACTGCCTGGTAAGTTCCACACACAGAAACAACACCTTGATCCTCAGTGTTTCTGAGTGTCCATCATCTGAGACAGGGTCTCAAGTATCCCAAGTTGCCATCCTGACTCCCACCCCGACCCCGTACCTTCACCTCCCAAGTGCTAGAGCCTGTGCCTCCGGCCATGCCCACAGCAGATCTCCTTGTTGGTAAAGCTTCAGACTGAATTAAATACACTTCAAAAGTCTCAGGTTCTGGGACCTGCTCACACAGGAACACCCTTGGGACCTTGTAACACCTGTTTGGCTATACATTTTAAAACAAAACCAACAACAATGCCCCAAACGTCTCTAACTGGGTGATATGAGCAGATTGTAGGCCCGTCGCTTAGGACACAACAACTTTCCTCTCCAAGTCTACGAGGGACAGCACAGAGAAAATAACCTCTCTTCATAGACAGCAGCCTCTCACCCCCTCATTCTAGACAAGCCCTCGGCCTGGAGTTTGATTCTACTCAGTGCTACTCTCTGGGACCCCATTTCTAAGTTAGCACAGGGTGAGTAAGGGCCTCTCGGCACCTTTTCCCCTTTGGGAGCTTCCCTCCACATTTGTCTGTGTCCTGAGGTGTCCTCAAGGCCTGGTCTTCTTGCCTCCTGCTGTCCTAATTACCTCTGTAAAGGACTTACCTCCAAACCCTCTCACATTCAGTGGTGGCTGGGCAATTCCCCAGCTTCCCAGGAGGGGTCGCCATTTCCCAGAGGCCTGGGCTAGACCAACAACCGACCACACCCAGGTTCAGACCCAGGCCTACCCACAGGTCTGCGGCTTAAATCTCCGAAGAGTGAACTGAGTGTGCTTGTAGAACAGTAGATGAGATGCTGTATGTGGCAGGACTGTAAACATGATTGTCTTCCAAGGAAGGAACATGAAGGAAGGGTGGGCAATAAATAGGCTGGGAGACGGGACAGCAGACCTACTACCTCTCAGCGAAGGAGGTGATGGAAGCAGTTTTTGCCTGTATTACTGTAACTGTGACATCAGAGAAAAGATTGTCATTATTAAAAGTGAAAAGTGCCCCATAACACACACACCTTCCTCATCTCTTTCTGGTTTGGACTTTTTCATTTCTGTCTCTGCCTCTCTCTGTCTCTCTCTGTCTCTGTCTGTCTCTGTTTTTCTGTCTCTTTCTGTCTGTCTCTCTGTCTCTCTGTTTCTTTCCATCTCTCTGTCTCTCTGTCTCTCTGTCTCTCTGTCTCTCCCTCTCTCTCTCCCTCTCTCCCTCCCTCTCTCCCTCTCTTTTCCTCTCTCCCTCTCTCTCTTCCTCTCTCCCTCCCTCTCTCCCTCTCTCCCTCCCTCTCTCCCTCTCTCCCTCTCTCTCTTCCTCTCTCCCTCTCTCTCTCCCTCTCTCTCTCCCTCTCTCCCTCTCTCTCCCTCTCTCTCTCTCCCACTCTCTCCCTCTCTCCCTTCCTCTCTCCCTCTCTCTCTCCCTCTCTCTCCCTCTCTGCCTTTGATTCTAAGCCCTTTTATCATGATACACAGCTTATCATTTACTTGCTCTAACAGGGAGGCTGGGCTAAATTTGTTTAGACAAGTTCTGTAGCATTCACTGAACACAGAGAGGGTGAATGCGCTGGGTATCTGAGCTCTGAGAACATTCCGTTCCCTTGCTCGGGTTTACAATCCAACCTGCTTTACGTTAGGAGGCAAGCTATAGCTTGTAAAATGAATGTGGAAATCTCGAGTGTGAGGCGCCCCAGCGATGATTATGCAATCGGAGAAGCTTCTGCCAGGAGGAGATGGAGCTGAGCGATCAGTTCATAATTGTTCTGAGGCAAAATTAAAATGCCTGTTTCCTGGATAGTGTTTGGGGGCAGGCGGTCCCTGTCCTTGCCTCTGCATGCAACGTGCCAAGTTGCTGTCACCTGGGAGATTACTGTGACATACAGTATGGGACCTCAGGGCAAGAAAACAAAATATTTCATCAGTTGGTGTTTTGTTCAGATTTTTAAAAAGCATACCAAAGGCCTGAAACTTGGAATTATACTGTTTTTGCCTACAAAATTATCACTCTTTTAAAAAGTGGCTGGTAATTCTTTTGAGTCTCACCTGCGGTGTAAAAGCATTTTGGTGATGTTCTGTGAGCTGTCTCTGTTTCATTCGGATAACCCAATCTTCTCAAGCACTGACAGTTTTGGAATGATCTTATTTAAAATACTGTGTACATTATTCGTGCATGCATGCAGCACATGTGTGGGCATATGTAGTGGGGCACACCTGTGAGGGTCCGAGGGCAGCTCCGTGTGGTCATCTTCTCATCCTGGAAGACCCTCCCCAGAGCTGACTTCCTGCTGTGTGGACGAAGGTGTTGACTGTTCTTACCACCCCTGGAGGGTGCTATGGGACACCAGGCATTCCAGCTCCTCCACGTCTCTCCGGGACAGGCCCCTCTGCCCTTACCTGGCTTATTTACACCGCTTAACACTCCATGGATTTGATTCATGTTGTTTCCCCTTGACAAGAAAGTAAGGTCTGTGGGGACAGGGATGTCCTAATCTCCCTTATGTCTGTCTCTGAGTTTATGGAAGGATAGCCTAAGTGCTCAGAAGGCACCACAGCTCTGCAGGACAGGAAAAGAGAGGCAGCTGGAGCTGCAACTTCACTGGAGGGTTCAAAAGACCGGGTCTTTTTTTTTTTTTTCATGCAATAAACAGATGTATAAAAATGGTACATGTGTGTAAGATGATATTAATCACTGTTAGAGGTTCTCGGGACCCCAGGAATTACTCAGACCAGCAATTGAGAACCACCAAGAGAAGGCAGTCTCACCCCTAAAGTGACCCAAAGACCGACCATCTCCCCCCCCCCTGTGGCTGATGGGAGTGTGATAGCTCATTACCCACCACGGGGCTAAGAGGAGATGCCAGCTAAGGCTTGACCTGTGCAGGACCACACACAAGCATCCTTGCTGCAATAAGACAGTGGCGACCCCAGAGCCGAGGACAGCTCAGCCTGCAGCTGCTGCCACCTGAACTCAGCAGACTCTTGTCACCACCAGCAGAGCAGAGCAGCCCGGGGCGGGCGTCTGTTCATATGCACAATAAAACCCCCAAGCAAGTGTGGCCTCTGTGCAAACTCGCCACAGCCCACAGCTTTGCGCTGGCCATGACCCAAGGAGCACATACTCTCTGCCTTCTAACCCAGGGATTGGGACCTTTGGATTTGTCATTATAAAAACAGAAACATCGAGCTGGCGGAGGCAGGAGGATGACTTAAAGTCTGAGGCCTGCCTGATTTCTGAAGTAAGCTCCAGTCCACGACGGGCTAAAGTTGGTTTGAGGTGAGCTTAGGGATATGAGACCATGAGAAGGAAGAGAAGAAAGGAGGGAGAAAAGGTGGAGTGATGGGGAGGGGAGGAGAGAGGAAAGGAAGAAGGAAGGAGGGAACAGGAAGGAGGAAGGAAGGAAGGAGGGTGAGAAGGAGATAGGTACCAACCTTAGACACCTGCTGAGATTATCTCGTCTGCTCCCTGTCCTTGCTTAAACGTCACCAGGATCTAAAAACATTGTATTTGACACAATTAGAATGTTATGCAGGCTAATTTCATGTCAACCCAACACATGCTAAAGTCATTCTGAGAGGACAGAACCCTAATGGAGAAAATGCCTCAAAAAGACCTGGCTGTAGGCAAACCTGTAGGGCATTTTCTTAATTACTGATCAATGGGGAAGGGTCCAGCCCATTGTGGGTGGAGCCATCCCTGGGCTGGTGGTCTTGGCTTCTATAAGAAAGCAGGTGAGCAAGCCAGGGGAAGCAAGCCAGTAAGCAGCATCCCTCCATGGCCTCTGCATCAGCTCCTGGCTCGAGGTTCCTGTCCTGACTTCGTTCAGGGATATGGAAGCACACGCTGTATAAACCCTTTCCTCCCCAGGTTGCTTTGGTCCTGATGTTTCATCACAGCAGTAAAAGCATTAACTAAGACACGTACGTTCTTTATAACTACTCTTATTACAAAGCACGCCACAGCTATGGACAATTTCACAAACAGAAATGTGCTGTTTAATGAGTCCCATGCCGTCCATCTTCCTGGTCTTGAGTTCTACCGCCTGCCACCTACGCCTTGTTTCCTGAACGTGGATTGCAGCTTACAGCTGAATTTACTCTCTAAAGCTGTGAAAGTGGGTTCCTAGCCCACATCTTCTTCTTCACTTGGAGCCATTCTGTCTGAGAGTTGCTCGTGACCATGGAAGCACAGTCCTTTATCAGGCGAAATCTCACTCTCGCAGATCCGCTCCACTGATGGCAGATGGTTACAACCATAAACCATGCTGGGTAGCCCTCTGATGAACACAGACATGCTCTCCTGCTGAGTGTCTACTCCGTAATGGAATTGCTAAGAATGAGGGCGTGGGTGTTCTTTAACCCACCCCCAGCCCCTAGGGATGAGAGTTGTGAGTTTCTGGTGAGCGTCCACTGGCGAGCCACACTGGGTGCTGTTCACCCTCGGTACTGAGACTTTCTCCTGAATAGGTACTGAGTTTTATAAAATGCTCCCCCCAAAAAAGTTTCGTCTTAATTTTTGGCTTGCTCATATGGTGGATTTACAGCAGCTGACCTTCCAAACATTTACCAAACAGTTATGGTTTGGATGTTGAGTGTCTCCTGGAGTCATACTCTTGAGGCTGGTTGTGGCCAGGATGCTCAGGCATACTCAAGGACCAGTGAGAGGGCTCTTCGGGCAAAGCCAGTTCTTTCTACTAAGCAGAATCTCTTAAGACTGCGGAGCCAACCTCCTGAGGCAGGATCAGTCAAGAACCAAGGCCACCTGCTGCTCTCTTCCTCCTCAGTCCTCCCTCATTCCTTCCTCTCTTCTTCCTCCCCCCTCCTCCACTCTCCACAGGAGGGCCTGTTGACCAACATGGATGATTGGTTTATGTGACTTCCGTGACTTCTGTGACATAGATGGTTCTGTTTCTGCCTCTTTTCCTTGAGACTGTTTTCCAGAATAATCCTCTTCCTGCAGAATGTTCTTCTACCCTGTTACCTCTAATCTCTGCCCCAGTCTCCTGAATATGTCTTATCCAGCCTTAGTGGTGGACTGGTCATTTCTGTTCGTAGAGAAACAGTTTGTCTGTACCCAGCTCCTCCATCTTGTGGGTCCACACTGCTGGGAAACCCACCCGCGAGTCTCCGTCGCTCACATTTCCTTCCCCTGGGAAGCTTTAGGATCTTGTAGGATCCAGTTCCATCTAGTGCACTGGGCCCTTCCACCTACAAGCCTGCTTCCTTGGCGTGTTTCTAAGTCCCTTGGATTGTGTTAATAGCTTTTGCCTTCCCTGCTCTTTCCTCCCGGAAGTCTATCTGAAGGCTGTCCCTTCACCTGCCTCTCTGGTCTTCTATTCTCTGCCTGTTTTTCTCTGTGCCATTTGACACCAATTTCTGATTGAGTTCTTCAGCCACACCTTTCTGTTGTCCCCGAGTCATTTCCCCAAAGTTCCTCTTCTGTTTTCTGGGAGGCTGGGTCTCAGGGTCTGTCTAGCTGGCTTATTTACAAATGAACTGAGTGGAGTTGTTTTTCCCAAAGAAGGAAAAACCACTATTCTAACGTTTTTAGAGTTCACCTCTGTAACTTTGATGGAGAGCCAAACGTCCCTTCATTTTGAAGGCGGTACCAGGCCGTTGCTTCATAAGCAGATTTGTTTATCCACTCAGCTGATGGTGGACAGGCAGTGAGCCCATGAACTTACTGCAGTTTTGAATCGGACTTTCCTGCTTGCTAATTATCACAGCGAAGGTCCCCCCATAAGCTACTTGGCTTTCCGGGTTTTAAAATGTTTAAGTGCATTCGTCACTACCCCTCTCCCTGCCCCAGTGCATGGCAAGTTGTGGGTCCTCGGCTGCTTAAGCCGTCGGCTCCAGTGCGGTCTGAGGAAAGTCAGAAGTCGATTGAAGCTTCTCTACGTTCACCCGGGAACTACTGGGCCCCTTCCGCAGAACCTGGTAGAACATGGTTTGACTGGAGAGGTTTGGGTTTGCCTGTCTATTGTTTCGAGGGGAATCCAGAGTGATACTTCCGGTCTGCTTCCTAGCAGGCACGGATCTGGCTGGCGGCTCTGGTGGCTCAGGGCTCCGTGCTCCTCTGTGCCTGTCCATACGTGCAGGAGCCCTGATTTCCAAGCTCACCCATGGGATCTGTCTTATGTTCGAAGCTGCAGCAGTTGGTACCATCAAGAGCATTCATTGGTCTGCAGGATGCAGGGTTTTGAGTCGGGTCTTGCAATGTGGGGAGAACTTGGTTTCCATCACTGTGGAGGGTTCACCTCCTAAGAATACTGCACTGCTCCTGTGCCACTTGCTGGCACTGCGGGTGGCCCTGGGGTTGGAAGAGCCACTGGCAGAGGAGTTCCAACTGGATTCCCCAAACTCCTGCTGGATTAGCAGGCCCTGTAGGAGATTATGACCCCACAGGGAAGAGGCACTGTTGCAGATGCTGCTGTTGCTGCTACTGCTAGCATTGCAGGAGCCCCACCCCAGTACCCGCGAGGACAGGGAACTCCACCTCCATCTGTAGGCAGAGCAACCCCACCTCAGGCATATGAGACCACCCATGGGTCCACCAACTGGCCTTCCCCCTGTCCGAAGGACACCGATAGGCATGCCCTCTCAGGAACGAGACCCCCTCTACCAAGAATTAGAGGCCCACCACCCCCAGGAATGCACCCACCAAGACCCTAAGATACAATTGATAAATCTCAGCCCTTCTCAGACTTCTTGTGAAATCGTGTAGCCTGCAAGCTTTAACCCCTATTACTGCACTGACTATAGATAATAAATACATAGAGCAATTGAAAAAAATAAGTCTCCGCACCTGGCAGCTGCTGTGTCTCTTCTAGAACTACTCATGGCCAGACAGCTGCCTGGAATAGCTGTTAGGAACTGAGAGTTGGGCTGGAGAGGTGGCTTAGTAGTTAAGAGCAGACTGTTCTTCCAGAGGTCCTGAGTTCAATTCCCAGCAACCACATGGTGGCTCACAACCATCTGTAATGAGATCTGATGACCTCTTCCCGTGTATCTGAAGACAGCAACATTGTACCCACATGTCTTAGGTTTGTTTTTTGTTTTTTTTTTTTTGTTGTTGTTGTTGTTTTTTTGTTTTGTTTTGTTTTTTCCTGTACAAACATCATGACCAAGAAGCAAGTTGGGGAGGAAAGGGTTTATTCAGCTTACACTTCCACATTGCTGTTCATCACCAGAGGAAGTCAGGACTGGAACCCAAGCAGGCCAAGAGGCAGGAGCTGATGCAAAGGCCATGGAGGGATGTGACTTACTGGCTTGCTTCCCCTGGCTTGCTCAGCCTGCTTTCTTATAGAACCAAAGTCTACCAGCCTAGGGATGGCACCACCCACAATGGGCTGGGTCCTCCCTCTTTGATCACTAATTGAGAAAATGCCTTATAGCTGGATCTCATGGAGGCACTTCCTCAACAGAGGATCCTTTCTCTGTGATAACTTCAGCTTGGGTCAGGCTGACACAAAACCAGCCAATACACCACATAAAATAAATAAATAAATCTTTAAAAAAGAGGGAGGAGGAGGAGAACTGAAAGTTGTCAGACCCGTGGCTTCAACTATCAGATCCAGCAATCCTTAGTGGTTGGCCTGAAGACACCTCGATTACCCTCTAAGCCAACATCACTGAGTTCTCTCCGGAACTTAAAGCAACCAGGCAGGATCCCCATAAGGACTAATAACTGGCAGCTTAGGAACTGTCCCTTTGGGAAGCAAGGACATGTGGGAACAGATGACCCAGCACAGGGAAGCATAAGAAGGGGTCTACGGATTGCCAGTGTTTGTGACTGTAACCTTGGAAGGGATGTCCCTCCTAGTCCTCCACAGATGGATCCTCTCAGGAAGATAAACCTTACCCAGAAAAAAGCCCTGCAGAGGATGGGGGAGGGAGGAATGGACTTAAGTGTGGCCCCTGATTCAGAATGCAATCTTATTTGAAATCAGGATCGCTCAGAACAGATTGGCTACAGTTAGTTCATGATAGCACAGAATGGGTTCTAATCCTCTGACCACCAGTGTCTTGTAAGAAGGGGAAAGGGAGAGCGACAGGCACAGGGCGGGGAGGGGGGATGCTGTGAGCAGAGAGCACAGACAGGGTCATAGGAGCCAAGGGACACCCAGGATGTCACCGAGCTTGGGACCCTCCCCTAGAGTCTTCTGAGACCTAATCTAAACTTCTGGGACTGTGGGCGATCAGCTTCTGTTGCTGAGGTCACAGTGGCCTCAGAAAGTGAGCACAGTGCTCGGGTGTTGTGAGCCAGAGCCTTAGGTCCAGCTGTGCCCCTGCCTGGGCCATTTATTCTTATCCTTATTTGGACTGTGTTTGCTGGTCGTCACACACAGAAGGCCCTCACATCTCAACAGCAGTTCCAAACACTGGCCTCTCCTGCTGCCTGTCTCCCCCTACCCCACGCTGCAAACCTGGGATGGGTGGCAGCCTGTAGGGAGGTCCTTGTGCTTCCTTCCAAGTCTCTGGCCCTGCTGCCCTGAAGGGTCCATGTGGCTGGGGGAAAGGCCAAGCTTTCTGGAACTGGTGACACATCCAGAGTGAGCTGAGGGAGGTGAGGGAGGCTCCTGGGTGTCTGCACTAGACATGACACAGGGGAGAGGGAGAGGAGCCTCCTATTCAAACTGAAACTGTCAGCGGTCCCCATGACAAACAAGAAAGGGAAAGCAGGTCTCATTCCCTCCCATGAGTTATAAAGCTGTATGGGGCATGTTTAGTAAAACTAGAAGGCTGGCTGGCTATGCCTCCATTTTGCCCCACCTCTACCTCCAGGCACCAAGCCCCAGAACCAATAATTTCCTGGTAAGTGTCCTGAAAGCAAAGACCGTTGCTGCTGTGTGCACGAATAGGTGTGTGTGTGAGCGAGTTCGCACACGCACATGCATGTGTAGAGGCCAGAGGTTAACTTTGGATTTCATTCTTTAGAAACTGTCTACATTTTGAGCTCCCCCCCCCCTTACATATTTCTATTTCTTTCTCTGTGGCATGGAGCTTCTCAACTGGGCTAGGCTGGATTGTCAATGAGCTCAAGAATCTATTGGTCTATGCCTCTTCAGGGCTGGGGATACAGAGGCACAGTGTGGTCCCTAGTTGTGTGTAGGTGTGTGTGTGTTTGATGGTTCTCAACACTCTATGAACGGAACTCTTGCTTGCTAAGCAAGCCTCTCACTGACTGAGTTATCCTCAACTGTCACCTTACTTCCTCCTAAAATCACAGTGTCAGGCAACTCCATTTTCCATCCCCAGCATGTGACAAATATCTCGCGAATAGTGACTTGGGTTTATCTCTGAAGTGATTTTGAGTCAGTCGCTCTGGGGGTTGAGGTGATGATAGTTTTCTGGGATGACTGGGGAACATCGCCAGTTCCCACGTGCAGCCGTCAGCACGCCACAGGAGCCGAGAAGCAGGAGATGTTAAGATGTAAAACCATTTTGTAGGGCTAAAGTTCTGTCACTATATGCCTGGGAAGTGACGCTTCCACAGCTGGGGGAAAGTGGCTATGGGACGGCTTGATGAGCCTCAACAGTCACGCAGACCAGGAACCGTCTGTGTAAAAGGGCATGAAGCACAGGTTCTGCATGTAACTTGAGTTTTGCAGGAGGCGTGCCTAATTCACAAACTTCAAGCATGGTGAGTCCGTAGCTCAACTCCAAAGCTTCTATAAGGCACAGGACATTGTCCATAGGACAAAACAGCAGCTTACAGAATGGAAAAGGATATTCACCAACCCTATATCTAACAGATGGCTCATATCCAAAATATATAAAGAACTCAAGAACTTAAATGCCAACAAAACAAATAACCCAGTTTAAAAATGGGGTTCAGAGATAAACAGAGAATTCTCGACAGAGGAAGAAACACTTTTAAAAATGTCCAAAGTCCTTAGTTATCAGGGAAATGCAAATCAAAAGAACTCTGAGATTCTACCTCAAGCGACAGCTCATGCTGGCAAGGATGTGGAGCAAGGAGAATACTTCTCCTAATCTTAAAGTTTGGGAAGAAAAATCATAACAAGAACAGAAGAGGAACTCGGGGGATAAGTGACCGTTTCCTTCCTCACTGAGCGTAAGTGAGACCTTGGGACTCAATGACCTGGTCACGCTCCAGAGATAAACGTTCTAGGTGGTTTAGGCATTTTAAATAGCAGAAAAATTTCTGTCTCTTCCAAGAATCATGTCACCTCAGAAATCACCTCAGAAGCAGCCAACCCCAGTTCGTTTTTGCCCCTAAACCCAGATGACTTTTGATAGTGCCTTCAGACATCTTTAACTGTCACAGCTGAGAGGTGTGTGTGTGTGAGGGACAGGGTACTGACAGTTAGCAGTAGAGGCCACAGTGCCTGCTAAAAGTCCTTCAAGGCCCAGGGCGGTCCTTCAGCAAAGAAATCCCTCAGCTTGGATTGTCCTATGCACCGTGGCTAAGAAACGCACTGTGTAAAAGTCTCTTCCGGGGACTTTGTGTGCCTCAAGCCCCGTTTAATTAACCACTTCCACCCAAAAAAGCAGATGTGAAAATCCTGAACAAGTTCAATTGTTCATGCAAAACCAAAGCAAGGTGCAACAGTGCCACCCAGAACACACAACAGTTCTCAGTTGGCAGGAGATGACAGCCCCTAGGGAGAAGGGTCCCACTCACACAGCTAAGCCAGCTTCACAGGAAGCATGCTCACAGCTCAGAGGCCTTAAGCCTAGATAAGAGTACACTTATTCACATGCTAAAGGAAAGTCGAGAGAACCTGGATTCTTCTGTGGCTGGTTGCACACACTCTAGCACCCTAGAGATAAAGTCCAGCTCAGACCTGAGGGAGGGAGAAAGAAATTGCGTCTTTCCCTGACTTCTCCCACTCCGTTCCCAGCCTACCCCCATCTCAAACAGGCAACAGAGGAGCTCTCATGCCTGGTGGCTCAGCATGGAAGAGGCTGGCTAATGTGTGACCTCACAACCACCCTGAGAGTTACCATTGTCTTCCTATGCCCCAGGATGCTCCCTAGGCCCACCCGGGAGGCAGAAGAATTCAAAACATCCCAAACGCAGCAGCTTCGGTACATAAACTGTTTATAGAAGGGCAGGTGGAGAGAGACTGTGGGTGAGCCAGAGATTGCTGCAACACTTTTACTGTGGCCTCAGAAAAGTCCTTGCCATAACCACAAGATGAGAGAGACAGTGAAGGGATGGCTGCCGAGACCTCTACCGGAGGAAGGCAGCCATGTCCAGCATGAGACTTGGGAAGAGCACAGACTGTCCCTCGGAGTTTTGAGAGCCTCAATCCAGGCTGCTCCTTCCTGCCCGCCTTGTTCGACCGGAGCGCGGCGGACTTCTCTAACCATCTCAAGTGATGACCTCGACTTTATGTAAAGACTTTGCTAAGCAGGACACAGTCAAGTACCAGGGAGATAAGGAACACAGCCATCAGCTATCAAGGGCTTCCCTCCAGAATCTGAGCTCTGCTCCGTGTGTTTTCATCAGACATGGGACACTGCTGAGCTCTATTCATTTCTTAGGCTATCATAAACAAAATAACCAGCCCCTATTAATGACTCTAATTATTCAGCTCCTATTTTTAAATGCTGGTCTTTCAGCACGCTCAAAGTGGGCGGATTTAATTAGGCCTAATTGTAGACACGTCACGTCCAAATATACGCCCTACACAAATGATTAACAGGGCCTGGAATTTAGCACACTAAATGGGAGGTTTGCCAATGGTGTCTATCATGTCTGAACACATCGCATAAATGGATCCTCTGATAACTCTAATGGGAGATTGATGTTTATTAAATCAGTGGTTCAGGACACATCCTGAGACCCGAATCCTCAGAGTCACTGTCAAGTTCACTGTCTCCACAGCACTTTGAGATGGAATATCCTGCTCTTCCTATCTTTTAGGATTGAGAGTCTCAGCTGTCTTCTCTCTTGGCAAGCCGATTTTATCATCAAAGAGGCTCTAATCCCGTGTAAAAACAAACACAGGAGCAAGCCACCTTCATGATTGCTCCCCTTCACTTTCTGCCAGAAATCAGCTTGTGTCGCTGAGCACATGCCCCGTGTCCTTAGCCAGCCAGATCTCACCGATACTCACCTGCACCCGGCTTGTTACGTGTTAGAAGTCAGATCTCTCAGAGGCTATCTGGGCAGCAGAACTGGGAAGAGCTGACCTCAGCTCGGTGATCTCAGTAAGAGCCCAGCTCCTGGACATCTACCTTCCCTGTGTAAACCACCACCCCCAGTCCAAATGTGCAAACCAGCAGGCCAACAGCAGATCACTACCACAGATATGACTATGACTCCACTGGCCACCTCCATAGTCTATGGGCCCAATGGTAGTCCACATTATACCCTCCATGCATATGAATGATTTGAAATTATTCCCAGGGGGGTTCAGGTAAATTGTCTTCCTACCCTGGTATAGATCTCCTTCATTGGCTGATTGGGGTGGGAGAGGCTGATTAATAACAGAGCATCCTTGGAAGACAAGAGAGGAGGTGACTCGGTAGGAAAGTGCTTGCCTTTGAGCACAATGGCCTGAGTGTGATCCTCAGAACCCGTGTGAGAGGCTCAGTGCAAGCAGCAGCATGTATCTGTAATCCCAGCTCTAGGGAGGCAGAGGCAGGCACACTTTAGGGCTCCCTGGCCAGCTAATCAGTGAGCTCTGCCTCAACAAATTAAGGTAGAGAACCTTTGAGAAAGATACCCACTGTGGATTCTAGCCCCCCCCCACATATATACTACACATCACACATACATACGAGACATACACTACACACATGTACAACATACACATATACACACATGAACAATTCACACATATACACTATACATATACTCACATACACACTACACACATGTACAACACATGCAGACACACATATCACACACATGTACAACACACATATACACTATACACAAGAACAACTCACACATACATACCACATGCATATACACTATACACATGAACAACTCACACATATACATATAACACACACACAAGCCAGGCATGGTGCAATGCATGTGCAATTCCAATCCTGGGGAAGAGGAGACAGAAATATATCTGGTGTTTACTAGCTCCCAACCTAGACCACTCGGTGAGCTCCAGGCCAGTGAGAGACCCTGTCTTAGAAAACAAGGTATTCAGTGCCTGAGGAATAAGACCCAAGGTTGTCCTCTGGCTTCTACACACACACACACACACACACACACACAAATTAGGAAAAAAAATCAAAATCATGGGAGAACTAAACTGAATGCTATGGAGTGTGAGGCGCACATATTAACTGTCACATCAACTCATGCGAAGCCAGTGGTGGAAACCAAATTACCTCTGCGGAAAGTACAGTCCGGGGAACACGTTGTTCTTGGCACAGTGTTCTTAGTGTCACCAAGATGTTCTGTGACACGAGAGAGCTGGCAGTGACCTAACTGACACGATGTCTCATGTCTGGTGTGCCTTCACCAGGCCCCACCCCCCAGCCCTACCTTCCAAATACAGTGAAAGGCTGGGTCAGAGGTCAGGAGGTTAGAAAGGTCCATGAGCAGACATGACCATTAGATATTTGGTCAGCATAGCTGACTGAAATGGAGTATAAGGAGAGATGAGATATTCTTGGTTTTAAATGAACACTTGTAAAATATGAATTCTAATACATATTAAAGACAAGGTAACTTTTTAAAAATCTGAGTGGGATTGCTAGGTTAGGCTATTTTGTTACACTGCAAAGCCGAAATAACCATATTTTTTCATAACGGGACATTCTGAGCAGACAGAGCTGACCAGCCAACTCTCAGGCCCCACCCACACTGACGCCAGCCTGGTGGTGATCTGCAGAGCCTCTGTCTGCTCTGTGCTTATTAACAGACACACGTGGGGAAATCCAATGGCAGCATTAGCCTTCCGATGTTGTCTAGGACTCAAAGTGAAGGAAAACAAAGTAGAAGCCAGTGGGAAGCTACGAAGTGGGACCTGCAATCATCACGAGGATCTAAGTCCCTCCCGTTTTCAGATGAAACCCCACCCTTTCTTTGCCTGCTGGTCCTGGTTCTTTGAAACTGAGTTTCCCATTGTTAGGTCACAGACCCCACCCCCCAACCCCCTCCACCCCTGAGCTGCCTCTTTCCCAGAGATTAAGCTGAAAAGCAACTTGGTGTGTTCTTGTGAAACAGGCCCCAGACCTTAGCACAGCTGATTTTATGACCCCCCATCCCTGGTCATAAAACTCAGGACATAGAAAACACCACCTGCCAAAATGAACGCAAAGACCTAATCCATCCAAGCCCATCCTTCCGGGCAAGTCTCTTGACTTCTGCAGTTCCCCTTCTGACTGACTAACTGTTCTTGCCAACCGAGGTGTGTCAACCTAGATGCGTGGCTTACAAGTTCATCCCGAGAAAGGCTCAGTGCTGCACCAGGATTCTGAGCACCCAGTGTGTCTGCCAGTGGTTAATAAAGACCAAGTTCTATTGGCTTAACTGGCGTCTGAATTGTCTTCTCTACCGGATACCCCACCACGCTTGCAGTCCCTTCCCCTCCGACCTGATGGCCAAGGCAGCTCTGAATCACAACTTTAACCTGCTGTCTTTCTGCTTTGTGCGTCTTGCACACAGGCTTCGTCCCTTGCCCTAGAGCTCCCCGCCCTTCTAGAAACTCCCGGTCAAGGAGTGAAGAGTCTGTGCCTCTCTTCAGGACCACAGTCATGTATCCATGACTACTCCTCCCCACCCCCAATGAAGCTCTTCCTTATACTTGGCTTGTTCTCCCCTTCAGGCCCCATCACAGCTGAGGCCATATTACTGTTATCTGCCTAATAAAATTTTCCCGAGAGGTAATTTGTCTCCAGTTCCTTTCAACTGAATCACTTGCATTCATTCAGAGTAAACCAGCCCTGGGTGAACCTAACTCGACATATACCTTGGGTTCTTAAAATGTGGATTGCAGCCCGTACAGGATCACGCAGCTGCATGTGCTGTTCCCAGAAAACTCAGCAAAGTAAAGGCCTTTGAACACATGAACCAAAAAATAATTCAAACAACAAATAATGAGTCCAAGGCGCTTCTAGAGTCATTTGCCTGGTGGCTTCGCTGCAGCCACGGTTCTGAGCACATACTATGCACACTGTACTGGTTGGTTTTGTGTCGATTTGACACAAGCTGGAGTTATCACAGAGAAAGGAGCCTCAGCTGAGGAAATGCCTCCATGAGATCCAGCTGTAAGGCATTTTCTCAACTAGTGATCAAGGGAGGAGGGTCCAGCCCATTGTGGGTGGAGCCATCCCTGGCCCAGCCCATTGTGGGTGGAGCCATCCCTGGCCCAGCCCATTGTAGGTGGTGCCATCCCTGGGCTGGTAGACCTGGGTTCTATAAGAAAGCAGGCTGAGCAAGCCAGGGGAAGCAAGCCAGTAAGTAACATCCCTCCATGGCCTCTGCATCAGCTCCTGCTTCCTGACCTGCTTGAGTTCCAGTCCTGACTTCCTTTGGTGATGAACAGCAATGTGGAAGTGTAAGCTGAATAAACCCTTTCCTCTGCAGCTTGCTTCTTGGTCATGATGTTTGTACAGGAATGGAACCCTGACTAAGACACACACTTAGCCCCATGCACACACTCTGAGCACACACTACGTGCACTTAGCACTTTGTATTCCCTCTGAGCACATACTATGTGCATTTAGCACTGTGTGCACCCTCTGAGCACACACTGTGTGCTTAGCCCTGTGTTCTTCAGTCCTCACAAGTCCAATGAACTATAGTTGGAACCCCTCAGCTCAGGCTCCAGAGTTGTGATATGTTGTGTGAGGAGGTTTGATTTTTTAAAAAGTTGATTGAATTGCTGATTTGAGTCTCACTAAAGAAAAGCCATTCAATTAACTTAATTAATTAGGTAAAATTTGGCTTAATATTAGGACCAGCTTCAGACAGTGCCTAAACATACATCTCCTATTTTGTACCGTGTAAATCTACAAAACAGAATTCACAGCATAAATGAATCAACATATGAACCTTGCTTAGAAAAAAAAAAAACTGAAAATATTTTATATCCTACAGCACAAAATGTCCATCTGGGATTTAATTCTGTGTATAAAACTAACCAAGCATGTTTATCTAACTATTATTGTGAAATTTTCCTTTTGCCTTTAATAAATGATAAATTTGTATTTATACTGAAGAATTATTTGAAAATCAATTTTGATAAGTTTTTACCAGTATATGTTTGGTTTGTGTACCTATTTTATACACTTGAGGTTGTGTAAAAATTTGAGTGAAGCTGGGTGTGGCAGTGCACACATTTAGTCCCAGCATTCAGGAGGCAGAGGCAGGGGGATTTCTGAGTTTGAGCCTAGCCTGGTCTACAGGGTGAGTTCCAAGATGCAAGGGTACAGAAAGAAACACTGTCTCAAAAAAGGATCTTTCTTGAGTTAAAGGGATTCACAGGTGGAAAAGCTTAAGACACTCAGATACAAATGACTCCCGGAAGTCCATTTGGTGCTAAGCAATCTTGTCAGCTTGACAAGGTTTGAGGTCACCATGGAAACGAACCTTCAGTTGTGTCTGTGAGGACTGTTTTTAAAGTGGAAGAACCACTGCTGACATGAGCCGCACCATCCCATGGGCCCCTGGGTCCTAGTCCGGAGGAGATGGAAACTGGAACTGAGTAGCAGCCTCGGCTCCTCAGCTCTCTGCTTCCCTCCTGCTGATGCTTTGTGACCAGGCCGCCCTGCCTCCTCCACCATGACGGACTGCACCCCTACACTGTGAGCCTGGAACAAACCCTTCGATCCTTCTTTGTTGAGTAATTATGTCAGCAATGAGAAAAGTCACTGTGGCAGGAACATAGGGGTAGGAACTGACTGTGTCGTTTACAGGGTAACGATGGCTTCACGGCGTATCCCAACCATATGAAGTCTCTTTAGCCATGGACACGGGATAAATACAAATTGATAGGACTGAGTTGCTTGCATACCACCAACGCCTGGGCAGAGCTCAAAGGCGAAGACAAGGGTCAGAGGGGAAGGACCCCAACAGGGCTCTGACACTGCCTCTGCTTTGCTAGGATGTGGTGCAGAGCTGCCTGGGACCCCAAAAAGCAATGTGGGATGGACTTCCACCTGAAGGCAGCAGGGTCCCCAAGCAAGGCTCCGAGAGGTTCTCCACGGCTAAGAATCATCTTCCAGATACATATGCTTTTTCTGGGTAATTTTAACCGTGAATTGTCACGGTATAATTGCCTTGAACAGGTTGGATATAGCTGTGGCACTTCTCCTGGTAGCTGAGGTGGGTAGACCCACCCTGGCTATGGGAGACAGCATTTCTTGGGTAGACCCTCAACTATGCAAAAGTGGAGAAAACTAGCTGAATATTCAGTTCCAGGCATGGAGCAGGAGCAAGCAGAAAGGCAGACATGTTTATTCTCTCTGTTCTTCTTGTCTGTGGAAGGGACAGGAGTGTCTGACTTGACCTCTCCACAATGATGTTAGTAATCTGGAACTGTAAGCTAAACAAATGCTTCTTCACCCCTCTTTCTTTTTTTCTTTCTTTTGATATTTCTGTATTTACATTTCAAATGTTATACCCTTTCCTCTCATTCCCATTCCCTCTCCCCCTCAACTTACTTCCATGAAGATGGCCCCTCTCCCACCTCAGCACATTGGCATTCCCCTATATGGGAAGACAAGCCTTCACTGGACCAAAGGCCTCTTCTCCCATTGATGACAGACAATGCCATCCTCTGCCACATATGCACCTGGAGCCATGGGTCTCTCCATGTGTGCTCAATGGTTGGTGTTTTAATCCCTGGGAGTTCTGGGAGGGTTGGTTGGTTGATAATGTTGTTCTTCCCATGGGGTTGCAAACCCTTTCAGCTCCTTTAGTCCTTTCTCTAGCTCTTTCATTGGGCTCCCTGTGTGCAGTCTGATGGTTAGCTGCAAGCATCCTCAACTGTATCTGTATGACTCTGGCAGAGCCTCTGAGGAGGCATCCATATCTGGTTCCTGCCAGTAAGCACTTCTTGGCATCAGTAATAGTGCTTGGGTTTGGTGGCTGCATATGGGGTGGATCCCCTGGTGAGGCGGCCTCTGAATGATCTTTTCTTCAATTCCTGCTCCTCTATTTGTCCCTGTATTTCCTCCTGTGAGTGTTGTTTTCCCTTCTAAGAAAGACTGAGGCATCTGCATTCTGACCTTCCTTCTTTTTGAGCTTCATAAGATCTGTGAATTGTTTCTTGGGTATTCAGAGCTTTTTGGGGCTAGTATCCGCTTATCAGTGTGTTCTTTTATAAGTTACCTCACTCAGGGTGATAGCTTCTAGGAGAAATACCGAGTGGCTGAGAAGCACCTAAAGAAATGCTCAACATCCCTAGCCATCAGGGAAATGCAAATCAAAACAACCCTGAGATTCTACCTCACACCAGTCAGAATGGCTAAGATCAAAAACTCAGGTGACAGGAGATGCTGGAGAGGATGTGGAGAAAGAGGAACACTCCTCCACTGTTGCTGGGATTATAAACTGGTACAACCACTCTGGAAATCAGTCTGGTGGCTTCTCAGAAAACTGGACATAGTACTACCTGAAGACCCAGTTACTCCACTTCTATGCATATACCCCAGAGATGCTCCAACATACAACAAGGACACATGCTCCACCATGTTCATAGCAGCCTCATTTATAATAGCCAGAAGCTGGAAAGAACCCAGATGTCTTTAACAGAGAAATGGATACAGAAATTGTGGTACATTTACACAATGGAGTACTACTCAGCTATTAGAAACAGTGACTTTATGAAATTCCTAGGCAAATGGACGGAACCCCAGTTGGTTTTTTTTTTTTTAATCTCAGCCACAGAAGTGAAAGCGGAACACAGGGACTGTGGCTTCCCCTGCAGTACCCCTCCTGCTGCCCGCCCTCAGTACTCAATGCCTGGTCATGGCTTGGTTATATAAAGCCACTTCGCCCCAGGTTCCCTAACCACTTTCAGTTGCCCTGCTCCCCTGCTCTGAGCCAAAGCAATGGTTGTCTGAATCACCCATGCCTAAGTGTGCAGGTCCCAGCCTCCCAACCATCCTCACTCCATCGCATCGAGTGACCAATCTTCGAAGCCCTCACAGTGCAGAATGAATCATTAGCCCACCCATCACAACAATCCTGTGACTCACGCATGAGGAGAAGCAGAGAGGGTGTGCTTTGAGTACACAGAAATGCCAGGTTTGTAAATATCTTGGATTTAACTTCACTGGGAAGGAAGCAGAAAAGTGAATCTCACTTTAAAAAAAACAAAATCCCAGGACGGGCAACATCTGCATGACTCTATCTCTAAGGACTGGATGCAGGCAGTTATTGATACAGATGTGCTTTTAAGCACTAACAGATGTTTCCGACCAGAAATGTTAAGAAAGGAAAGGAAAGAAAAAAAAAACTTAAAACAACTAAGTTCAAAGACATCATGGCTTCGTTCCTTTCCCACTCAGGTGACTCTCCACTGAGCAATGAGAGGGGGCTGGAAGAGAAAACCTGTTTTGTAATAAAAAGTCAGCAGGCCCCAGGCGCAGGTGTGGCAGCCACGTACAAGCCAGAGGCGTGCGCTCACCTACCCAGCGGCCGCTTCGGACTGACGGAGGCCCAGTCGGTGATAGTTCCATTACTCATGCGTCCTGAACAGTCATTGATTTATTTGAACACTCCTCTGCTCAGGCCTCCTCAGAATATTATTTCAAGGAATTCTAAGTGGGAGGCGTTGGGGAAAAGTCACTGGGATCTAGCGGCCAGTTAGGTGGACATCGGTGATGTCTTTTCTGGGCTCCCGTGGGAGCTTTGTTCACTTATGTGCCAACTCCATGAAGAGCCTCAGACTTCAGAGCAGGCTGCAGGTTTCCACGACACAGCCCTTTAAATCCCCACACTCCAGCCAGAACCGGTCTCTGCAGGAAGGCAAGGCCCTGCCTGGGAGGGTGCTTTAGAGGACCTCAGCCTGAAGCAGGTCCCTAGTCCGGAAAGTAGAATGCACTGGAAGGAAGTCTACATAGAAAACAGCCCTGCCATTCCAGTCCACGGTGGAAACAGGCAGGGAGAGCTGGGGTACTCAGCCCAGGGGGGCAGGCAGGGAGAGCTGGGGTATTCAGCCCAGGGGCACAGGCAGGGAGAGCTGGGGTACTCAGCCCAGGGGCACAGGCAGGGAGAGCTGGGGTACTCAGCCCAGGGGCACAGGCAGGGAGAGCTGGGGTACTCAGCCCAGGGGGGCAGGCAGGCAGAGCTGGGGTACTCAGCCCAGGGGCGCAGGCAGGGAGAGCTGGGGTACTCAGCCCAGGGGCACAGGCAGGGAGAGCTGGGGTACTCAGCCCAGGGGCACAGGCAGGGAGAGCTGGGGTACTCAGCCCAGGGGCACAGGCAGGGAGAGCTGGGGTACTCAGCCCAGGGGCACAGGCAGGGAGAGCTGGGGTACTCAGACCAGGGGTACAGACATCTGCTGACACAAACCCAGAGATGGGCATAGCAGTCAGCAGAATCCTCAGACAGAAAACCCAGCTTTGGGACGTGAAGCCCAAGACTCTGGACCTTGGTTCATAAAAACTATATGGAAAGAAAATTAAACAAAGCCTTACATGTGATCACCAGAGGACAGCACACACTCACACTGTACATGTCACCAGTGATAGAAAATGACCACTTGGTTATGACTACAGGGTGGCCAAACTCATGTATTGTTGATGTACCAGGGAACTGTAAAGATCCCACTAACCCCCCAAAAAACCAGGCAGGAGCCAATCCTGATGCAACCGATAGCAGGGTCTTTATTCTGTTTGAGCCAGCTCGGGCCCCTCAGCTCACTGCTGACATGCAGGATGGTTATTGGTGAAGAAAGGAACCCCAAATATCTATCGGGGCAAGGCTTTATAGTAAGCAGCAAACTAGGGGGTGGGGCGGGGCAGGCGGGGGAAGTGTGCAAGCACCTAATTGAAACGCTATTGTGGCCTTTAACATAATTTGCTGGTGCTGGGAGTCAGATCATAAATCTAATTTCCGCTCCCCTCTGCATTGGTGGTCATTAGGCTTGTACTCTGGGGGTTCAGGTTTGTTGGGGGAATAACCTGGAGACACTGGTCTTGTCGAGGGTCTAACCTAGGAACACTGGTCTTGTTGGTATTAACCTAGCAACTGAATCCAGGCTTCGGTTTCGTTGGGGGACAACTTGGAAACTAATGCTAAGTACCACCTGTCTGTTAGTTTACCTGAGTTTAAATTTAGGTCAGGTTCTCTAAAATGGAGTCTGAACTTAAAACATTTGGCCTCTCCTGAAGCACGTCACTGTTTATGTCATGACACCGGGAACAGTTGATGACCTCAAGGCTTGGTCTCCATGCTTCCAGACATCTGTGACTGTTAGGGCAAATGTCATGTCAATCAAAATCCAGAAAAGGCCACAGATGGGCTCAGCATTTGTGAACCTGGTACAGCAGAGACTATTAATTCTGCATCTTCCCAGGCATACACAAAGACATTTCCCAGCCTTCTTTGTAGCTACTACCCTGACCATCCCCCCCTGAGTTCTGGCCATAAAACTCCCAAGCTGACCTTTGACACATTTTCTTTTCCTCTTTGGTGACAATCCCTGAGGTCATGAATTGACAGCAAGATGACAGGACCCCTGAGCTACCACACAGAGTAAGTGCAAGAGAGCCACCAGCTGAGTCAGAGTGTGCATAAGTGGACCCGAGTCTTTACGTTAAGACACTGTAATACTTGGATGGTTTGTTACAGCAATAAGTGCCTATTATCTTAATCCACAATCTAGTTTGGGGAATTACAAATGGCCAAAGAAAACGGGTGCCTTCAATTAATTGGCTTTCTGGTATTTTCCTGGGGAGACAAAGGCAATCGGGGTATGAAAGGGGCCCATGAGGGGTATGTAAGGGGCCCATGAGGGGCCTCTGTTATTATGAGATGGCTGAGGTGAAAGGAATCAGAAAGGTTGTTGGAGTCTCTCTGATTCTAAACACAGTTATGGTAGAACATTCTAGGGAGAAGTCTCTTTCTTCCTTATTCCCAAATGCATTAGAGAATGAAAGCTGACTGACTTGGGGACTAGGTAGGGGTGGAGAGCTCTCCTGAGGGTCTGTGTGGCTCACATTTCGCTCTTTCTTCCTGTTTGAAGGGCCTACACTGAACATTCTGGTCAATTTGACCACTGATGTCACCTCAGTCCCCACTCACTCTGAGGTAAGATCATGCATTTTTTTGTTTTGTTTTGTTTTTATTGACTTGCTCTATGCAGTGATTCCTGGCTCTTGGGGAAGGGCGCGGTACTGGGGCTCTTTCTACACTGACCAAAGAAGAAACACAGGTAAACATTAGCAGAATATCATTACCTGTTCCAAGGAATGAGCAGGGCCTGGTGAGGAGGGGTTCTTTGAACTTGGAATGTTCCAGGGAGGCATAGAGAGGCATTGTCGAGAACTCTGGAGGCCCAGAGGAGTGTAGGGATCTTCTTGGCTGGAGGAGATGAATGAGGATGGTCTGAAAGGATGTGGGAGCTGAACAATGGCGGTCCATAGGTGGTCAAGTCCTATCTCTGAGACCTGCGCATCCCCTTCATGTCCAAAGCGACTTTGCAGAGGTGAGTAAATGAAGAACCTTGACATGGGGAGATGATCCGCATCATTGACATCATTGTGAACTGTAGTCGTAAGCACCTTCCTCAGACAGGGGCAATCCACTCAAAAAAGAGGTCAAGATAAAAAAAGAGAGGAGTTGACCAAGTAATGGCTCAGCAAATAAAATTCTTACTAACACAGCCTGAGTTTGGTCCCTAGGACCCATATTTAAAAAAAAAAAAAAGTCTAACGTAGCAGCACGTCACCAGAAGTCCAGAACCCAGAAGGCCAGCTAGCCAGGAGTACACAGCAGTGACAGAAACAAGAGACGCCCACCTCAGACAGAGGTGAGGACTTGACCACCCTTGGAGAGCATTATTCACCAACCATATTCTCTCAGCCTCAATTTCATCCATAAATTGAAGACAGCTCATCCCTAATAGCTGTCTTCTAGCCTTCACATGCACATGGTCACGGCACATGCATGCACACACATACATACACACATGCACACAGTCACATGTACACACACATGCACATATATACATATATGCACTCACATGTACATACACATGCACACACAGAAGGGGAAAGAGAGAGGAAGACGAGGAAGACAAGAAGATGAGAAAGATGTTTTGACTTTTACGGCTATGATGGAACACCATTACCAGAAGCAAGTTGGGGAGGGAAGTTTATGTCAGCCTACAGTTTATAGGCTATTATGGAGAGAAGTCAGGACAGGAACTCAAGGCAGGAACCTGGGGGTGGGACTAATGCAGGAGCACTGTTCTTAATTCCCTATACTTCCTAAGGTCACCCACCTAAGCTGTGTGGCACGACCCTTTGCCCCAAGCATCCTTGCTCTACAGGTTCCAACCTTATGTATGCCCTGCCTCACTTGCACACGGATTGGGCTATTTGCAGATTCTCCCTGACAGACCAAACCTTTGTCTGACCCACAGGCTGCTAGGGAGTGCCTCAGAGATATCACCACCAAACAGGCACCTGCACCTAGTGCTTCTTGCTTCTCTGTTTTAGGAGGCAGGAAACTGAGTGTGCAGGGGTATCAGTAAGTTCATCCGTAGACCCTGAATACGCTATCACATGGCAAAGAGGGGAGGCTGCAGGAGGGCGTTAGACAGACAGTGCACTCACCAGGATCTCTTGTCAGCCTGGGTCACCACTTCCACTAGGCTAGTTAGCCAGCCCTAGGGATCCGGCTGCTCTGCTACAGTTCTGGGATTACAGGCAGGCGTGCCACGCTCAGCAATTTTTATGCAGGTGTTGGGACTCGAACTTGTGTGGCAAGCGTTTTTACCAGCTGCACCATCTCCCTGGCCCCAATAAGATGTGCTAACCAGGCGATCTCCAGGGACCTTTTTCTAGCAGCAGTAGCAAGCCATGTGTCTCTACTTGCTTTTTTGTGGTCTCTGGATCTGACCTCGGTTGTCTGTCTTATTGTCCTTTGGTATCAACGACAAAAGCCATCTCCTCTAAGATGTTTTTCCCCAAGGGCTTTTTTTTTCTTAGATTCCCTGCGTCATATTATATCTGAAGTGCCGGACACTGGACAGATGTCTCCAATGTTATTCTGTTCACTCTTGCTCAAGAGCAACAGAGAGGACAGACCTGTCCATCTTTCCAAAGGGCCACAGGATTATCTGCTGGCCCAGCTAAACAGGACAAATGGAGACAGAGTCAGTGTGGTAGAAACCATCTACTTGGGAATCCAATATCAGATCTAACCAGGCCTAGTCAGCAGGCACAAGAGACCCTGTGCCAAATAAGATGGAAACCAAGGCATGTCATGGAGGCTGTTCTCCAAACATACACCATGGCGCACAAGTCTAAATCCACACATATAAGCACATACACCACGGTGTACACACCTAAGTCCATACATGTACACCATGGCTCACATGTCTAAATCTACACATATAAACACATACATCATGGTGTACATGCCTAAATCCATACATATAAACACATACATCATGGCTCACATGTCTAAATCTACACATATTAACACATACATTATGGTGTACATGCCTAAATCTACACATATAAACACATACATCATGGCTCACATGCCTAAATCCATACATATAAACACATACATCATGGCTCACATGCCTAAATCCATACATATAAACACATACATCATGGTGGACTCCTCCTCCACTCTTTCTAGTGATGCAGAGATGTGTGGACTCTCCTCCCGTGCACACAGAATGCCACCACTTCAGGGACCTATTTAAAGATAGAGTCTTCAAAGTTCAAACCCAAGTTTATTTGTCTTTTTTCTTTTTTTCAGAATAGATGCTTGCTTTGTTTTTTCTACCTTTCTCTTCCTCACAGCAGAATGCTTAAAGCTCTGAGTATGCTCCCTTATTCACCGTCAGCTTCATTTTAATATTTAATATTTCCTAACCATGTCTTGGTAAATATCTCCTAATTCTATTTTGATTTCTTCTGTGACCTATCACTTTGGCCGTGTCCTCTTTGGGGTGTATTGCTGGTTTTGTTTTCTGAGACAGATTTTCATATAGCCCAGGCTAGCCTCAAACTCACTATGTAACTGAGGATGACCTTGGGCTCCTGACCCCCTTGCGTCTAACTCCCAAGCGCTGAGATGATGACACACATCACCAAATGCTGTTGATGTGATGCTGGATCCAACCCAGGCTTCACACATGCTAGGCAAGCTTGCTAGCCACTGAGCCACACCCAGAACCCATGGCTATCTAGTCTGTCATTAAAAACAAAACAGAGGCAAAGGCAAACAATGAGAGTGTGTCACTAGGTGGGAGAGATACAAGGTTCTTCAATGGAGAGCAGTCCAAGGCCACTCAGAGAGGCTGAAGACAGTCCAGGAGAAAGAAGAGTCATCTAACTAAGGTCAGCACTGTTTTACTATATTGTGCTGTTCACAGGGGACACAGGGCTAGCCTCTAGGTGGGAGAAGAGCAAAGAAGTTGTAGCTACCTGTGGGAGGCTAAAAGTTTATCTGTACCTAAACATATACCAAAGCCCCTTCTTCCTGAGAATGCGAGCCACTTGAAGATAAAGTCACAAAGAGGTGATGACATTGCAGTGTAGCCCATGTGGACAAGGGGACCCTCATACATTGTTCACGGGAGCCTAGGCTAGCCCCACCTCCAAACACCTGAGGTAGGTGTCCCATAACGGGAATGGATATATGCATTTTATATACAACAATGAAAACATTCAGCTGAAAGGAAGAACTATTGTGTCATTTGTTGGGAAATGGAGACGACCAGAGTAAGCGAATAGTCGGTCACAGACAGACAAACACGTGCTTCCTTTCAGTGGTTGCTGGATTATAGAGTCATGTAAAACCATGTGTGACTGGGTTAAATAAATCAGCTAGGAGAGTATAGTGGGTCAATGGGAGCAGGGAGGGGAGATCACAGAGAGGCTCGTGGAGGGGTGAGCCAGGACTGTGCTCACCACATCATGCAAACCTGTTAGAAAAGAAATCAAAATGTTAAGTAGTTAGAGAGATGGCCCAGAGGTTAAGACCACTTGCTGGTGTTCCAGAGGACCAGAGTTTTGTTCCCAGCACTAACATGGTGACTCAAATTCACTTGTAATCTCCAGCTCTGAAACTTATGTTTTCCTCTGGTCTCTGTGGGCAACCACACATGTCAGATGTGCCCAGAGACACATATACATAAAAAAATCAACGTAAAAAGTATACAAATAGGACTGGAGAGAAAGGTCAATAAAGTGTCCACTAGACAAACATGAGGGCCTGAGTTCTGATTTCATAATCTTCATAAAAACCAGGCCCAGCAGTGTACACCTACAATTCCAGTGCTGGAGAAGCCAAGGCTTGCTGGCTAGGCAGCCTCAACAGTCAGTGAAATCCAAGTTCAGTGAGACTCTCTCTCTCTCTCTCTCTCTCTCTCTCTCTCTCTCTCTCACACACACACACACACACACACACACACACACACACACACACAGGAGCCATTAGGACAGGCTCTAACCTAACATGACTGGCATCATCAGTAAGAGAAAACTGGGAGACAACATATAAACAAGAAGAGGTGTTCAGGAGAAACCATTCCCGTGGTTGATCTTGGAGCTGTGGCTTTGGAACCACAATAAAATAAATGTTGAGAGTTTATTGCCCCACATGGGCTCATTCATTACACAGCACAGCAGATGAACACACACTTTATTCCACACTCCTGTGGGTTATTTATCATTGTGATCTCACTCTGTCTGGGCCTTGTGGAGATTCCCCTGCCTCTGCCTCCTGAGTGCCAGGATTACAGATCCACAGCTTCATGCATGACTCCTTATGGATACGTCAGGGTCTGTTGGCTGTTACTTACTCTTCGGCTCTGAAGAGTGAGGCCATGGGTGACCCTCACAGTGGAGGCGGAAGGAGCTCCTAATGCACCAGCTCTCAGAAGTGGCAGTTTGTTGTGGATCCTCCCGTGTATGAAACAGGAAACACTGGGTTTTGCTCCTTTCATTTTCATGTGCATACATGTGTGTGTGTGTGTGTGTGTGTGCTTTGCATGCATGTGAGATACATGCTTGCACATGTGTGTGTGCTTTGCATGTGTGTAGGGCACATGCTTTTGTGTGTGTGTGCTTTGCACGCATGTGGCTGACATGACACATGACAAAACTAAGATGCAGTATGGGGCTCATTGCCGGCCTCCTGTGTCCTCAGAGGAGCTGGAGACTCTGGCCCTGGGAAGCTGTACTTTCCCTCCCACAGTCTGAACCTGGCTTCTGGCATTCATTTGGCAAACACTGGGCACTGGCTACAGGGCAGGTGTGCAAAGGAAACCAGGCCTCTCCGAGCCCTTCTCTCCCCACAGCCAGGAACAAGGACCTCACCAGGGCTGGCCTGGAGTGTCCTTAGGAAAACTATAATTTGAGCCAGGGATTTCAAAGACCAAGATGGCACTACCTGGTTCTGGCAAAATGAAAGCTGAGCCCCTCAACTTGCCATACACCCTCTGTGCCACCAAGACAGAGGGCCTGGCATGTACTGGGCTCCACCATTGAGTGTCCCCCAAAGAGAAGGTCAAGCTTGTGACAGGGACAGGTGTCCATATGGTGTCTCATTAGGAACAAGTCAGTGGCCTATTAAAACTTTTATTTAATACCAGCATTAAGAATGGCACAAAATAACTCACATATTATAATTCTTCTCCATACACTCACTTGATCTTAAACCAAAAGGTTTGTTTGTTTTGGTTTGGGTTTTTCCTTTTTTTCCTGTTGAAACTGGCCTTAGAAACTGCCCCAGGAGAAGCAGTATTTGCCTATCCACCTTCGCTGGTCTGAGCTGATGATGTGTGTCCTGTATACGGTTCTGGAAGGTTCAAAAGGAAACTCGGAGTGGACTTTATTGAAGGCCATACGTTCGGCATCCCTTTAAGTTCACTCCAGTGTTTCAACTGACTGGGCAAACATTTAATAATTCACGTTTATAACAGTCATAAAAGCCTTATCAGGCACATTGCTGTATGATGTCAAAGGTGTCCTAAAAAGGAAAGGGACTAAACTCTGAGCACATGAGACCTCTGCTGCTGCACACCATGAAGAAGACATACACTAACAGCTCAGAGCTTGGCTTCCCTGGGTCCTTCCTCAGCCCAGTACCTCCATTCCAGAGACCAGAGTCTGGCCTTGCATTTTAAATGAGAAAGGCTACTGTGTCCCAGCCAGATGCTAGCCTAGGCATATACCTGAGGAGTTCAAATCCAAACACACAACAAAAAGATCCCCAACAGACACTGGGGCTCTATTGGCCTGGAGATCCCTGACCCTGGCTCACCCCTTTTTGGGGTTCAGAGTCACAACTTGCTTAATGGTCTCCCAGTTAGGGCTTTGTTTTTATTTCTTACCTGGTTTCTGTATACCTCAAAGATCTTTGATGGGGCCTGTGACTCACTGGTGACCCTGTCTGGACTTTCTCCCTCAGATATCATCTGGGTGACTCATGCCCATGACACCTGGGAGCTAGTGGGGTACTGTTTGCTCAGGCCATAGTCACTACGCCACTTTTCTTCCTGGAACACCATCCAAACGCTGGTGGCAGCCATTCCTGGCTCTCTCTGGAGCTGCAGCAATGACAACTTGGCCTAATCAGCTAGCTGTCACATGACTGAGAGGACCTGTCCGATTGTGGGAGTAAGAATGAATAGGTGAGCTTAGCCTGAAGGTCAAAGCAGGCCAGAGGCACCTGTTCTGAAGGCCTGGCTGGCCCAGAACCTCACACCCCTCCTCTTCGGGTTGGCTCTCAGCTGGTCACCTTTGCTCCACACTCAGAATGGAACATTCACCTTGGTTGGGATGCCTCCTCTCACCCCAAGGCTCCACCTCGAATATATGAGTCTTTCAGAAAGTACAAAGGGTTACTGTGTGGGCCGATGCCTGTGAGCAGAAACTCACCAAGACTGTGAGAGCTGCCGTTGGCTGTTCCATGGCCATGAGATTAGTTTCTGTTTGGAAGTGATCCCTTGGTTTTGAGCAAAACCCAATACAACCCATGTTCAAGTTGTACTGAATTAAACAGAAAATGAACCCATGGCCAAGCGGATGTGGGAACAGGTCTTTGTCTGTCCTTGGTCCCTGTTGCTAACCAGCCATGAGACCTCAGGAGCTCATGATCCCACTGGGTACACAGATTTTTTTCTTCTCACGAATGAGGAGGTGGTAACAGTCATCATCTGAAGACGCCCAGGTTCCCAAACCTCTTGACCTCTGCCATCAGAACAGCTCTTACAAATATCCTTGGCCTTCAACATCCTTACACCTTAATGTGTGTAGAGTTTTCCAGGAGGACAACTCTGCAAGGACTGACTCCTGACTTCACGGGCAAGGGTGAGGCTGACTCATCACCGCTCACAGAGGCAGAATCAGACTGTTCACAGAAATGTCAGACAATGGTGCTCCTCAGCTGTTCTCAGTCTTTAAAAGTGCCACTCACTCAGAAATAAGTCTTGCTACTTTGAAGATATGTGTTCTAAGCACTTGTCTGTTTCCATTTTTTGTGTGGTTTAAGAAAGAAAGGTAACAGAATCACACACACAGAGCTCCTGTGGACTTTAAAAATACAATGTAGCCATGGAAAAAGAAAAATGGCTCAGTAGATAACTGTGCTTGCTACACAAACACAGGGGCCTGAGTTTGGATTCCCAGCACCCTACCAAAGGGCATGGGTGCCTGTAATACCAGTGCTGGTGGGAAAGACAGAAGGGAGCCACCACACTATCAGAAAAAACTGGGGACTCCAGTCCCTGCAAGCCACTGTCTCAGAAGGAGCAAGGTGGAGAGTTATAGAGGAAGCTCATGCACTAAAGGAACACTCCCCCAAATGCTGCTTAGGCCCCAACTGAGCTCTTAGTCCCAGCAAGCCATCTCTGCAGGGATCATAGAAACAAAGGCTCTTCCTCCAGACACCTGATGCTTGACCTGTGACCTCAAAAACAGCCTGTCTGGGAAAAACAGCTAACTTCCTCATTCTGATTCCTTACCCTTAGCTACAAAGACAAGACCTCAATCTGAAGCACTAATGTGCTTTCCTGAACACTGGTAGCCATGTTTCTGCATTCTGTGTCCTGATCCCAGTGTGGCCAGAACTTGACACTCCACGTCTTGCATTCGTAAAGCTTGCTCTAGCTGTCTGGTAGAACAGTCTCATCTTTTATTTCTTCTCCAAACTCGATTTTTACTTATCCTTACACAAGTGCACACACACACACATACACACACACAGTCACAGACACACAGAAACACAAACACAGAGAGACATACACACATACACATGCACACATACATTGCACACATGATCCCATGCACACACAGGCACAGACACACACACATCACAGACACACATACACACACACATCACAGACACACACACAGACACAGACACACACACACACACACACACACACACACACAGCCAGCATGTGGAATATTGTCTTACTCAGGGTTTCTATTCCTGCACAACCATCATGACCAAGAAGCAAGTTGGGGAGGAAAGGGTTTATTCATCTTACACTTCCGTATTGCTGTTCATCACCAAAGAAGTCAGGACTGGAACTCAAGCAGGTCAGGAAGCAGGAGCTGATGCAGAGGCCATGGAGGGATGTTACTTACTGGCTTGCTTCCCCTGGCTTGCTCAGCCTGCTTTCTTATAGAACCCAGGTCTACCAGCCCAGGGATGGCACCACCCACAATGGGCTGGGTCCTCCCCCCTTGATCACTAGTTGAGAAAATGTCTTACAGCTGGATCTCATCCTCAGCTGAGGCTCCTTTCTCTGTGATAACTCCAGCTTGTGTCACGTTGACACAGAACCAGCTAGCACAGACAAATAAGCAGAAGGACTAAAAGTTGGAGGCCAACTTGGGCTACACAGTAAGACACTGTCTCAAAAACACAAACCAGAAACAAAGTTCCTGGAAAGTTACAGGGCCCACAAAGTTTTACAAAGGAATAACTGGAAGGCATCCACTCTCTGCATATCCCATGGGGTCTCCAGATGCAGCCCTTGGCTGTGCTGCACTTTCAGAGCCGCAGCCTGCACCCATCACCCACTACCCTTGCCCTGAAATGAACCTGAATCATCGCAGCACCAGCTCATGAAGCTAGCCATGGCCGGAACTGTTCTTTGGTCTGCCATCAGAATCCTATTGGGAGTGTACAGGTTTTAAAAAGGTTTAGATTTGTTTACCGGGTTTTCCCTGCATTCATTTATGTGCACCACGGGCATATGGTGCCCAAGGAGTCCAGAAGAGGGTGTGAGACCACGTGGAGCTGGAGTCATGAACAGTGTGAGCCGCTGTGTGGGTGCTGAGACAAGACCCCAGGGCTTCTGCAGGAGCAGTCAGTGCCCTTACCACTGAGTCATGTCCTCAGTTTTCTACCGGCACCTCTCCAAGAGACAGACTCACCCAGCAAGAATATGTCTTCCAGCCTCCCTTGCAGCTAAATGAAGTCGTGCAATGAAATCCCAAGTAATTGCCACCTACAATTTGAATCACTGCCCTTCAGAGAGGAATGCCTCTGCTTCTCTTCCTTACTCAGGAGTGTGGGAACTAAGCAGGAAAAGACGACACTGGAAATCCCCGGAGATACCCTGGGCCACTGTCATGGACAGAACATTGAATCTCACTGGAGCCCCGACACTCATGGGCACTTTGATGGACATGTTATTTGTAAGTGTGGTTTTCTGTGAGCAACGGACCATTTGTTTTTATTGTATTTTTGTTGTTTTCAGACTGTCTCACTCTGTAGTTCACACTGGCCTGAAACTCACATGATGGCTTTCTGCCTCTGATTTTAGAATACCAGAATTACAGACCCAGTCTCCATCCCCCACATCCCTCCCCCATGCCCCACCCACCCCTACTATCACATCCCTCACCCTCCATCCCCCACACCCCTCCCCCACACTCCACCCCCTGCTATCACACTCCCCCATACTCCATCTCCCACCCTCCCTATTCCTAGCTCATGCCTTGCTTCCCAAACCCCCCTTTGCTGTATTTTCAGTGAAAGGAAGACTCAGTCTGTAACTAAGACCCCCAGAAACACCCTTCTGCTCAGTGGCATGAAGTTCTCCTGAGGGGCGTCCTCAGCTATGACGGCCTATGAGACAGAAGCCACTAGGGTCTGCAACACGACTCTAGGAAGGAGTGCGTGCTCCTTAGTCAGCCACTGCAGGCGGATGCAGAGCTTCCTCAGGTCCTTGGAACTAATGAAAACAATTTGTGTCAGGGTAGCCTGGAGCCCTCCCGGTGACGCTGATAAGGCTGGGAAGCCAGAACTTAAGACTCGGTGGCCAGACGTGTGGCACGTAGTCCTTTATCTTCACAGGCCAGGTCACAGAAGGAGCTAATGGCCCCCAGCAGCTGTCACCCAGAGGGAGAGTCTTCATAAGGCACTCTCTGGCTTCATGTTAGTCACTGGTGAGTGGTTCTGATCAGGGTTAAAGGCGACCCTGCGTGGTTAGTTCAGTAAGAAAAGAGTCATAAAGGTCTGGAGTAAATGGGAAGGTGCCGCAGACAAACCTACCCCCCCCCCTTCCTTCAATCATTGACTAAATGCAGGAGTGTCCAGAAACACCTAGAGAGCTCAGACACTGTAGAAAGTGCTGGAACACCATAAAGAACACATCCAGGTTCTGCCCTCCCTGAGCTTTTGTTTGTATATGGAAAAAGACGATACCATTAGGAGAATACTCACAAGGCGACTTTTCAAGAGACAAAGGCTGGGATGGGCATTGGTAGCTGGGCTATGGATGAGGCTGAGGGCCTGAAACAGCAGGGTCAGAAAAGCCTTCTGTGCCACTGGGTGTGAATTACGAAAACAGGCAGACTCACAGCCATGGAGGATGGGTACCCTAAGTACCAAGGTCCTAGGGCAACTACAATGGCCGCACCAGGCACAGTGGGCACAGGAACGGGCCTGGTGCTGGGGCTGGGGTTGGGAGGTAGGCCTGGGGCTGGCATCTGGATACCAAGAGGGTTTGATCCTATCCTTTGCTTAGGATTCAGAAGAAACAATGGGATTTACCAGGGAGGAGGTTGGCAACTAGGTCAGAATCAGGGTGACCTGGCTGCTGGGTGGTCTAGCCCGGTGATGGTGGTGACCAGAGGATAGCAGTGAGAGGAGGGCCTGGTCTGTGGCTTGTGATGGAAATAAAGCCCAGAGGACTAAGGGATGCCAAGAGAATTTAGAATGAGTCCTGGAACCAGGAGAGACAGCAGAGGGTAGGTCTTAGTTACATTTCCGGTAGTTGTGGCCAAATACACAATGAAAAGCAACATAGAGGAAGGGCTTATGTCAGCCATGACGGGCTATGGGACAAGACACAGAGGCAGCGGGCTTCATGGTGACTGGAGTTCTACACTGGGGCAGCTCACGTCTCAGTGAGCGACCAAGAAGGATGCTACAAAATCTCAGAGCTTCTCGGTCACTTGCTGACTCAGCACTTTACACCTTGCCCCGCCCCCAGAAAGCAGCGTTCTCTGACCTCCAAGAACACGGCGGAGTGTTTCATCTAAAACCCTGCATGTTGGGGTCACTCTGTGGGACGCTCCTTCTCTTTTGTGACACTTTGGTGATGTCTATACTTTGGTCTGTCATGGGAGACCTATCTAGAATAAGTAGACATGTGCCTTGAGTCTCCCCTGGAAAAGTTATTACACAACACAACTGGTGTCCGAGGATGTTGGGGGGGGTAGTAAGGTGCTCAACTGAGCCTGAGAGGCCTGAGCTTGCCAGGAGGAAATTCCCGAGGGGCTGTCCTTTCCTGTACCGTGTGTATTAGCGTGCCTTTGTGTGACTCTGGTTGCATGGGTAGTAAGATGAGTAGCCTGGGCTGCGTCATCAGGGTCAGAACAGTCTTCACCTGTGTGACATGCTGTGTCGGCCACAGGAACACAGATGCCCTGAAAACAGTTAAAGGTTTAGGGTAAACAGCAGTCTCTGAGATTTCTGCACAAGGGTGAGACCGTCCATGAGGAGGCGGAGGCTGCCTGTCCACTGTTGTGTGTAGTTAAAAACGCACTTGAGGCCAAGATGGAGGATAAACAGCATCCTCCATGGGAGGATCTGGCAGGCGAGTTAGATAAACAAGAGGAAGAGATGAAGGTACTACTTGCTGCTTCTTACAGTTAGAGGGCTGGAGCCCAAAACTCTCTTCCTGGGACCCGAGAACTTGGGAGCCATTCAGAGAGGGAGAAGAGAAGATGGTAAATGCAATAGAAGAGTCTCAAGTCCAACCTTTAGTAGGAGGAGAGAAAATCTAAAACCTAACATGCAGATGGGGATATTAACCATGTTATGGTGCAAGAAACCAATGTGATCAGGAAATGTTCAGCATTCAAACTGCTGGAATTAGTGGACAGTGGGTGAGCCTGTCCCACCCTGCCCTGCGAGGCTGTGGGGCCGTGGGTGCAGTCTGGCTGCTGGGGGAACAGGAAAACTGAGTAATGTAACCTCCCATCCCTGATGGATTAGCCTAATCAGAGCCATTAGGAACGCTCGGTTATCCTCATCTGAGGTGCTCACACATGGCAGGGGCAGATGAGAACAGGTATTACTGAAGGGACGGGATAAGAGGGGCTGTGTTTGAGCCTCAGCTCACCGGTCCACATAGAACTCTCTTCACAGAGGAGTTCAAAGGCCAAGGACCTTAAGCCTGGTATGGAGGGAGCTTCAGTGGCTTTGCTGAGTCTGTTGGTGGGGCAAGGTCTTCAAAAGGCACTAAGGCCTGGGGAACTGTTCACAGAAGACACCCGTGATAGAACAGGTGAAGACAACCAAGACTGTTGCAGGCTGGGTAATTATCCCCCACACTGAAGAGGATACATTTCCCTCCGAAGAAGGTTATGCAAGGGGTGGAGGTGGTTTGCCCAGCCAGGAACCCCTCCAACAGCCAGGAATCACTGGTGAATGGGGAGATGACAGTTATAGGTACATCCAAAGTGCCCGTTGGACCCTGGAAGCCAGCCGGGGAGAGAAAGACCACATTTCCCTTTGGCCCTGGGTGAAGCTGAACAGATTAAGACTCATCAAGCGAGCAAGCAAGCATGAGCATCAAGGATGAGAGGAGGGAGGCTCTGAGGAAGAGCTCCAGGGTACGGAAATGAAATGGCTCAGGATGACTGAGGGTCACATGGGTCTGAGTAACTTAGCTCCTTCTTCTGTGCTTCATACCCAGTCTTGGTCAGGGGAGGAAACAGCACATGGATGGAGCCTCTCCGTGCTGAGTTAAACCTCACTTATGTGAGACTTCAGTACCGTCTTGTCAGGTTTCTATTCCTGCACAAGCATCATGACCAAAAAGCAAGTTGGGAAGGAAAGGGTTTATTCAGCTTACACTTCCACCTGCTGTTCATCACCAAAGGAAGTCAGGACTGGAACCCAAGCAGGTCAGGAAGCAGGAGCTGATGCAGAGGCCATGGAGGGATGTTACTTACTGGCTTACTTCCCCTGACTCGCTCAGCCTGCTTTCTCATAGAACCCAGGTCTACCAGCCCAGGGATGGCACCACCCACAAGGGGCTGGACCCTCCCTCCCCCCCTTGATCACTAGTTGAGAAAATGTCTTACAGCTGGATCTCATGGAGGCATTTCCTCAACTGAGGCTCCTTTCTCTGTAGTAACGCCATCTTCTGTCAAGTTGACACACAAAACCAGCCAGTACAAGTATCTTCTTAGTTGAGAACCACTGGGGTCACCTGACACCTGCTGATAACAGGTGGGACCTTGCTGGTTATTGGTTCTGGGGTGTTGGTTCGGGATGCTGTCCTGCCCATTATTTGGAAAGACCCTGCTGAGACAACTCTTGTATGATTGTTTTGGCTGCAGGGTAACTAAGCTGTGAGTGAACTAGAAACACCCACCATGCTGTCCTCTAGCTAGTGTCTGTCAGAGGGGGCCATGCGGGCTGCTGGTGGAGAAAGCCAGCCTTCCTGCTTAGCTAAGTACCCTGCAAACCAAAATACGGTTATGCTAGGCTAGGTAAGGCCAAAAGCCTTCTGGCTCCACAAGTGGGAATTCACATCTGGTACTATAAGCTGTCACAAAAACCTGCAGCTGGGAGGTCACAGGTCTCCATGGGGAAGCAACCTTTATGGTTTTACTAGATGGGTGTGATGTGTCTGTCTAACTGCCCACAGGCAGTCTGTCTGTCTACACCCATAGATCACTGTCGTCAGTCTCAGCTCATAACCACAGGTGACGCTGCTGAGAGCAAGTGTCTGTTACCGCTGCATGGTGGTTCTTCCTTACCTGTAGGTGGACGTCTACAGTCACCTACAGGCTCGGAGATCATTGAGGAAGGGCAGGCAGAAAGAACTGCCTAGTGAGAATCTTTGTTTCTTTAAAAAAACAAGTTATGTTGTGTGGATGTGTTTTAATCCCAGGTGTCGAACATGGAGCTGCTTCAGTTTGGCCACCAACAGTTGCTGGGAACAAGCAAAAAATATCTATTCTAAGTGCTGTCATTTCGTTTTCAGACTCCATTTATCATAAGGAGAAACTGAATTCAAGATCCGAGGCCTAGAGGGGCTGAGGACTTCCCAATAGCTGAGCAGCTTCTGGTGTAAACGGTTACCTGAGTTCAGACATTGCAAGGGCAGGTGAAACAAGTTGGTGCTCCCAGGGCCTAGGAATGAACTCCTATCCCACCTCTCCAAACGTTTCCTTAATTGTCTGTTAACCGGTAAGGAATATAGAAACTGCCGCTGTCTAAACCAAGGTGCATAAATTGTAAAAATATACAATGAATTGGCTGTTGTGCCCTAGTTAACTACATGCAGATGACCAGCTCCTTTGCCACCTTTTCACTCTGAGCTCTGGACCTAATGTCTAGGGAGCTGTTAAGGGCTTTGAGACCTGGATTTAATGTCTAGCAGAATGAATTAAGGGTACCAAAGCCAGGTGCCCAGGATATGCCCCAGTCTCCAACGGGCACTCCCTTGCTTAACCTGTGATGTCAAAATATAATTGGATAACTGCAGCTCCTCCCAACCCCCTCACCTTGTCTTCCCATCCTTTAAAAATGTAGTACAATCTCCCTTCGGGGATGCAGTTCAGATCCCATGCTGGCCATCTCCCTGAGCACTCAGAAAGTAAAGCTTTCAGTTTTCAGCTTCCACCCCAAACCCAACACTATGGTCATCTCGTGCTCTAGGAGAGGTGTGAATTTTCCAGCAGCAGGTAGTTTAATTCTAGGGATTCTGGAGAGGGCACGAATGGCAGAGCCCCCAAGAAGGCCTGGGCTGGCTGCCTTCCCCCTGCTGCTCAGGGTTGCTGTTGTTGTTTTGGTCCAGAAAGCAGTCATGAGCAAAAAGACAAGAAGAGGAGGAGGAAGAAAGAGAAGGAGAAAGAGAGGAGGAAGAGGAGAAGGAAGAAAACGAAGAAGAGGAGGAGAAAGAGGAGAATGATGAAGAGTAAGAGGAAGAAGCAGAAGAAGAGGAAAAGGAAGAGAAGGAAGAGAAGAAAGAAGATGAGGAGGAAGAAGAGGAGGAGGAAGAAGAAGAGGAAGAAGAAGATAAAGAAGTAGTAGTAATTGGAGGTATCCTGACTACAAATATTGAACTTGCCCTAAGGAACTCTACACCCAATCAGCAGGAAGTAGTAAAAGGGTCTAAGCCCCCTTTCTCCTCTACCTAGTGTTGGTGGGTTGGAAGGGATTGGGGTGGAGGAGGGTGATAGATCTAAGAGCCCAACAAAATAACCCAAAAGCATAAGAGCTGGAACAAGAAGTAGACTACCATGTAATTTTCTTCACTGAAACACTCCATCCTGAAGGAACGCTCTTTAAAACAGGAAGTAGCATTTTCTTTAAGAGCCTCTGGAAGTCCCTGAAACTGACCAAATTCCCTAGCCCCTCCTCCCCTCTAAAACAAATAATAAAAATATCATACTTTATTTAGTTTTCATTATACTTTGCATGGTTATATGTATACTTTTACCTCCACCTTATATATTTATTATTATTTATTATTTTCAAACTAGCCAAGCCACAAAGATGTCTCTCGGAGAACAGCTGCAAGGAAGACTCGGAGCAGAGCAGCTGCCTAGAAGAAATAGAAACCAGCTGAGCTGCCTGGAAGACGTTCAGACCAACCGAGACACCTGGAAAGGACAGTCTACAACCTGCTGAGCTGCCTGCAGGCTGTGCAGAGCGCTCCAGGTTCCCAGATTTGTGAGATGAACCCGTGCTAGGGTGGACTTTGGTGAGGCAGATGTCTTTGAGTCACGTCTGCTCCTGTAAGTAACCCCTCGCCCACATTCCTATAAGTAATCCCAATAACCATCATTGGTTCACCAAAGTGGACTTCGGTGATATAGCACTTTGGTCTGCCGTGGTTTCCTCTCTGGGGTGAGTAGACAGGTGTGTGGCATCTCCCCAGGAAAAGTTTTGTCACACAACAGCAGTAAATTAAGGTAGATATATGTGGCCAGGTATTTTGCATATCAGCCCTACCACAGATCAACAGATAGACTGGAAGAAACCCCAGATTGGTCCAACACAGCTGGGTGGTTATTACAGTGACTAACTTTCAAAGGTGGGACTGAGCCAAACCTGATCGGGAGAGCAACGGGTACACCAGGCAGGGGCCAGGTCTGAGCAGAAGGACGAAAACAAAGGCAGTGATCTCCTCCAGAAGCCAAAGAGAGCAAGAGGCACTAATGCACAACACAGGGACAGTCTAGACTTCAGGTCCCAGACTAGAAGCTCACAGGACTGGCTTTCCTCACCGAGTAGACTCCTGTTTCGGGGGTCCCAGGGACCCTGCTCTGAGGACTGGCAGAAGCTGGAAAACCCACACGTTTTGGCTTTCTTCTGGCCACTCTTCTGGCTTTCTTCCTGACACTATTGCAGGAATTTCTGGAAAACTGAGTCACCAAACTTTTCATTTGGAGAGAGGAGAGTTTATTATGCCCCACTGCTTTTATTAATAAGCTATTATTTGTAAGCTATTAGTCTTGTCAGTGTCCCCCACGTGAACTGTGGAGACTGGAATTCACTGTGCAGAGCAAGCTGTTCTTGAACTCGTGTCCAAGCCATGACCCACCACGCTAGGCTGTTCTCGTATTCATGGGGAGAATGAGAGAGCACTGAGTCGCTGCCCAGTTAATTATTTACTCTCTATACCTAAAAAAGAAAAAGAGTTTTGCTTTGTTTTTCACTCTCTACTGCCTTGATAAGACCCTCATTCTCTTAGTTTCTCATCTCAGCTTCCCACTGTGCTTCCAACTTTCCTCTGCCTTACACAACAACTTCTCATGGGGCCTGTCCTAATTTTCTGGGACTGTCATGGCGTATTGTAGAAACCAAGTATCTTAAATGAGAGAGAACTTACTAGTTCACTCCTATAGGCCAGAAGTCCAGAGCCAAGGTGTCAATAAGAGCCCAGCTAGCACTGAAGGCCCCTGGGGAAGATGCTTCGTCACCTCTCCCAACTTCTGGTGGCCCCAGGCATCCCTTGGCTGTGGCTGCATCATTATAATCTCTGCCTCCATCTTTAGCTGGCCTTCTCTTCTGTGTCATGCTTCTGTGTGTCCCTCCTAAGGATACTGTCATCAAATTCAAGCCCCATCACAGTAGCCCAGGGTGGCCTCATCTTTAGATCCTCGCTGTGAGCCACAAAAAAAAAAAAAAAAAAAAAAAAAAAAAAAAGTCTGTTTACCCAAATAAGGCCACATTCCTAAGCATCAGCTCCTGGGGTGGGGTCCACGCCTTATGCCTCAAGATCCCACTTTGTGGAGAGTGACTGTGAGTCCAACCTTACCACAGTGGATTACATGTTTTGAGGTGTTCTTACTAGCCATATGGCTGAGATAGTTTAGACTCCCGAGTTCTAAAACAAGTCTTTGTGGGGCCACTAGGCTATTGGATAATGTCAGCCAATGGGAAGAGCTTGGAAGCTGCACCCTCTGCAAAGCACAGGGAGCTCAGTCACAGCTTGCTGACTGTTCCCTGGTCTGTGTAAAGAGCAGAGAGCCAAAGGGCCACTGAGTCATTAGCCACGTCTCTCACGTAGACTCGGTTGACAATACCTGTTCTGTCACAGGGAAAGGGGGGAGAGGTGGGGTCTTGGTCCACACACTCCTAAAGCTCTGTTATGTGTATATGGAAGAACATTCTAGAGAAAAACTCAAGAGCTAGTGCTGGAGCTTTGGGGACAGGCTCTGAGACTTTGGGCAAGTGACTTACTCTGGAGAGGGTGACACCTTCCCAGTGTCACAGAGTGCTATGACCAAGTGTGATAAAAGCACTACATAAAGGAGGGGCTGACGAGTTGGCTCGGCTGGTAAAAGCACTTATTGAGTGTGACCACCTGAGTTTGATCCCTGGAACCCACATGGTGGAAGAAGAGAGATGACTCCCACACACTGTCCTCTGACCTACATGTGCATGCCACGGTGTGCACTAATGTGTGTGCACACACGCATTAAGTTAATTTAAAAGTTGATTGATTAATCAAAGTAGTATAAAAACAGGAATTCTGCCACCAGTTAGCGAAGTATCTTTGCTTACATACTCTTAATCCATAAATTCACTTGTTGAGGACACACAGAGGCCTTTGGGAGCTTTTCGGAATTAGATGAGGCCATCAAAGTGGACCCACCTGGAATGAGGGGCTTTTAGGAGAGCTGCACATTGTATCCTGCCTCTGTCTGTGGCACCAGTCTGTGGTCTGCTTCAGAAAGAACACAGTCGCAAATGCGCAGATGCTGTAAAGCATGTGTGAAACTGAGAAAACAGAGAGTCAGTGGGAACGAGCCAGAGGACGGAGGGGAGGGTAACAGGATACAGGGGAAGGTGCTGGAAGTCTGCTGTTCTCGCATGGACATGGCCTTAGTAGTCACACATAAAACATTTAAAGTAAATGCAAAACAATCCACGCTCCCCTGAAGCAGGAAGAGGACCTCAGCAGATCTTAGCACTTTTTCCAACCTCTCCAACAGGCTTAATTAAAAGTCTGATCTTTATGCACCACTCCGTCTCCAGCGCCTTCTCTAGGGACAGCACACGGACTGACTGGTGTTACACGGTGTATTCTTTTTTAGCCAATGGAACTTTAATATATACCAGTGCTTACTAACCAACACGTTTACATTTGAAAGGCCATGCCGAGAATTAATTGGGCCGATTTATTCCAATGATACTTATTAAATGCTGTGTCAGGAATTTTTGTAAGGCTGCAGAATGGTAACACCAAGCCAGATGTAATTCTGGCCCTCATGGGACGAAATGCATGCTGGAGAAACAAAGAACTAATTAACAAGGTAGAATAATCAATTAACTAAATAATTATCAATTAATTGAAAGAACTAGGAAAAGCAGTAGAGGAACACTGCCTGTCAGGGGCAAGGTCCCATCTTCTGCATGGCAAAACAAACAGTCTGAACTATAAAGAGCCTTAAATAACATCAGGGGTTTACGTAAAAATAAATAAATTCACGTGATGTAGTCAATTAAGTCGAAAGAGTGCCACTGAGCAGCCCGGGAAGAGCACCAGGCAGATTCTTAGTTTAGCTAGGTTGGATTTGAGAGAGAAGTCAGGTGAGGCCAGGGAGTGGAGTCTTGGGAGGAAATGGCTCAAGGAAGCCTCCTGCCTTCAGTTGAGGGGTTTTACTGAAGCCAGAACAGCAGCCTGAAGTGGGAGAAGGCTACTGGGAAGGCATGAGCCAGATGGACACATGGGGGAGGCTCACGGACAGCCAGGTCTCATGGCGTCTCCCAGAACTGTGGCTTTTCCTGGGAGTTACAGGAGACCGACTGAAGGCTTTAGCTGAAGAAAGGTCGGCTGGCTGATCTACATAGTCCCTAGGAGGATTTAAATCCACAAGTTCCATTGAAAAGTCATTTTCTAAATGTCAAATGCTCCCCACCCCAGTAAAGTACAGCAGGTGGTTCTTGGAAGGAAAATAGTCCACTCCTTCCGACACACACACCAGAGGGTGGGATGGAAATGAAGAATTGGGAGGCACACTCGCTAAGTTTAGACAGTCTTCACACTTGGTACCGAGAAGCGCATATGCTCCGGCTCAGCACCGGGAGAGCGTTTCCTTTGTCTCTCCATACACAGAGCCCAGCTATTTTGGGGTGGCCAAGTGTCTGGAGGAGGCTCTGCTACTCCTGACTCTGCCAGGAAGGATGGGGCTTGCAGGCTGAGGTAGGACATGAGGAGCTAGAGTGACGCCCTGGGTGGGTTATCAGCGTAGTATTGCCTCTTCCTCCCTAACTCAGGCTGGTCTAAGAAACAGACATGGAAGTATGTCCTTACCGTGGTGTTAACCATACTACACAATTCAGCCATCACTCAGACCAGCAACTTCCTGTGTACCTGCAAACAGAAATGGAATGGTTGATCACAGTCTAAAGGAGAGAGACTGTGAGGGAAACGGTGAGACTGTCTTTGCAGCAAAGACTACACTGCCCCCACACCCTCCTGAGCAGCAACTGCTGGCTTCCTGTACCTGGAATGCCCCTCCTAGGGCTGCGCTGAATTCTCAGCACAAAATGGAAAAGACTTTCTTGTCCAAAATCTGTGACTTTCAAGATAGCAGTGACAGGACAATGAAAGTAAATGCTGGCATCCAAAAGGGCGTTTGTTTGCTGGGAGACTGGAGGTGACACCAGCATTCTCTGAGAATCTTCCAGAAGATAAGGTCGGCTGTTCTTCCCCATTGAAAGCTTACACAGCAGGCTGACCTTCCTCCTACTTGGACGGCAGCCGTGAGATAGATTGATCAATGGTTAAGAACACTTACTGCTCTTCTAGAGGACCTAAGTTCAATCCCAGCATCCACATCAGACATCTTACAACTCCCCAGAGGACCCAACAGTCTTCTGGCCTCTCTGGGCACACAAGTACACAGATAAAAACAATCCACATGCAATTGGAGCAAATCACGTGGAGTGGAAAACTATACAGCTGTGGAAAACAGGGTCTGTAGCTCAGTCACTCTGGAATAGACACGATCCTAAGACTGCATCCCAGGACGTGAGGAGTCTCCTGGCACCTAAGAAACCACTCCTCAGAGGCAGTACCAGACTGCTTTAACCTTAGACTTCCAGACCTTCCATTCATAAACCATTCACCGTGTCCAGTTCTCCACAATCACAACAAACAACTGAACTACCTCCTTCCACATCAGTTGAGCCACACATGGCTTTCAAACCTCTGAACTGAACGACCCTCCAGCCTTAATGATTTCCTTCCACACCTATCGAAGCCTGTTACATTATCATTTTGGTCTTTAATCCAGATCGCACCTTAATTCAGGTTTTATCTTGTCTCTAGAGGTATGTCAAAGACTGAGTTTTGTTGGAAGGTCTGGCAGGATCATGAACAACTCTTAGTTTATTTGTGGTTCAGTGATCCTGGTGGTTCAGAGCAGATGTAGGAGTCATGTTTGATTCAGAAGGGGGAAGAAAAACAATCCTACAAATCATATATCTGTACAGGTCTGACTCAACACAGACACATTTATTTAAAGGTTATCAATTTTACAAATACCGTGGATCCTTATTCTGAGTTCAGCTGTTCAGACATGCCTAAGGCACACCACCCTGCAGGTTAATACCACAGTGGATTTTTAAAACAGTTGATACACTTCAAGAATGGAGCCTTAACCTTATAAGGAGGCAGCTGCGTGGGCTGATGGTGGAGTGTACAGCATAGCTCTGAGGCCAGGGGTGTGGCCCAGTCCTGCAAGAAAACTGCCCAAGGTCCCTGAGCAGGGAACCACGCCTCCTTGAGCCTCAGTTTCCTTCTCTGTAAATATGAGCATTGACCTTATTTACTGGATCTGAAGAGTTTTCAAGCTTCGAAATTCAGTTATAACTCCAGGGGTCTCTAACTACCAAAGCCAAGAAAATCAAAGAAACCAAGACTTCTCTTGACAGCAATGGTTCTCTTGACCTTAGTGGTTCTGAGGGCTGGGCTTGTAGCCATTAAAAGAGAGCCTGGTAGGCAGAGACCAAACCTAAATAGGCAGGGAAATGGCTGATGACATTCCCTACTTTTATTTCATTGTTCGGCCACCCTTGTTCTGTGCTCAGGAAAAAAAGGACTGGGCTGGACCTCAGACCAGAGACCTAAAGACACTTGCCCCTGGGGAGCCACACCTGGATAGCCAGCAGGAGGCTGAGCTAGGGTGATCTCAGGGGATATGGACCAACAGCTGCCCTTAAGAGGTTAGGAGAGCAGGCTCCATGGAAGGAGTCTGTCTTTATGCCTCGGGCCCCTAGAGACACAGAGGCCTCAGGTCAGCAGAAAACATGCTAGAGGGACAGTGGGAAAAGGTTTTTTCCCAGCATTGTCCATATTGCATTAGGGAAGACCCAAGGCCTTGACAGGCATTGGGATCCTGTACAGACTCCCTGGGACCCATGTAGGCCGACTGACTGGCAAGAGAGGACGGGTTTGGAAAGGTGTGGGGTTAGAAAGTCTGCCTTTATCTGCACCTTGACCCCAACAGCAGTGGGGTTTGCGAATCAGTAGGCTGCTAACTACTCCTTGGCGCATTCCAGACTATACGCAAACTGGGGTAATTCTACCTCCCCACATATTCCAGGCCCTTATTTGCCTCTGCTTTTCCTACTCTCTGGGTTCAAAGGGCTCCACCCTGTGTGTGATCCTCTGGATCCAACCTCAAGGGGCAGGAACTTAAGTCCCTTTTGTCTTCTCCACCTCACACCGTGTTTGCTGAGTGAATATGGTACACCTCAGACTAAATGTTTAACTTGGAACTGGGACCCGGCCCCTCCCCCCAAGATGGAGCCATTGAGCCAGATTACTCGGTAAACACAAGCCAGCTCTTCAGGAGGCTGCTCTGCCATCTCTGAAAAGGATGACTTGGAGGTTAATCATTGTTTCATAATTATTCCGAGATCCTAAAGAACTCTGAATTTTCAACCTCCAGGTAATTCATATATGCTCCTTCATTAGTCTCCCTTCTGTTCAGAGGACGGTTCCTTACGTGTGTCCTCGACCTGCTGACTTCTCACCAATCTCCAGTGAGCCTCCAGTCTCCATTTCCTCCTAACACCATTGACTTTTGATCTCAGAGCAGAAGGAGTGCGCTTTTATTAGATACAATTTGCAAGACGGGCCCCAGCTTCCCTGTGAATCGAGCCATAATAGTCAATGAATAATAGTGTGCAGCCAAGGCTGGGCTTTAACTCTGCTCAGTAACTAGGAAACCACCCAAGAGGAGGAGGGAGGGGTGGAGGAAACAAACAAGAAAAGGTAAATGTGTATCTGTTATGTCCCTATGTATGCACCTGATCAAGGCTGGGGTGAGCCAACCACCAAGCAGAGGCGGGGCTAAGGGATGCTTGGACTCCAGACCCCTCCTGCAGAGGGCCTGGCAGAACACAAAGGTGCCTGCTGTCTCTGAGAGCCCTCTGGTCTGCCAAGTACGTACTTCTAGCTGCTGTAATAACATTTGGTTTCACATACTCAGACCTAGCAGGGTTGAGATCGCTTTCCTGAATACCTCCCTTCGTCTTCATGTATATGATAGGGTTTCTTCTTTTCCTCCAGAGATTTTCTTAAAATGCTCATGAAAGAGAGCTTTGGAAAACTGGTTGTTCAGGTATTTGAGCCCATCTCTACCAAGTTCTCAGCCCTGTTGGTAAATCCCATGATAAGTTTGCTTCATCATCTAATCATAGTTTAATGATACGGGTGCCAAGACTCTCGGGCAGTGACTTCTTATATAGCTTTCTGCTCAGTAGTACCAAGCGCTGCCCTCCAGCCGTCAGCCTGAGCGGCCCTTGAAGGTCTGTTTTCTTGGCTCAAGAAGGCCTTTGTGGACCAAAGAAGTCCTGTTTTGGGTACCTGAGCTTCAAGAGATCACTGTGTGTGTACCAAGCTTCTCAGACACGTGGTCAAAACAAGAGGATAGGTGCAGGGAGAGAGGGCCAGCAGACACACTCCTTCAGATAAGCCAGTACCTCTACTATTTTTTTTTTAAGTTAGCATATGCCGCTCCATGTCTCCATGGTAACGAAACAGGGAATTTGTCTTCTATTTATGGAGTTCCTCCTTGACCTGGGTTCTCTGGTTCAGACCTGAATACACACAGAGAAGCCATAAATTCCCTCTGAACCTAAGCTGTTTTAGCTTAGTGGATTGGGCCTTGACTCCTGCAAAAGGTGATACACTAGAGAGAGGTATCAAGCGCAATAGAATCTCGATTGGCAATAACTTCAGATGGGTAGTTGCCATGGAAACCAGGAACCCTGAGTACCACGGAAGCTGGGGCCTTCCACTCCCTTCCCAGCAAGCCTGACCTTGCAATGTGCCAATTGTCAGTCCTGCGGCCTTGCCTAAGCTTGCCATTTGCAATTTCATACACATCTCTGGTATCAACCTAAACAAGAGAAGGAACGCAATAATATTGAACCAAACCACATAGGTTTACAGCCATGGACTCGGCGCCTTCTGACCAAAAAGAAAACCACCCTTGGGCTGGTGTTTTGACGATGAGTTTGGGAGAGTCACACTGGACTTGGCACGTAGTTGGCCTGGTAGACCATGTTAAGTAGGACACCAGTATCTTGGATTTAGTAAGACTAATAGATGGCGCCTGAGTGCTTGGCCAAGTCAGCGCTAAGACTCGGCTCAGCCCTAGGGGGCGCCATTCACACCCAGGCTGTAGGAGGGGCTTCCCCAGAGTCAAGCTGCTGCGCCACGTTCTGCTCTTCCACTCGCGACTCCGCCACCCGCCCACTTTGCGCCTCCCTAACCCCACGTAAGAGTCTTTTCACGAAGGAAGGACCAGAAATCAGGACCCACACGTAGCTCAAAGCACAGGACCGGCTCTACTGCCGAAGCCTAACCACCCAACCCAAGTGCCCCCAACTCGGACTTGTAGACAGCAGTGCGGAGGGGAGACGCGGGCAGACACGGCCCTGTCCTTCTAGCTGAACCTCCGGGGCACAAGGCCCGAGCCGGGCCCCAGCAGCAGGGGACAGCAGCAGGGGACAGCGTGCTACAGGGGCGCAGGGAAGGGCCTAGGAGCAGCGTGGATCCGCGGCTGCCGGAGTGCGCTCTCCTCCCACGCCGGCCTCGCGCTCGCTCCTCCTCCGCGCTCTCTCCGTCACCCCTGCTGTCCCCTCCCCCGGTCCCCTCCGGCCCTCCCCCAGCTCCAGAAGAGCGCGCGACCAGGGGATCGGACTGGTTACTTCCTCCACCGCGGCGCTGAGCACGGAGTGGACACCGCCGAGGCCCGCCAATCCCCGCCACCGTCCCCGGCCCCGCGCGCTCGGATCGGATCGGCCCTACGCCCTCATCTCGCCAGGCCTTGTGTGCCGGGACCGCCGCGATCTCCTCTCCCCGCCGCCCTCCGGCTGGCCCTGTCCGCTGCGGCGCGGTAAGAGCGGCCCCCGTGCGCGAAGGTCCTCGGGAGGGACTCCGCCCGGGGTGGGGTGCAGTGCAGGCGGCCCCTGCTCGCCGGGCGATCGCGCGCCCCGGAACCTCTCCAGCGGGCTCCTAGGTACCCAGTGGCCTCGGCGGGGGACCCGGGCACCGGGCGGGGCGCGGACAGCCCGCTTTTGTTTTGGGGAAGCCAGTGGCTGCTCGGTGCGGTTCCTGCCGGGGCGCGCGACTGCGTTTCTCGCGGGGAGGGGGGTGTCTTGAGGCACCTGGAGAAGTGGCGGAAGTAGCCCCAGGTTTGGGGTGACTTGAGTGGGAGAGACGTTAGGCCTAGGAGGATGTGGGGGTGTCCGGCGCCTGGAACACCTGGGAAGTTGCGGCTCCCGGGAACGTGTCACCTGCTTGGCCAGGTCTGGGTTCCCCTGGGCCCAGGGAAGCTACTACAGGACATGGTCCGCGTGGCTGCTCTGCCATTATTTTTTCCTCAAAGCTTATGAATGGAGGGGTAACCCGAAGCGTTTGCGTATTTGACTATTTTTTTAATTATTATTTAATCTCATAAGACTTGTACTAGCCTGCACTCAATTTCAGGGGAGCCTAAAATAGTAGTTGACTCGCTACTAATTTAGAAAGTAAAGCGCTGAACAGTCCTGGTCGGAGACGGGAGTCATTTAATTCACCAGTTGAGAGAGAGGCTCCTGTGCAGTATCTGCCCACACCACCGCCAATCGGGAGATACATCTCAGTGTTAAGCTTTTATTAAAATCTGAGTAATCTCGCAGTACAGTTACTGTGAGCACTGTGCCATCCCACAGGGAAATAGTCAAACTCTCATATACAGAATTAGTCATTCATTTCTCTAAACTGATCGCTAAGTGAAAAGCAACCCAACCTTCAAAAGGTTTTGTTCTTACAGTTTTTTTTTAAACCTAGAATTTCCTAAATACAAACCTACGCTCTCTTATATAAGTGGCTACCTGTTCCAATAAGGATACAGTTAATCTATGAAATCCTCGTTTCAAAACTTAACTATTCTCGGTTATTACCTTTCTGCCATTTTCTCACATTTCTTGTTACTCTTTTTAGCCCCCCCCCCCCCCCCCCAGTACCAAAAGGTCTAAACTTGAAAATTGATTTATCTAGAGTCTTGACTTGTCCTGGAGGTTAGCAAGCACGTCCAATAGGATAAATGAACTTAAATTTGATTAGCCGTGTGTCTGCCTGAAGCCATTTAGTAGAGGGCTTTAATTCTACATGCTTTTTTTTTTTTTTTCCACAAAACTCATTAAAAGCCAGGCAACAAAGGAACCCTGTTCTGCAGCCGGTAATTACAGCTCTTTATGTGGGAGTGGGGGCCTCCCTTTTCTGCTCCTGTTTGTACACAAAAGGCAGAGGACCTCTTCCTTGATCTCCAAAGCTATTCTCTGCCTATCTCAGAAGTGAAAAATCACAATGAAGTCCCCAAGTGTCTGGGGTGACAGAAAGCGCTGTCTGACAGGCCCTGGAGGGACCATATGGGACACCTCAGACTCTGTCGCTGGTTTTCTGAGGGAGGCTTGTCAACAGGTTAGGGTTACTCCATCCAAGTAGGCGACGTGAAGTTCTCAGTTGGTGAGCATTTCACAGGGCTGAAGTGTGACAGAAAGGCCTGCTTTAATCATAATTGTATGCTCTCTGCTTCAGTGGGGTGGGGTGGGAAGAGCCCACTCAGGCATGGTTAGGATTTAAGGCCCTACTGATCTCAAGTGTAATCTCCATAGACACCTTCACAGGAGTGTGACCCAGGCCAGTGACTCAGTATCAATGGGCCTTGGTTGTCTCAGAATAAGGTGATTTTGGAACCCGGACTCAGGAGGATTGAGGATGTGGGACTTGGGTCTTTACACCAGGAGCTAAGCATTCTGTTGTGGTGGCCTTGTGAGGAGTATTGAACCCCCAGTGAGTATAGCTAGATCATAGACCAAGGGAGAGCCTGAACAAATGTGCCCGCTCTGGAGACTGCACAGACCCTGCTGTGACCTTACCAGGATGGTGGCTCCTTCGGTGCACTTCAGCTTTTCTGAAAAGCTTTTTTGCTTTAACCCAAATCTGCATATCTGGGTTCCCAGAAGCCTCCCCCAGGGCCTCGTTATCAAGGTGTGAGAGTGTGCATGTGTGCACTCGCACAAGTCTCTTGTGTCGGCATACGCATGTGAGTTATGTGTTGTGTAGGAAATTGTTAAGCCATCTGTCATTGGCCATAATGTTGGCTATTAAAAGAACACAAGAAAGAAGGATCAAAGCAAGTTAAATAATTCTCTGACACCATGCTATCTGCGCCTCTAGTGAGTTCTATCAATTGCATGCTAATTTTAGTGACAGTGTGTGGTTAGCAGGTGGGTGCACATGAGGGACGGTGGGAGGGGGAGGTTTGGGGTTTGCACATTCCACACCATGGAGCCATTGAAGGCTCTGGTCTGTAGCTCAGAGCCTGGAGGACAGGGAGCTGTCGTCAAGTGAGGGTGATCTCTGGTGTGTGGAAATGAGGTTCAGTAACTGGGTCTGTCTAACACTCTGGTGTTGTTGAAGGGCCTTCCTTTATTAAGTGTATCACTTATTTGCCCTCAGACCTACACATTATGGCCCCAGAAAAAAAAATTTCAGACCGCTGCATATTTTGCTTTTGTTTTTTTCTTCAACTTTCTCAGAACTGTCTTAAGAGGTCAAATGGATTTTACTGTATCCAGTCAACCTAATGTTTTCACAACATACAAGCACAAAGTCAAGATCCAAAGTACTGAGACGTTTTCCTTCTTCCCACTAGCCCTTGAGAGCTGATGCGTGTCCTCACTCAGAGCCTGACTTCTTTCACGGCGGCCATGTCCAGTGCAGTAGCTACAGGTGGCCAGCTGGTAGCTGCTTGGTCGGACAGCCCAGCTCTGGTATTTAAGCCCCGGTTATTAAAGCAAGGCCTCGCCTCTCGAAGAAACAAAAACCTGTGCTTTCCACAAAGGAACGATGCTCTCAGATCACATCCTCAGAGCCCAGGGTCTGGGATAGTGTGAGGAGTTAGGTGTTCAGGGCCATGTGTTTCTGCATAGGCCAGAGAAGAATGCGTTTGTGTGTGTGCCGTTCTGACACCCATGGGAGCTTCCAAGGCAGGGACCCCTTTGTATCGTCTATTAGGGGCCCAGGTTGCATTGATTGCTCTGTGTAGACAGGAGATGGTGGCTTACAGCCCTGCTTGGCGCCACCTGAGCGCTCACCTCAGATGACCGTGGAGGCACTGCTGAAACTCGCAGCACAACCTCCTCACTCAGTAGGCCAGGGTTCAGGGAAGCCCATGGAGTCTCACATCTAAGTGGAACTCTCTGGGAACCCTCCCCAGGTCTCGTTCTCCTTGAGAGCTACTTGGCCTGGGTCCCTTTAAAATAAAAATTCCCATATCCAAATGTGCGGACTTCAGCCACCTGTAATGTCTGTCTGGCTAAAGACTGAAGCCACCGCCAATGGTCCAGGTTCTCTTTAAAACGTACTTCAATGGTAACCTCTTTGACACTGTCTCTTTCCCTTTTTTTCAAGATGAATGACTTTGGGATCAAGAACATGGACCAAGTGGCCCCTGTTGCCAACAGTTTTCGAGGGACACTCAAGGTATGAGTTTCTTAATTAAGTTTTCTTGTCAGTTTCAGAAATTTCATTAATAAAGAGAGAAGACCCCATGGCCCCAGGTTTTAGATCTCTTAGCTGTGTGGCTCTGATGAAATTGTTCCCTCTCTTTGAGCCTCAGTTTTCTGTGCTGTCAAATGGGTGTCTTGATGCTATTTGCACCTGATCCCCAAGATCTGAAAGTAGTTCATTTGCAGGTGAGTTCATCCCGAGGCCCTTTTCAAACGGGGAGAACAAGTCCCATGATGCTTAAAGAAAACAGATGGGAAAAAAGCAACCGTGTCCCCTGCCTGTCACCCACTCAGGATTCTCCACGGCTGATCAAGAAGGCTGTTTGTTTCTGAGCTTCTTTGCCCTTGTTTATTTGTGTCTGTGCACATGTACCATGATGCACAGAGAGAGGCGGGGCCAGTTCTCCTTCACCGTCACTGTGGAGGTCTTGGGTTTTGAACTTGGGTCACCAGGCTTGGTACCGAGTGTCTTCACTGGTCAGACTCGTTCCCAGAAGGCTGTTTGACTTCAGAGAAGAATAGGCAGCCTGTGCTACTCCACAAGGAAGGGCTGCACCCCCAGGTTAGAGGGAGGCTGCTCTGGCTGCTGTAACAGTCCCAGCCAGTCTATGCAAACCCCAAACAGACTAAACAGCTGGCTTCCTGTGGAAATACTTTCATGTTGTGTCTGTAACCTGTTGTCAACTACTTTTGGAATGCTCCTGTAGCATAAACTAGTCATTCCTTGTGTTTGTTTGTGTGTGTGTGTGTGCGTGCGCTGAGTGTGTGTGTATATGATGTGTGTGGTATATGGTGAATGTGTAGTGCATGTGTGATGTGTGTAGTGAATGTGTGTGAGTGTGTTTTATATATATATGATGTGTATGGTGTGACTCTGTGTGTGTGTGTATGTGTGTGGTGAATGTGTTTGTGTGTGTGTGTGGTGAATGTGTGTGAGTGTGTGTGTGTGTGTGAGTGTGGTGAATGTGTGTGAGTGTGTGTGTGTGTGTGTGTGTGTGTGTGTGAGTGTGTGTGGTGTATGTATGTAATACAAAGGGCCAGTCGTAAGCGTCTTTATCGTGTCCCATTTTACTTCTGAGACAGCATCTCTCACTGAACCTGTCACTCACCAGCTAGTCTTATCTAGGAATCCTGTCTCTGCTTTCCTGGTGCTAGGGCAGCTAAACTACAGCACAGTCTCTAGTGTTGGCTCTTGCCTCCCACCTTCTCTGTAACACCGTCTCTTGTCCTCTGCTATCTGGCCCCAACTTTCTGGGGCTTCTCCTGTCTGCCTCCCTTCCCAGCACACTGGTGTTACAGGCACAGGTCCCTGTGCAGCCTTACGTGGTTCAAGGGATCCTCACGCAAGTGTTCATGCTTGCCTAGCCAGTGCTGTTCCTACTCCGCCATCTCCCCGGTTTTTATGTGTCCGGGGTAAACGACAGAGGCAGAACCCCACCCCGTTTTTCTGTTTGATCCAGTAGCTCGCCTTAAGCAGGCAGAAATGGTAAATGGTGTCAGGAATTAGCATGATGGAGCAGAGCAGAAGCTGCTCACACCCCTAAGGAGGGAAAAGCCCTCTGTAAACTGAAAGAACGTGCTGACGTCTAGATTCGGAGAAGACGTTCGTTGCCAGAGTCTGTGTGGAAATGTGTAGCAAGGGTTTGCGATGTTCCTTAACTTCCTGGTTTTAAAAAAAGAACTTCCAGAAAGACACTTTCTAGAGGCCTGGGCGATGCTTGGGGGAGGGTTTCGGTTTTGTTTGTTTGTTTGTTTGTTGTTGATGTCTATTTAATATTTCACCCAAATCATCCCTGCATCAAATCCTAGGCACATCCAGTTGAGGCCTTCACGTTCCTCAGCAGGCCTGTTCTCCCAGGGAGTTGGCAGTCCCGGGGGCACTGAGGGTTTAGGCCTGGGGTTGGCAGCCTGTCTTCTTGTGCAACAGGTCCGTCCCTCATTCTTCTTCAGTCCTGAAACGACACGGTGCAGGGCTGATTTTATTTGTAAATGTGTTACATGTTTTATTCATGACTCAACATGCAGGTCACTGTGTTACACATGATGTAGGATTTCCAGATTATGTTGGGAAATAGAACTTTTTTCCACATTTCCTAAACAAATCTGGCTGGGGTGGACCGGCCTTACGGGCCACTTATTCACGCTCCTCCGGTTCAGGGCTGCTTCATAAATATCGTGTCTGTGAGACCATGCCGTTATCTGTCCACACTTTCCAGGGCTTCACATGCGTATCCAATTTTTCCCAAAAGATGCCTCTGAAAGTCTCCCTGTGGTTGAAGTTTCTTTTCTACAATTTTTTTTTATTTACGTGAAAAATATTAAGGTTGTTTTTCACAGATTACTATTGTCCAAACCACTGTGTGATGAGGAGGAATGCCCTTGCTTCACGAAAAGTGGTAGATACTTCAAAGGAGCCGTCCAAAGATAAAAAATAGCTCATTATTGTCCCAATGTCCCGTTTCTTCCCAGCCTTTCCGTTTTATCTGAGTTGCATGACTCCGAAGCCCTCTGTCAGCTCAGGTTTGTCTTTTCCTACACACCCAATCTGACGAAAGAGGTCTTGGTCTTCCCTGAGGACCTCTCAGTGTGGTCCTAAGATTCTGCTGTTTTTAGATGTATTTAATTTCTTAAGTTCATTGCTGATAAAATAATCTTCCAGGCCATCTGGCCCTACAAGGTTAATTAGAGAGTGTGGCGTGAGATAAAATTGTTTGGATTACTTTGAGGTCATTGGCACATGCTACCTTAGAATGGCTGGTGTCATCAGGACCCATGGCGGGGTTACTGCAAACCATGAAGAAAGCACATGAAGTGAGTTCACGCGGTATTTCTTTTTCTGTTGTGCAGCGCCAGCCAGCCTTTGACACCTTTGATGGCTCTCTGTTTGCTGTGCTCCCTTCTCTCAGTGAAGAGCAGACACTCCAGGAAGTGCCCACGGGCTTGGATTCGGTCTCCCATGGTAATTCGTTCTTCACCCTGACAGATGGTTGCATGGCTTCCCTTGGTGACTGGGTTAATAAAGGCTCCATCAGTTAATAGAGATAGACCGAGCCAAGAATGGACCAATAGACCAATACTCCAGCCAAGAATATTGGTACCTGGAGAATTGAGTATGAGAGAAGCCGGGGCCTGGGGGAAGGCGCTTTTCCTCTGGTGTGAGTGCACTGGCCACTCTGGTGTGAGTGAACTGGCCACTCTGGTGTGAGTGCACTGGCCACTCTGCTGTCTTCATGGGAAAATTCCCACCTGTGAGCCCAGACTTGTCACTCAGGGCTCCAAACTCTTGAGAGTTGTACTTTGGTGTTTTCAAACACTTCCTCATCTCCCTGGTGCCTTTTTCAAATTGAAGGTAGTGGGCATTGATAGGTGTTCCAGCTTACACGCACATGCACACACACTCACACCCAGACACACTTTTCCCTGAGTCTGGGGACCACAAATTCCTCTTGCTCCTTTTAACCCTTCATTCTACTGTCTTTTACTCCCGTCAAAGGCCCATATGTCTTGACAGTTAGTTCATAGAGTCATTGGCTGAACATATTCCAGATCGACTTGTCATATGAACTGGGCGCTCAAACACACAGCCCAGAAAGATCGATCAAAGGCCCCGTGCTTTCATAAGTGCGGTGTGTCCATCCTCTATTGTTCCTGAAATTTCTGAGAGCATCAGAAAACAGTCCTTTCCAAAAAAGTTGTGGGTGTGCCCATTTTACTGTGCAGACATGGCTCCCATCAAACACGGCCATGGAAGATGGACAGGGATGATCCAGCTTTTTGACTTTACAGCCTGACACTGTCATCTACAGAGGCCATGCTCAATAACCATGCAGTCAAGTTAGAGCACGTGAGACCTGGAGCTCTGAATATGGCTGACATTATGTTGGGCTATGTTCATGGCATTCCTTGGCTGTGCACAGGATGCAGGCTGCAAGGTTGGAGGCTTCCAAGGCATTTTGAACAAAAACTATAAAATTTTTTAAAAATTTAAAGACATTTTAGGTAGGAATGGTGTCTGTGCATCTCTGTTTTATGAAGCTCTGTAAAATATTTAATTTTTTAAAACAAGTTTAACATACACACACACACACACACACACACACACACACAAGGACTTTGCCAGGTTGACTTGGAACTCATTGTGTAGCCCAGGTTACCTCATTATTCTATCTCTGTCTCCCAGGGATGGAATTACAGCTAGGTACCACCAAACTCACTTTTATGCTGGATTTTACTTTCTGTAATTGGAGTAGTTCTAAGAATTCTAAGAAGCTCCGTTGGTTTCGGTTCCTGATGTCTTGGCTTACTTTTTTAAAAGAAAAAAGAAATAGCGTTCCAAATCATATCTCAGTGATTACCGTAATAGAGTATGCTTTTTAAAAGTCGTTCCTTGTTTGCTTTTGGAGTTTCTTTTTTGGTAATACTGGGTGGAGAACCTCCCGCAGGCTTGGTGACTGCACAAACACTGAGTGGTACCCCAGCTCCGCAGCTGGATTCTCTTAAGGAACCATGTCAAGATTTTTGATCAGGGTTCTCTGCATACTGGGGCACCTGGGTCCTGACGTCCCTGTGGTCTCTCTCTAGACTCGGCCAGCTGTGAGCTGCCTTTGCTCACCCCCTGCAGCAAGGCTGTGATGAGCCAAGCCTTAAAAGCCACCTTCAGCGGCTTCCACAAGGAGCAGCGGCGTCTTGGCATACCCAAAAGTAAGTGCAGAGCTTTAAGGCTGCTGAGTCCCCGTGAACCCCCAGAGGACATGTGTGTGGGACTGGTTTGGCTGGGCCTTGTCTTTAAAATGTTCCTGGCATCTTGAGAAGCCGAAGAAACATGGCGGCCATGAGCCTGTGTCCTGCTGCACAGCTAGCTTTGCACTCCTTAAACACCAAGTGCCATTGGGGTCCTAGAAGCTGCCTGAGTCACAGCAGGGTCCTGTCCTGATTTGGAGCTGTTTGGGCTTGGTGAATTGCTGAGGGCCACACGCCCTCCTGGGCTTCCGGATCTTCAGTGGTGGTGTCCTCTCTCCCAGATCCCTGGCTCTGGAGCGAGCAGCAGGTGTGCCAGTGGCTGCTCTGGGCCACCAACGAGTTCAGCCTGGTGAACGTGAACCTGCAGCGGTTTGGTATGAACGGCCAGATGCTGTGTAACCTCGGCAAGGAGCGCTTTCTGGAGCTGGCGCCCGACTTTGTGGGTGACATCCTCTGGGAACATCTGGAGCAGATGATCAAAGGTAAGGTGCAAGACTTGGGAGGCGGTACCCAGGGAGCGGGAAGGCGTGCCCTTTCACCTCAGGCTGCCCAGTGGTTAGCCCATTGCCTCAGAACACCCCCAAGCAGGTCGGACGGGGAGGTGAAGACTGATGACGGGCTTCATTCCACGAAGGGAAGTGTGTGCAATGTTCGTGGAGTGCCAGGTGTAGCCACAAGGCAATCGCCTGAGTCACCAAATTGTTGGCTGTTGCCAGGATATACTGGTTGTACCAGCCCAGAGCACCTTGGATATGTAGGCCAGCCAGGGTGCCATGTGGGTGAACTCACCAGAAGGACTAAGAGACAGCTGCCCGAATGTAAGGCAGCACACAGATCATTGTAGATTTGTTAGGAAGTGACTCCGGCCCGCTGGGCATTTTGGAGGACCGGCTGTATCTGACACGGAAATGTTAAAATCAGACACTGGATTTCAGAAATCTCACCAAGGCTTGAGACGATCTTGTCACCCACCTTAAAGATCAGTGAGACCTGGATTTAAGTGAGGGACAGTGGCAGACTAACTGAAGTTAAAAAAAAAGAAAAAAAAACAAAAAACAAAAAATGTATAGCACCACTGTTAACTTTCAACACATAAGCTCAGAATTTCACGTGGAGTTCTGTTGCCAGGCTGGTTAAGCTATGCTCCCGGAGCTTGGAATGGTCTTACCTGATGCGTTCTGGGCAGCCCTTTATGTGGCAAGTCCGGCCTCCTGGGCTTTTGTTCAGATGTGTTTGTGTTGCTTGGCTTCCAGGGATGACGTGTGTGATCGTGTTCCTAGTAAAGTTACTTACACAGAACACACGCTTTCCGTGTGGACCCCAGGACACCCCAGGCCGACCCGTAGAGGGTGGGAGGCCTCACAGAGGGCAAGACCCATGTTTACAGCTTTCACGCACTGTTTGCTCAGCCCCAGAACAGACAGTTCTTCACAAACACAGGTGTGAAGCGAACACACAAACCAGGCTGTTCTAGACAGTGATATTGCTGGTTTTGGAACACTTACCCCAGATTATCAGCAAAATATCCTGTAATTTTAAACAGAGGGGGCTTGAAATGAATCGGAATGTAAAGGGCGGGCCATGAGGCAAGTCATCCCGGTGTCCACGTGACAGGAAGTCAAGGTATGGCTCTCCTTGTAGAGTTTTCAAACTATCTTCTGTGTCTCTTTTTCAGAGAACCAAGAAAAGGCAGAAGACCAATATGAGGAAAACTCACACCTCAATGCGGTTCCTCACTGGATCAACAGCAATACATTAGGTCAGTCAGGTGACTGTTCCTTAAGGTCTCTGGGTTTGGTCTGCCCAGCTCCTCAGAGAGCCTTGACCTACACTCTTCCTGTGGTAGCTACTCGCAGCACTGATCCACTGAGCAAGTCCAAGTGAAATGTCCAGTGAGAATGAGACTGACTAACTCAGAGGTCTTAGGGTGAAGCCAAGAATATACACTACTTCTTGATGGGTTAGGATACTCTTTATATATGGAGGTGACCATTGCTATGCAGGGTCAGTTGAAATGGAAAATCGGCTTCACCTGTTCCTTGACTTTTGTATGTGGCCCCTGCAAAGCTTAGCATTGCTTACGAGGCTCCTGTAATCTCTAGGAGGCGACTCTGCTCTAGTCCGTTTTAACCATAAAGAGGAAGAAGTGGTCAGTAGATGCTAATGTGGTATATGGCAGAGGAGGTGGCCAGAACAAACGTGTGGAAAACTCACTGTGTCCTGGGCTCTTGGCTCCCGGATACTGTCACAGAATGGGGTCCTCTGTGTGTGGGTCTAGCTATTGGAGTGCTGGCTGACTCTGCGGTCTCACGTCTGATTCATCCTTGTGTTCAGGCTTCGGCATGGAGCAGGCTCCGTATGGAATGCAGGCACCGAGCTACCCCAAAGACAGCCTCCTGGACAGCATGTGCCCGCCGTCGGCCACACCTGCAGTGCTCGGCTCTGAGCAGGAGCTCCAGATGTTGCCCAAGTCTCGGCTCAACACTGTCAGTGTCAATTACTGTCCCATCAGCCAGGACTTCCCCGGCAGCAACCTGAATTTGCTCAACAGCAGTTCTGGTAAGAGAACGTTCTAGAATAAGGTTATTGGTTTATCCTGGAAGCCAGTCAGGATGAGAGATGCTTAGCAAGCACATCCTGTCTTCGGCCAATGGAGAAGGAGGTTAAAGGACTGGGCCACCTTCCAAGTGACTTTCCAAAGAGCAGACTCACAACCTGTTTGAAACCCTGGTCCTGGTTCTGTTGGCATCTAGTGAGCAACGCTAGAGAACTTTAAGCTAACTTCCTCATGGTGGAGGACTCTGCTGAGACACTGGGAACATGCTAGGTTCCTTTTTAAGATGTGTGGACATACATGGTCCACACGTCTGAGATTGTACGTCCAGTTGAGTTAACGGGGCTGTGTGCTCCTGTGTTAACCACCATCCACACGGAGACAATTTCTAGCTATCTGTAAGGTTTCTTCCTATTCCTTCCCAGCCCTCTTTACAAAAGCGACCCATTTTCCTTTGTGTCACCCCAGACTGGCTTTTGCCATCCTGAGATGTCACACATGGCTTTGGCTGAATGTCTTCTTCTCGGTTTGTCTTCGGAGTCTGAGTTTTATCCATATTGCATCCTTTGCTCTTTCTCGTGGTCACAGTGATTTACCACATGAGGCTACATTTTATCCTCTCTTCTGTTGGAGGAAGGATGTTATTTGCATATAAAGTTATCCAAGAAACTAGCGCCTGAGTTTAAGAGTGCTCAGAGGAGGTCTGAATGATGCTGTGCCAGCCGTGTGTATAGCCTTGGGGGTGGTTGGCAGGGATGCAGGAGTCGGGATCCGATGCTCTTGGATGGATGACCCAGGGGTTCTTTCTCTTCTCACGCCCTGGAGGGGTCTCAGCATTGTTTGGTTGTTTTTATTTTAACCAGGAAAACCCAAGGACCATGACTCAACAGAAAATGGTGGGGACAGCTTCGAGAGCTCCGACTCACTGCTGCGGTCCTGGAACAGCCAATCGTCCCTACTGGATGTGCAGCGGGTACCTTCCTTTGAGAGCTTCGAGGAGGACTGTAGCCAGTCTCTGTGCCTCAGTAAGCCAACCATGTCCTTTAAGGACTACATCCAAGAGAGGAGCGACCCAGTTGAACAAGGCAAACCAGTTATTCCTGCCGCAGTACTGGCCGGCTTCACTGGTGAGTGAGCACTCAGGGCCCCCCGGGCTCCTGTGTGACCAAAGACCGACACACACTCTCTGGGGCTCACTGCACATAAGTCCTATAGGGTCAGGCTTGCAGAAGTTTTCATGTTAGCATCTGGGGGTTGGGGGAAGATCCCAGGCCACACCATCTACCTGGGACTGGAGGTGGAGAGGTAGGCAGGCAGGTGGTCGGACAGACTCTGGTCTTGGCTCTGACTCACACTCTGGATCTCCAGGAATGCAAACTGCCCTGGCCTGGCTCAAGGGATGGTGGCAGTGTTTACCCCTTTTGGCCTCCAATACCATCCTAGAGAGGATGAGAGAGCTCTTCTAAGCAGAGAACAAATCTCAAAGCTGTTTTTAGAACCAGACCATTTCAAAACCAGGGCAAAAAAATATCAAGAATGTTCATTTTCTTTCCTTTAGATACCTTTAAATAGATCCTTTTTTCATATGCTGGCCACAAGAAGCCACTGTGGGTTTTTAAAAACCCACTTTTCAAGATACGAGATTAAAATGAGGATGTAGGGATTTTCTTTTCACCATCAAAAACAAACGGCTACATATATGTATAAAATCTATAAAGGGGTTTGAACCTATGGCTGTTCTGATTCCTAAGAATCCAAGAACTGCTAAGAAAACCCCACAGCATTAGGAGTGTCTGCCAGGAAGGTAATAGCACTGTTTGTTGGCTAACCCTGTAGTGTTACCATGAGTAGTAGGTCCATCTGTGGTCTGGGGTGTTAGTGTGGATAGTGTGGAAACCCACTGGTGAATCTGTTCAGAGGTGACGAGTCCTCATGGCCAAAGAAGTGAGTCAGCTCAGTCTGGTTTGATCTGAGGCCTTGGTATACTTCCCCACAGCCTTTTATCTCTGAGGGGAAGGTGGCAGCTTAGGATCAGATCTCTCTGCTTTCCTTCCCTAAACTGTGATAGGGACTAAGACAAGTCGCTGTATATCCTCAGGAGAGACAGGGTTACATACAGTAAGCCTCTTTCTCAGAGTGGTGGTTCTGAGTGCCAGTGGAGTCTCACGGTACAGTTTGCTTATGGTCATGAGTGATGGAAATGGCCCTTGAGTCCCCACTCCAACCCCACTGGGTATTTCTCAGAAATAAACTTTCAGGGCTCTTGTACAGGAAAGCATAAAACAGTTGCTGGTCCTGTATCCTCTTCCCAGAAGGACAAACATAGCAGCCAAGGTAGAGCCTTGGCTAAGCCATCCTCTTGGAAAAATGGGTAGAGGGGAGAGAACTGTGGCTCCTGCCCACTACAGTGTTTATGGGGTGCTCCCTGAAGCCCCACCTACTCATCAGAACAATGTTCACCCAATAAGGGACATGTTCTCAAGGCAAACTGGTCACTGAGAGGGTCAGATCCCTGATGATCTCAGACTCCCCGTGTAACCGGCCTCCCTTTACCCCAGGAAGCGGACCAATCCAGCTGTGGCAGTTTCTTCTGGAGCTACTCTCTGACAAGTCCTGTCAATCTTTCATCAGCTGGACAGGGGACGGATGGGAGTTCAAGCTCGCTGACCCCGATGAGGTATGGCCGCTGGTGTTCTCAGTCCCAACCCGTCACATGGGGTTCTAAAGCCAACCCTGAGTACAAGGGAAGCTAACAGAGCCAACAAGAGCCCTCCTCCACCAGTAACCCTGGCTCCTAGGCCAAAATGCAGTGCTGTGGATGGATGACCTTGCTGTTCACGGGCAGTGTTCTTTCTCCCTCTGTGGACACTGTCTGTCAGAGGGTCTCTGACCCTCAGCAAGATCTAGAGGGAACCTCCCTCTGTTCCTAGTTAGGCAAAGTACATAGCAGCCCAGTAGCCTCCAGAGCTGGCACTGAGGCTCCCCGCTGGAGAAGGCTTTGGTAGGCATGGTGCCAGCGATCAGAGTAATCTGTCACCATCTCTGTCTGGAGGAATGAGGATGGCTCGTGGGCCAGAACGGTCTCTGTAACTGTCACATGGCAGAGTGGCTGCTTAGCTTACCCGCAGCCATGGGTTCCATCCCCAGTGCCACATAAACCTGCTGTGATGACACATGCCTACCTGTCATCACAGCAGGGTGGGGGCAGGGGTGGGCAGAAGCTGGAGGTTATCCTCATCGGATACACAGTGAGTTCCTGGCCAGCCTGGGATACAAAAGACTCTGTCTTTTTAAAAGAGAGAAAGGATAAAAACTTGGCCTAAGAACTATGGGTGCACTCCTGTTTCCAAATGGCTGGTACAAGAGGCTGTGCTGATTTGAATCTAGGGACAGAGACAGGGACATCACTGGCCCTTGTACAGGGAAACATCTGCATGCTTTTATAGAGATGCAGACTGAACATCTGTCCGTCCCAGTGACTGTCAGGTTCTTCGGGGTGAGCACCTGGGGTCGGGGAGCCAGTTGCTACCCAAGAGAGGACATAGGTAACTCTGGCCTTTCTGTGTCTCCCCAAAGGTGGCCCGCCGGTGGGGAAAGAGGAAAAATAAACCAAAGATGAACTATGAGAAGCTGAGCCGGGGCTTACGCTACTACTATGACAAAAACATCATTCACAAGACGTCGGGCAAGCGCTATGTGTACCGTTTCGTGTGCGACCTGCAGAACTTGCTGGGCTTCACTCCGGAGGAACTACACGCCATCCTGGGCGTTCAGCCTGATACGGAAGACTGAGGTCCTTGGGACCACCCTGAGCCAGCCCCGGGACTGGGGACTGAGTAGAAGCCTGTCCTGACCCACTTGCTCCAAAGACCCATGGGAGGGCAGGATGGAACCCCTCTGGGGAGAGCCGCCAAGCAGCAGTGGCCTTTCCTCCCACGCCTCTTCCACAAGCCAACTAACTCCCCATGGTGGAAACTGATGTGGCCTCTCTGTCCTGTGTGAGACCCTGAAGGGAGGAGTCTCTGGGAAGCCACCGTGGCACCGAGCAGGCCGTGTGCGGATCACAATCGTCATGGCTATCTGAGATGCTCCAGGGAACCAGCATGTGGTGGATGCACAAATGCTGAAAACAATGTTTTTCCCTTGGCCTTTTGCCACCAGGAGTATCAAACGCAAAAGCCACCTCCGCTTGAGAGGGCCGGGCAGGTGGAGGGTGTGATTGTTCCATTTCAGAAGTCAGTTTGTCTGTACATATAATTGTATCTTATAATTGTCTGAATCCTCCAACAGTTCTATTTAACAGAAATTGTATATTGTATTTAAAGTAATTATAACTTGTTTGAATCAAGAATGCAGATATCTTCCCCCACCCCCCCAACCCAGTACATAGGAACAGCATTTTACACCGATTTAATCTCTTAGGGGCCAACTGAGAGAATTCGTAATACTATGTTTTATTTACCAGCAGGAACGGGATCTGAAGGATGATCCTGGTTTTACTTCTGTTCTGTTGTTACTGTTGTTTTAGTTCTGGCTTGCTCATTATCTGGCCAGAACTTTGTATATTTTTTTATGAGAAACTTAATGTTATTATTTGAGGGCCCATACGGCCTCTCCACTCTCTCATGGACTGTAGGAGCTGTAAAGCAGTATTTTTCTTGACAAATGGCACATGTTTTCCACTTCCCTGCATGCCTTAAGCCAGTTTATACACAAATGTACTTTATTTTTTTGGCGTAACAGTGTTTTCCAGGCAACTCCCCTCCCCCCTAGCCAGCCATTCCCTCCCCTAGCCCCAAGGTATTCTGTGTGACTACAATAAGAAGACTATTTTTGGAAATATATGCCTCCTTTTCAGATATCAGATGGGATTTATGTAGCAGCTATTTCTACTGCAAAAGTAACTCACTGGAAAAAAAATTGCAATTTGTACGAAAGCTTTATTTTTATCTTAGTCATGTAAGGGGAGATGTGTCCGGCGGGTGAGGCTAAGGGCAATCTGGAGGGAACTTCCATCGGCCTTGACCTTAAAGGAAGCACGGTGCTTCCTGTCTCTCTGACCTGCTCTGTGTCTTACCATCTGGGCTGCATGCTCTTCTTTCTGCTCCGTGTGCTCAGAGAGTTTGCTCCTCTTTTTTTTTTTTTTGGCCATGGATATCCAGAAGCACAGATAGGCCAGCACGCTGGGACTTGTATTGGAGCAGTTTGTGTGAGGTTCTTATCTGGTGAAGAACTTACTCCACCATGAGACCTCCACGCTTTTATCAGGTCATATGGCATCTACAGTGGACGGGACGGGCTTTGCCATTTACCAGCATGGCGGCCTCAGACTAGCAAGTGTCATTGATAAAGAGTCATTATACCCTGAGACCACACAGGGGATGTAGGACCAGCTGGGACCTGCAGTGCCAGTGCTGGGAGGTCTTGGCCTGCGTGCCCAGAGAGAAATGCTTTGCGGTTAAGCACGGGGACCTGTTTGCCGCCGGGACATCTGTGTGTAATATAAACAGACATGGGACTGGGAACATACTCTCCTCAAAAGCTTAATCCTCAGTCAGTTTATATGCAGTTGAGCCACATAAAATTGCTGAGTTTAGCCCGAGTTTTGTCAACCAAGATGACAGTTTTACATGGTTGAATCTAACAGTCATGGAAGCCCTCAGAAGTCTTCGGCGTGGTCTTAAGTATGAAGGTTTTGTAATCTGGCCTCCTCTTTCTCAAATAATAAAGTATTTGGTTTATGACAATGCCTCATTGTAATGTTGGCTCCTTGAAATGCTCCTCCCTCTAGTCCCCACACAAATGAGGTAGAAAAGGATTTGAACTCATTCCGCACCCTCATTTGCATGACATTAAAATCCAGTCTACAGCTTATTAATCTAGAAACAAGATGGAATCCACTGAGCCCTTCCTTGAAGAATTGGGGGGGGGGGGGACTGTTTATAATAAAAAATCTACCTGGACAAAGATTGGAATAGAAGTTTGGAGAAAGCAGAACTTTTAGGAAGCTTGTGTGAAATGCTAGAGTCTGAAATTGAAGCACCTTTGTCCTTTGAGGCTATAGCGCCATATTCCCCTCTTCCCTGCTGGTATTCTGATATCAGTGAGGTGACAATGTAGCTGATAGTCTCAGGGTGCTTGCTCTGACTCCCAAGATGTGTCCGCAAAGATACTGAGAAATCACACCTATGTCTCACAAGCATCCCAACAGTGACAGTATTAACACTCAGCAGGGGCTGAAATCAGTACCCCATACCCTCCAGGGAGATGGTGGCAAACACCAGCAAAACAGCTGGTTACTGTATTACAAGTTAAGTTTTTAAAAGTTAAATCAGAGCTAGAGAGTTTAAGAGCACTTGTTGCTCTTGCAGAGGACCTAGGTTTTGTTCTCAGAACCCACCAGGAAGCTCATAACCGGCTGTAACTCCAGTTTCAAAGGATGCAACACCCTCTTCTGTAGCAATGCAAGCATGTGGTGTACACACATGCAGACAGGTTTTTTTAATGTTTAGAATTCTTATTTCAAAATCATATACGTTAGCCTAATAGCACTTAAGATTTTTTTCAAGTACATTATAGCATTGTTTCCTGTTTACCCATCTCTTTAATATTTGAGCTCTTGTGTCTTGAGTATATAAAGAAAGTCAGGTAGACCTAACAGATTTATAATCAAATTAAGGAAGAGTGTTCAATGGCTGTTAGATATTGTGGTTATAGACATGGTAACAGGAGGTGAACTGTGGTCAGATGAAGCCATGGAGTAGCTTATTGCTACTGTGTTCTACCATACCAATCTATTTTGAATCCTTGCCCGTGTATGATTTTGTAAACTGCATTCATTATTTCAAAATACCTCTTCAAGTGATAACACAGGTTAGCAGATACTGTCAAAGGATTTCTGGACTTAATATCACTGCCTGTCTTTACAGAAAAAGCTTCAGGAAGTGATCATCAAGCTCACAGTCAAAGGTACAAATTCTTAAACATTGAAAATTCAACCTTTTATCATGAATAATCATCTTTTTCTAATTTGTTTACTTTGAAAGTCTCAAACTTGTCTCATTTAATTCTGAAGAACAATTAGCCAAATATCTATGGTAAGATATAGTTTACCAATTTATCTCTTAGGTTTAAAAAAAAAAAAAAAAGTTGTAAACAAAGTGGTTAATTTAGCTGGCAACTCAAACATGGCTGCACTTACTTGGGGCAGTAACCATGCTTTACTCAGAATGCAGCAGACTTCTATTACAGAGTTGAAAAGAGGTATGTCAACAGTGAGAGTAAATAGGTTAGTATTGTTGCAAAATGTTTTATGTCAGAAACCTTAGGACCATGCTTTGAGAGCCATTCTGGAAAAGAGAGATGCTTGCATGGAACAAAGGGGATAGAGTATGGTAGAGGTGGGCAAAGGAGTCCTGGACCCCTGGAACCAACTTTCCTTGTCTTCATCACACCCCTCCATAGTTAATGAGGACATTTTTTAAAAATAAGTGCTTGAACCTCCTCTTTCTTGTGTCTTCATGATGTACCACTCCAATCCTAAACCTTCTAAGAAAAATAGCATCTTTCACCACTTGTTTTTGACAGTTCTGAATCATACTAGATTACAACTATCTGTTTAATAAAAGTGTTGCTTTCTATTGCTTAAACAAAATACTTGAGATCATCTATTTATTTTAAAAAAAGGTATGTTTGAGATCACAGACTGGCAGTGTCATTCTGTGGTCAGCTGATCACCTGGCTGTCCTGTTTCTCATCTGTGGTGAGTAAATGCTTCATGGTGACAACTTTTGGCACAGCAGAACTGCCTGCCTTGTGACCAAAGAACAGAAGAGAAAGATGAGGCCAGAGTCTACAGACTTCTTCAAAGGTGTGCTCCCCATGATCTGAAGATCCCTGAAGGCCCTAATGGATATCAAGCCCTTAACACATAGACATCTGAGGACATTCAAAGATCAACCTATAGCAACATGATGATATGATTCTAAGAACTGTCTCTAGAGGGCACAGAAGTGGCTTTGCAGGGAAAAGGCACTTGCTTCCCAAACCTGATAACCTGAGTTCAAGCCACAGAACCCATAGCAAGTGAAAACCAGCTCCGAAAAATTGACCTCTAACCTCCACACAAGTGCTGTGGCATACATGCACAATAAATCAATTAAAGTTTTTAAAATGTTAAAGCTTTTTCTTTAAAAAAATCACTTTTTTGTGATATTAGGAATTGAAAACAGGGTCCTGCATTTACTAAGCAAACATTGTACACTAGTCACGTAGCACAGAGTTCTCCATGCTAATGAGTTATCTAGATGGGCCATGAGGGTTTAGCCAATAAGCTTCCTTTCCCAGACATTTCTTCCTGCAAAAGTTATCTAATCTCTGGTCCATCTTGAGCAAGTGGTATGTTTTCACTTTCTACTATAAATAAACAGTTTGGACAAGCAAGGACTGTCTCATCAAGAACTGCTATGGGGAAGCCTTTACCATAAGAACACTCACCCTGAGCTAAGCCAAAAGTCCCTCAGCCCCTGTTCATCACTGGCCACAGGCTCCCATCTCAATTATTTGTGGTTCCAGCAGCAACTGGGTGCCCAGGAGTATGAGAATCCCAACCTTGGCCTCAGCCTGAGTGATTTCTCACCGGAGTTGGCACCTACCATCTTAGGCTGTGTTCTGCCACACCCCACCCCTACCCCCACCCCAATGGGTGCCAGCACCCACACCACCATGGTGGAGATGGGAGCATAGGTTTTCAGAAGCTATGTCATTAGAAACACAGCAAGACGGGGAAGTTAATTCAGTCCCTCTGTACCCACATCTCCCTTGGCCTGTTGCCATAAAATGACGTATCAACCAACTGAATTAACAGAAGACTTAGAAATAATCTCACACACTTATAGACACAGGGAGTTTTCACAAAGAAGCTAAACAGGTACACAAAGACAGCATCTTCAACAAATAGTCTTAGCCAAACTGAATAGCTGTATGTCAACTATAAATAAATCCATATCTATCACCCTCTATAAAGTCAATGGATCAGAATGTCAACAGAAGACCAGGGCCCCTGACCCCTAATTCTGACAGCACAGGCGCTAAAACCCCAAACTCAATAAATGAGACTTTGTGAAGCTGAGAACCTTCTATGGCAAAGGATGCCATCAGGCAAAGCAATATCCAATAGAATAGGAAAAGAACTTTACAAATTAATTAGACATGTGAAAGTTTAGTACCTAGAAGATACAAAGTACTAAAAAAAAATTGAACATCAACAAAACAACTTGGTTAAAATTGAATACAGAATTAAGCAGAGAGTTCTCAAACAAAACACAAATGGACAAGAAACACTTAAGGAAATATCCAACAGCCTTAGCCATCTGAGAAATACTGAATTTAAAACTACCCCAGTCAGAATGGCCAAGACCAATAAAACAAATGACAGTATATGCTGGCAAGGATGAGGGACATTGTACAACTACTATGAAAATCAGTGTTGGAGGATCCTCAAAAGCTGAAAATCAATCTGACACAACATGAGCTCTATTACTTAGTCATAGACCTAGAAGACTGTATCTTACTAGAGAGATGTTCTCTCATCTCTGTTTGTGGCCGTGATATTCATAATAGCCCAAGACTGGAAATAGCCCAGCTGTGCATCACCTAATAAATAGTAATGAAAATCCGAACTATTGATACAATGAAATATTTTGCAGCTGTTAATAAAGATGAAATTATGACAACTTCAGGCAAATGGGTAGAGCTAGGGGGAAAAGTCATCCAGGGTGAGGAAGCCCAGACCAAGTCAAATGTCGTGTGTTTCCTCTTATATATGGATTCTATCTTTTAAGCTTTAGAAATGTGTGCTTCAAATCAGATCTCCACTGAGGTAGATCATGAGGGACCCGGGACAGGGGCTTCCATGGAAAGGGAAAGAGACTGTAGGGCTATAAAGAGATACAGGAAACAATAACTAGGAGGGTAAAATGTGGAGGAGGGAGAGAAAGAAAAAGGAGGGGATGGGGGAATAACTAACACTGAAGGCCTTCTGAAGAACAGGATGGAAACCTACAACTCTAGAAGCTTCCTAACATATACACATATATGAAAGGAACATAAATGGAGTCACTGTATAAGGGGTAAGACAACACCCCAGCTGCACATCTTACCCCACTAAGTATAATCTCCAGCATCAGGAATGCCTTAAACATTGGACAAAGTGGTCCATAGACAGCCCCCCCCCCCCAATACCACAGGCTATTGCAAATGTTATTGATTTCTATCCATACATGAATGGGGTAAGGCCCCATTGCTGAAGACACAACTTACGTATGTCATCAAACATGAAGAAATCGAGATGATGCCCAATGAGAAGCTTCACCAGGATTGAACAGCATACGTGGTACCAGAAGTTAGTACCAGAGGAGGAAAGCAATCATCAGAACCGGACATCTACCATCCCTCGACCTACAGCAATAAGGAGTTTGTCTGATTTGCCAGTGTAGTTGAGGCACAAATGCTATGGTCATAGCCAAACAGTTTCTGTCAGATTTAAGACCTACTCCATAGGACAGAACTTACAGGAGACACTAAAGCTGGATAGGTCATGGGCTTAGGGAAAAACCAATTACTGTAAATCTTCTAAAGGGCATTAGCAATAAAATATAGCCTAATGATGTTGCAGTAAATATTAAAAAAAGAAATAACGGTTTATCTCTTTACTGGCCCTGAGGTTTCACTCCTCAGACCCAACCCTGATATGGAGCCTCTCAGACACACCTCTGGTGCCTGGTCCGAGCTGAAACCATGACCCAACTTGTCAGTGCAACACCCTCCCCTTGGTGGTTTACTACCACCTGTTCTCCGCCTGTGTCCTAAGGTATTTCTGTACCCCAAAATCCCACATAAACACAACTCTGTAGCCCAATAGCTTTTCATACAGGTTTATATGTTCAACTCCCAATCCACAAACCATCTATGCAACAAGATTGCATCAAATAGACAAAGATACAAACTGCCTTTTTATATGAGATACTAGACCTGTAAAATCCTTACTGTTCATAGCTTTTTAACACCAATCAATCTCACCTGGGTCCAGCTGGTCCTTGGGAAGCTTCATGTTCCCCCTCAGTTGTCTTACCTCCTCTGACCTCCTCAGACCTCTCTGCCCTCTCTACTTCCCTCGCCCCACCCAGTCACTGGCTTTCCTTTATTTTACTAATTAAAATGGGATGGTTCAGTTGGAGTCACATAACTAGGCAGCCCTTCTGGGGGGGGGGGGGAGTGGAATTAACATTAAAATACAACAGCTTCAGGACGATCTACATAATGATGTACTCCTGTGCCCACAGGTGAAAGTACCTCTCATCCCCCACCAGAGAAACTTCTTGCAATAGATAGGAATTGACATAGAGATTCACAACTGGATAATGTGCAGGAATGAGATGCCTTTACCAAGCCCACCCCTGTCAGGGCTCAGGGGTCTGTATGGAAGTGGAGGGGAAAGACTAGAAGAGCCAGAGGTGTCAGATAACCCCCAGTAAACAATGTCTTCCAGACACAACAGGATTGATAAAAATAACTCACAGAGACTGCAGTAGCGCCTAAGACCTGCAAACATTCAAACAAACCAAATCCCAGCATGGAGGAGGGGAAGTAGACACAAAGTATCACCTCTAACCAAGAAGCTGTATGTAATGGATACCCTCCAGCAGAAGGAAAATCAGTTGTCTCAGACTGAATATTCCTGGGAATATCAGCCATACTCCAGGGCAGGCCCCACACCTAGGAGTAGTTAGCCAACACAAAACCAACTTTGTAAGTTTTGTTTGGGGGAGAGGCAGGGCATGCTATTGTTCTGTTTTGTTTGGACACTTTTTGTCCTATTTGCTTTTTTTTTTTTTTTTTAGGTTTGTTTTTGGGTTTTGTTTTTGTCTTGAGAGAGGGAAAGAGCATTCAAGTTGAGTAGATATGGAGGTTGGAAGAATCTGGAAAGAGTTAAGACAAGGGGAAAGTATATGATCAAAATATATTGTATAATTTTTTAAAAATAAAAAGTATTATTTATTGTTTTTTGCATTCCTTCTAGGCTCCGCCCCACACTTACCTGGCAATAGTCAGGTGTGCCTGGCTCACCATAAAAGGGGCTGCTTGCCCCTCCCCCTCTCTCTTACCCTCTTTCCCCTCTGTTCCTTCTCTCCCCTTCTCCACATGCTCATGGCTGGCCTCTACTCCTCCCCCTGCCCCCTGCTCCCCACCCCCACCTTTCTGTCTCTTCTACCCCCTCAACTGCCTTCCCTATGCCCTAAACAAACTATTGTATACATGTGGCTCACCTCTGGTGGAAGGATGTACCCCCTTTTCTCACACCATACGACACCTCCATCAAACATCCCTGGCTTTTTTTTTTCTCTCTTATAAAACACAATTGTTATTTCTAAAAAGGGATCATCAACACTATTGCAGATGTCACACAGGGGCTCCTTCTGGCTCCCAGTTCCTCTATCCACAGCCCTTGGTTTGCATTTTAAATTATCCATGACCTTCAAATCTCTTCCTCTGTGCCAGATGCTGATCTGTCAGGTCCCTCAGAGCAATACAGAAGGGTGAGACCCAAAACCTAGCAGGGGAAACCCCCGGTTATGAAATTATGTTGTAACTCCAGGGTGGAGCTCAGTCATGTGAGTCCTGCCTGAAATATGACACTTGGGAAAGACCATTTTTGGGCATAGCTGATGTGATGACATCTTTGCAACTGGAACTGACATGGTTTTTGTTCCAGGTGCCATGAGTAACTGTCCCCTCCCTGCCTCCCGAAGCTATGTTCTGGTGGCACAATGGTCCAGGATTGCCAGAGCCAGTTCCCACAAGCCATTTCCACGTGCCCAACTCTAGTCTCTTCAAACGTAGAGCCAGAGTCCAGCATGTGGTCATGTGGCTCGGCAGAGCAGCAGTATGGGTTCCTGCGGCCCAGGGGACCAGAGAGAGGCGGGCTGGCTGGAAGACAGAACATGGAGTCTAGAAAACAATGCATGAGACAGGCTCTGCGCAGAAAAGGATTGTGTGTCAGTTATGGTCACCTTCATATGAATATGGTGCTGAGAAATACCACCCACTTTGGGGTTGAACTCAGCTATCTGTATCATAAAGTAAGCACATAATTAGTGACTGCAACCTCCAGCACTGGTTTCAAAGTTCCCTTTCATCTGCCATGTATTCCTCAGTCACCCAGAGAGGTTGGTTTTACAACACCCATTTTACAGATGTGGGAATTGAGGCTTAGATAAAAATCCTGCACTGGAGGGGCTGAATCCTGCTCCATCAGTGGCTCCTGACTTGTTATTCCTGATGTGTAGATTGTGGCTTGGAGTTGTAGAGGGATCTAGGTGGCTGGAAACCCAGAGCTCACTCCTCAGTCACCAAGCTTGTGTTCTAGATTGTAGGATGCTGGGTTTCCATCTTCCTAAGGCATTCCTGGGTCTCCAGACAGAGTATAAGGCTTGCTTAACATTTTGATTAACTTCTATTCTCTCTGTGCTCACTCAGCCACAGGTGTGTTTATCAGAGTTTACCGTGTTAGCCACTGAGAATCTGAAGGTGACCAGAAGCTGACACACTTCTTCACTCTGCAGTGAAGAAACACAGGAGAAAAAAAAGGCAGCTAGATGCAGGTCCCCAGGAACAGGAGGCTTAGGACCCAGGACTCCAGTTGGGTCTTTGGTTAGGGCCCAAATAACTTATTTCTCCTGGACAGTGCATTTTAGGGGCAGATAGGGATCAGCTCTTCAAAGAGTTAAATGTGTTGGGCATCTGTGGTTGTGCTGAAGTGTCTATTACAGTCCTGCAGTGGGAGCTGAGGCTCCAGTCCTCAGAACATGCACATAATACACACATGTGAACACACACCCAATGCACATGCATGCACACACATGAACACACACTCCGCTGGTTTCACATTAGCTATTTCTGCTCCTTTTCATCCAACCCCCCCCCCCATGTCTTGTAAGCATTAACTCCTTGGTGATGGCATACAGGGCCACACATGGGAAACATTTATTTTGCAAGCTGAAGTGTGACATGATGTCACCAGTTTTGCTCCTTTTGGGGACATAAGCATCATCCATGCTCAACTCCTTCCCTGGTGTGTAGGCATGCACGTGGTGTGCACGCATCCCCTACCCTGTCTGGCTCTTCACTTCAGCCTCGTTTGCTGGTGTTCCTGTGTTCACATCCCCCTGTTCATAAGACAACAGTGGCCTGCATTTGTGGACTGCAGAGACGTTAGCCGCTGTCTCTGACCCCAGTCCCACCTCGAGGTTCCTGGGCTGGAAGGGAATGCATGACTCCGAGAGGACTCTTCAACTTATGTCCCCAGAACTGATCAGGTTCGTGATGGCTTTGGGGTCCCTGGTGGTATCTGTGTTCTTGGATCTATCCTAAAGATTAAAATATGTTACAGACACAGCGGCTCTTACTATAGAGAATTAACAAGGGGTATGATTTACATTGCAGAAACAAAATAAAATCAGATCAAATGTTCGAATGAAACCAGAGGGAAAGAGGATTGAAATGCAGCCTAGTGGTCATTTGCCTGAGCTTGGGCAAGCCTCTGGGTCCCAAACTATAGCATGAAAGGAAGACAAGAGAGGAGGGGGAAGGAGAGGGGAAAGGAGGGGTGAGGAGGGGACAGGGAGAGGAAAGGAAAAGAAGAAAGGGTGGGGGAGGGAGAGGAAAGGAAGGGAGGAGCAAAGAAAGAAGAGAGGAGGGGGAAGAGAGGGGAGGGGAAAGTAGAGGGAAGGAGAAGGTTGGTTGGAGGGGAGGAAAAGGAAGGAGAGAGAATGGCCAGATAAAAAGAACAGTTTTTATTTTAAGATCAAGTTTGTGTTTTACATGCATGCACACCATGTATATATGCCTAGTGCCCAGGAAAGAAGAGCAAATCTGGTCTGGAGCTGGAGTTACAGATGACTGTGAGGTGCTATGCGGGTGCTGGGAACTGAACCCAGGTCCTCTGCAAGGGCAGTGCTTGGCTTTAACTGCTAACTCATCACTCTAGCCCCAAGAGTGGTAGGAGATATTTTAAAAAGGACACAGACAACTGGTAAACAGGAAACAAATTTATCTAAACATTAAGCAAACATGAAGCAGAGGGAGCCCACTAAGGCACCATCCCTGTGACCTCCACATGCAGGGAACATTTAATCAGAAGAGGCTTCATTAAGAAGAAGTGGCACTGAATCACCAGCCTTTGGTGAACAGAATCGGACACAGAACATCCCTGCTAGGAACTGCTAGCGTTTGGGTAGATGGTGTCTGGGAACAGCCACTTCGACTGCACTGAGCTGTTTGCACATTTGCAGTATACTTCGTGGACCATGGTGCTCACCACTGTGCCTTAAGAACACAGCTAGGGACACTGCTTCTATTACACAGCTGTCCTCTGTCCCCCAGGCCAAGAGAGGGCTGGCCCTGGTGGCTAGGTCCCTGTCTGCCTTAGAGATGGAATATTCTACAGGGTTCTAAGCAGGAAGCCAGCCTGGAGGTACAGGTTGAGGAAACAGATCTGCAGATCCTCTGAATTTAGGAGATTTCTCCTGTGTCCTGGATGATCCTGTGAGAGGTGATGGGTCCGGCATTTTGCCACAGCGACTGTCTCTCCTCCTATCCCTGAATATCTGTGGGTGGTGATACTGATGACCGTCGGGCCAGGGTGGGACGGGGAGCCCAGAGGTCGTACAGCTGTGGTGTCCTTGTCAGTGAAGAAGCTGAACACCTCAGGAAGAGGAGGAGGAGAGACCTGAGCCAGAAGTATTCTGCCCTCCGGAGTGTCCACAGAAAGGCATCAGAACACAGGAGGAAGGGCAGGCACTGAAAAAGCTTCATTTCACTGTAGATAGCAAGCAGCAAGTCTCTGGTCCTCCCCACAGGACTGTGAAGGCATTCTGGGAAAACAACAGAAAGGCACACTAGCCTCCCCTACTTCTCCGCCTGGTGTTGCAAAATACATCATAAAAACATCAAAGAGCAAGGGGAAAATAATGGGTGGTTTGGGTAAAAATAGCATGTCCACAGAGAGCCTGGTCATGCAGCCAAACCAAGAATATACAAGAAGGAAGAGCCCACAAGTCAAAGATCAAAGGGAACTAACTGCATAGATTCCCTCATCTGCTGGGATGAGGCCAGGAGGGGCGCCTCTGCCCAGAGGGAAAGCTCAGGAGAATGGGTCCTCTCTTTGTCTTAGTTACTTCCCCTTGCTGTGGTAAAATGCTCTGACCAAAGCAACTTAAGGGAGAAAGGGTTTATTCCAGCTATGGTCCTTCACGGTGCAGAAGGAAAGGCTGCAGGAGCCTGAATGAGCAGGCCGTGCTATATCCACCACCAGGAAATAAACTCCTGTAAACCTGTTCACACTGCTGCTCATGTATACAGTCCAGGATCCCCTCAGGAGACAGCCTCATCCACAGTTAAGATGGATACAAATCAGCAAACATATTTAAGATCATCCCTTCAGGCATAACCAGAGGCTCATTTCCCAGGTGATCCCATCAAATTGACAATTAACACTGACTGTCACTGTTTGTCCATGGGGAAAAGCCCAATGGTGGGGAAGAGAGGACAGCTGGACCTGGCTCTGCAGAGTCCGGATTCAGCCTGTCCAGACCTTTGTTCCTATTGCTTCTCGAGAAATGACAGAAGTCCAGAGGAACCAGAGTCCCGGGGAGAGGATGTTTTGCGGACTCTGGTGTCCATCCAGATGGCTTGCAGGTTTGAGTTGCCCCTCCCAGTAGGGGCTCACACGTCCATAGGCCACCTGCTTGATTTTGAGTTAAACTCTTTCTGTTTTGCTGTTGCTGTTTGACGGATACTGGAGTTCCCTCTGACTAATGGATCTATCCATTTCCACAAACGCAAGATACCCAGAAGGGAGCCACGGCAGGGAGGGGCGCTATGCTCGGATCCCAAGGAACTGGAAGTGATATCATCTGATGGTGACAACCATCCAAACCCTTATTCCAATCCTCCCACCAACTCTCTGCCAATGCTTGGGCAGCTGTTGGCCAGAAGGCCTAGCTACACAGACCAGAGGAACCTCACAGGCACAGTGGAGGAGACCTTCAGTCTTAGGGTGTCATCCACCTTAGTCTGTTGAGCAGATCTCCTGCTCTGATCCCAAGAAGAGGATGAAGCAACAGAGAAAGCACAGAGTTCTGAGGACCCAGAGTTGGTGACATTCCATCAAGGGTAATGTTAAGTAATGAGGGCAGATAGAGCGTGGCCACAGTGCCCTGTAGACGTTCCCACAGAGTGATGGAAAATGGGGACAACTGGAAAATATCCAGGCAAAAGTAGCAAGCAACCTCAGGTCTAAAGGTCAGACATGGGCTGCCTGAGAAGGTCAGGGGCTTTTGCAGGGCAGTTTCTCCCGAACTAAAACAGTTTATCCAGGAGGGAAGGTGAAACCCAATCTACAAAATTCCTCATATTTTCTCTCATGAGCCTAGCCTTTAATGGCTGAGCCATCTCTCTAGCCCTACAAAATTTCTCAGTGACCTCAACTGCTATGCCAGGAGAAAGACACTAAATCAAAATGCACTATATATAATTTTTCAAGTGTTTTGTGCCTGTATGGCTTTTGGTTTTGATTCACCCATTCATCAAAGAAGGAAGATCTTGAGATACTACCACAGACAGACAGGCAGGCAGGCAGGCAGACAGACAGACAGACAAAGTTTCCAGCTTTGTAAAACCTGCACTTGACTCAGAAGCATGTAGAAACCATGTGGACAGTGAAGGTTCTCTACTGTGTGGGGGATGGGGGCAGGTAGCTTTAAGCAGTGCGGTTAGGACTCTAATTACAGAGCTGATAAAGAGATTGCAGAGGTAAAAGAATCACAGAGCCCAGAGCTGCTGACCCAGCATGTACAAGGCCTTGGATTCTACCCCAGAACTTCAAAACTAACAGTGACCCCTCATGCCAGGCACTTAGGTCGCTGGAGACTTTTCTAAAGGACTCCCATGACCTTCCATTTTTGTAGACCATGAAGTGAACGGTTTTATTCTGTGATGTGCTCTCTCCACCTCACTACGAGACCAAGGCAACAAAGTCAGACGTCAGATCGAAATGTCCAGAGAAACTATGAGCCAAACAAATTGTCTTCTCTTAAGTAATTATCTCAGTGACTGTTTCCTTGTTGTGACCAATATGCCGACACAAGCAACCTAAGGATTTATTTGGGCTCACAGTGTGAGGACAGCCCACAACAGCAACAGGGGTGGCTGGTCATGTTATGTGCCCAGTCAGGAAGCAGAAAGAGATGAATCTGCGGATTAGCTCTTTTGCCTTCAGATTCAGTTCTGGAACCCACTCCACAGAAGATGCTGCCTACACTTAGGGTGTGTCTCCTCCCTTCTATGCTCTTAACTAGAGAGTCCCTCATAGGCACACTCAAAGATTTGTCTCCAAGGTGATCCTAGACCCTGTCAAACAGAGAGTTGTGATTAACCCTCACACTAGGTATTCTGTTCCAGTGACAGGTAGTTAACTGACTTGAGTTTTTAAAATCTATTTGTAAAAGAAATTTGCATATTCTTTTGCATAAAGAATAAAGTTTCTTCCTGGGGTTGGGGTGGGGGTGGGGCAGCTCAATGACAACTTCCATTAACTGAGACAGGATATCTAGCCTGCCTCAGGGCAGCCTAAGGAGTGCTGCTGACTCCAGAGAAGCTGCAGGATGCAGGGGGATGCAGGGGATGCAGGGGATGCAGGGGGATGCAGGAAATACAGGGATACAGGGGATACAGGGGATACAGGGGATGCAGGGGATACAGGGATACAGGGGATGCAGGGGATGCAGGGATACAGGGGATACAGGGGATACAGGGGATGCAGGAGATACAGGGGATGCAGGGGATACAGGGGGATGCAGGAAATACAGGGATACAGGGGATACAGGGGATACAGGGGATACAGGGAATTCAGGGGATACAGGGGATGCAGGGGGATGCAGGGGATGCAGGGGATGCAGGGGATGCAGGGGATACAGGGGGATGCAGGAAATACAGGGATACAGGGGATACAGGGGATACAGGGGATACAGGGGATACAGGGGATACAGGGGATGCAGGGGGATGCAGGGGATACAGGGGATGCAGGGGATGCAGGGGATACAGGGGTATACGGGGGATGCAGGGGATACAGGGGATGCAGGGAATGCAGGGGATACAGGGGATGCAGGGGATACAGGGGGATACAGGGGATGCAGGGGATACAGGGGTATACGGGGGATGCAGGGGATACAGGGATACAGGGGATGCAGGGGATACAGGGATACAGGGGATGCAGGGGATACAGGGATACAGGGGATGCAGGGGATACAGGGATACAGGGGATACAGGGGATACAGGGGGATGCAGGGGATACAGGGGATACAGGGGATGCAGGGGATACAGGGGATGCAGGGGATACAGGGGATACAGGGGATGCAGGGGATACAGGGGATACAGGGGATACAGGGGATACAGGGGATACAGGGGATGCAGGGGATACAGGGATACAGGGGATGCAGGGGATACAGGGGGATGCAGGGGGATGCAGGGGTATACGGGGGATGCAGGGGATGCAGGGGATGCAGGGGATGCAGGGGATGCAGGGGATGCAGGGGATACAGGGATACAGGGGATGCAGGGGATGCAGGGGATGCAGGGAATGCAGGGGATACAGGGGATGCAGGGGATACAGGGATACAGGGGATGCAGGGAATGCAGGGATGCAGGGGATACAGGGGGATGCAGGGGGATGCAGGGGTATACGGGGGATGCAGGGGATGCAGGGGATGCAGGGGATACAGGGGATACAGGGATACAGGGATACAGGGGATGCAGGGGATGCAGGGGATGCAGGGGATGCAGGGAATGCAGGGGATACAGGGGATGCAGGGGATACAGGGATACAGGGGATACAGGGGTATACGGGGGATGCAGGGGATGCAGGGGATGCAGGGGATGCAGGGGATGCAGGGGATACAGGGGGATGCAGGGGATACAGGGGATGCAGGGGATGCAGGGGATGCAGGGGATACAGGGGGATGCAGGGGGATGCGGGGGATGCAGGGGGATGCGGGGGATGCAGGGGATGCAGGGGATGCAGGGGATGCAGGGGGATGCGGGGGATGCAGGGGGATGCGGGGGATGCAGGGGGATACAGGGGGATGCATGGGGTGGCTTTCCTGACACCCTTTTCTTCCCTAAAGACTGAGCTCCCGTGAGTTAAATATGTGTATTCCTATTTAAGATGTTGGACTATATCCATATGCATACATGCATACAACATGCATACATACACATATATGTCACATACATGCATATATGTACACACACGTATATATATATAAACATGGTGATCATCTTGGCTGAGGGACCCAGGGGAATTTTTCTGGCTGCTTTGTAATCCATGCTGCTGGTTGTGGGAATGTGGCCCATACATCTCAGGCTTCTTAAGGCATAGGCAAAGGTTCCTAATGTTTTCTTTCTAAAGTTCCTTCAAGAGTTTTTAACTCAACCAACCCAAACAGGTGCCTTGGAAGAAGACATCTGTCTACCCAAGAGGTGCAAGGACAAGGCCCAGAGTCAGTAACCATCAGAGAAATGCAAATCAAAACCCAAATGAAACACCACTTTCCACAGGTTCAAACAGCAATTATCAAAAAGACCACAGACAGCAAACACTGGGGGGACAGTGTTGGTGGGGAGTGTGGATAGCACAGTTACTGTGTGAGCCTTCTCAGAGTGTATCAAAGACATTTGCCGTGTATATGCTCCAGCTACCCCACCTGCACTGCCTGCATTCAGCAACTGGGAAAAACGTAACTCTTTCTACCAGCCGAAAATAAAAATACCCCCCCCCCATCCAAGCTTATTCTTGGGCCTTGAATTTCCATAGGTGAGCATCTGTCCTGGAGCAGCAGGGTCAGGGGACCAGGGGACACACACCTTGTCCTGGTGTGAGCCTGTGAGCCATACGGGAAGATGTCTCCGAGAATTTCACTCTGCTTCCTTTCTGCGGCTCTCCTGAGAGACAGGTGCTCTGTGTGGCAAGCTTTGCAGAGCAGGTAAGTCTCTCCCCTGTGAGCTCTCTTATTTACCTGCATAATAAGTCCAGACACTCTGGTGGGTGGAAATCTCTCTCAAAGGAAAAAAAAAGGTAAAACCAGGGTGGATCTGAAGGAGAGACCTCCAGAGCTCCTGCGTCCCCAAGGGCAGCCTGGCAGGGCAGCTGCTCAAAGGGACTTGCAGGTCCTTTGTTGGAGTTATTTACAAATATTTCCAGCTTTCAGTCTCCTCTGTGGAGAGGGATTTGCAGGTTTCTCTGCTATCAAATGTCTTTTTTTTTCTCCAGTTTCCACTAACTGCCAGGCACAGGTCCCCCAGCTGCCTACCTAACACACTCCCCCTGAGAGCCCGCCTTCCTGGCTCCTGGTCTGACACCATCTGCCCGTCTCCTTTCCTTTTTCCTGTCTTCTGGGACCACCCTCCAGTGAGTCTGACATCCCAGCCAGTTCAGGTTCTGCCCCAGAAATAGCCAGTGAGAAGTTGGAGCTCAGAACCCTCGGCCATTCTATTCCATCCGCTTTGGCTATCTTGATTGATTATCTGAGCTGTTACCAGGTCTGACCAAAGGCCGGCGTCCTGATGGGACGCATAACCAGGGATCCCGCTTGTTCTGGAGCTCCATGTTCTAGATTTACGAGTTGTCCAACCAACAAGCTCCCTGGAGGCTCACAGCAGTTTTCTCTGCATTTGTTTTTTCTTTAATTGTGAATCCTGCTGATGTACCTGCACCAATCCAACGGTGGGGAAAGTTAAGTAGAATTCTCTGTCTGGAGTCACATACCCTTTGGAGCAAATGCAATGGCAGCATCTTAGTCTCAGTTGGACAGCCCTCTCCTCCAGGCATACCTTGGCATTTGCTCTCTAAGGCCATTTTGAATCGGGGTGTTTTTGCTTGATTTCCAGGCCTTCCCAAGGAATGTAACTTCCTCTAACCTCTGAGCTCTGTTGCCCAGGCTCCTGAAAACTGAGACAGAAGGTGCAGAAACACAGCACAGGGACAAAGAGGTGTTAACTACTCTCTGTTGCTGTAATAAAACACCAGGAGCCCAGCAACTTGAAGAGTTTGTTTGGGCTTATAGCCCCAGAGTTCATGATAACTGCAAATAGCAGGTGTGGGGTCAGGAGCAAAACCTGGGAGCTCACTTTTTGAACCACCAGTAGGAGGCAGAGAGAGAGAGACAGGGAGAGATAGAGACAACGAGACAGATGGGAGACACAGAGATAGGGAGACAGAGAGATAGACAGACAGAGACAGAGAAAGTTCAGAATAGCACAATATTTTTGTAGTTCTTCAAAACATTTTTTTACATTTTTCTTTCCGGTTTTTTTTCTTTTATTGGATATTTTTTTAAATTTACATTTCAAATGCTATCCCCTTTCCTGTTTCCCCTCCAGAAGCCCCCTATCCTATCCCTCCTCCCCCTGCTTCTATGAGGGTGCTCCCCCATCCACCCACCCACCTACTCCCTCCTGCCTCCCTACCCTGACATTCCCCTACACCGGGGCATTGAGCCTTGGCAGGACCAAGGGCTTCTTCTCCCACTGATGCCCAACAAGGCCACCCTCTGCTACATGTGCAGCTGGAGCCATGGGTCCCTCCATGTGTATACTCTTTGGTCAGTGGTTTAGTCCCTGGGAGCTCTGGGGGTTCTGATTAGTTGATATTGTTGTTCTTCTTATGGGGTTGCAAACCCCTTCAACTCCTTCAGTCCTTTTTCTAACTCCTCCATTAGGGACCCTGTTCTCAGTTCAGTGGTTGGCTGTGAGCATCCTCGTCTGTATTTGTCGGACTCTGGCAGAGCCTCTCAGAAGACAGCTATATCAGGCTCCTGTCAGCAAGCACTTCTTGGCAACTGCAATAGTGTCTGGGTTTGGTGTCTGTATATGGGATGGATCCTCAGGTGAGGCAGTCACTGGATGGCCTTTTCTTCAGTCCGTGCTCTACTTTGTCCCTGTATTTCCTCCTGTGAATATTTTTGTTCCCCTTCTAAGGACTGAAGGATCCACACTTTGTTCTTCCTTCTTCTTGAGCTTCATGTGGTCTGTGAATTGTATCTTAGGTAATTTGAGCTTTGGGGCTAATATCCACTTATCAGTGAGTGCATACCATGTGTGTTCTTTGTGGTTGGGTTGCATCACCCAGGATGATATTTTCTAGTTTCATCTATTTCCCTGAGAACTTTATGAAAAGGAACACTCCTCCATTGTTGGTGAAATTGCAAGCTGGTACAACCACTCTGGAAATCAGTCTGGAGGTTCCTCAGAAAATTGGACCTGAGAACCCAGCTATACCACTCCTGGGCATATATACCCAAAAGATGCTCCAACATATAACAAGGACACATGCTCCACTATGTTCATAGCAGTCTCATTTATAATAGCCAGAAGCTAGAAAGAACCCAGTTGTCCTTCAACAGAAGAATGGATACAGAAAATGTGGTACATTTACACAATGGAGTACTACTCAGCTGTTAAAAAGCAATGATTTCATGAAATTCTTAGGCACAAATCTTTAAACTCTCAACTTCTACCCCCAGTGACATTTGTCTGACAAGGCCATACCTCCAGAGCTTTCCCTGAACAGTGCTGCCAACAGGGAACCAATTATTCAGATGCCAGAGTCTATGGGGGCACATCTCCTTCAACCCACCATATAAGGCATCCTCAGGGATCCTTGGGCCTCAGCACCGAGACATCAGGGCAGCAGTGGCCCAGATTGGGACCCAACCTTAGACATGCACAGTACAAGCTACTTGAAGTGAGGTCAGAGGAGGAACATCTTCTGAGCTCACACATAGAGGCTGGGCCACCTCTCTGCTTCCTTCTCTCTTGGAAGCACCTGGTCTCTGACCTCCATGAACCTGCTGAGATACTATTAGCTCAAAGAACAGCGAATAGCCAATCTGAAGCTGGCTTTATGCTTGAATATTCTTTTCTGTTCCCTCTGCTGATGAAATTGCAAGTCCAGATCATTAAGACCAGGCTGAACAAAACCTGCTAGATTAGAGTGACAGGAAAACTGATGTTGCAAGGACAATGGTTCTCTCTGTGCCTGCTACATTTGTAACGTCGGGGACAGAAGTAGTCCTTCAAAGAAAATCACACCAGCGCCTGATGTGGTGCTAGTAGAGTTTCTGAACGGGGAGGGGGTGGGGAGGGCATGAGTCAGCTCACTCCATTGAGGCCTGCGGAAAGCAGTTTTCACAGAAGTAAAGGTGCTCTCTGCCTGATCTGTCAGAGAACTGGGGTACAGAGGGTGTAGGGAGCAGGATGTATGGGATAGGAAGATTTCAGAGGGACTCTGGCTTTCCAGACACTATGGTAGACTATACCTTGAACACGCTGATAGAAATTGTCCCCTAGAGTCCCAGTGTGACTTTAAGACCCTGGCCCTTTTCTTGAGCTTCCTAAATGCATATCCCATAATGCAAAACTCCGAGGCTGAGCCATGGTTGTCAGAAAGCCCCAGCTGCAGTGTTTGCCTTGCTTGGAGACTGCCACCTGCTGCAGCTGAGCCTGCATCTCCTCCTTGAAGTGAAGCCCTTCCTTCCCTAAGACCTCACCGGACCCCAGGCTGTGGGAGGGAGAACAGGTTACCCAGTCACCTGTGCCCCTTTGCATGGGATGGATTGACTCAAAATAACCCAGAGCCATGTGGTATACACAGGACCATGTGGGAGGCAGCGGTAGAATCCTGGAAACTGTAGAAGGAATCACCATGGCAACCAGCTCTCTAACCTTCTCGTCCCCGTGCGTGGTCCAGACTTCCTCTCTCTAGAACATGTGGCTTGAGACTCTCACACCACGCGGTAAGACCTGGCAGGTCCATGTAGATTTCAGAGCTAGACTAGGAGAGTGAGCCTTGGGTGCGTAGTCTCCGCACTAAAGGAGGGACCCAAAACCCACAGCCTTTCCAGAGCCTCAGGTCCAACTGTTAGGATAAAGTCGTAATAGATAAGGGTGGGCACCGCAAACAAGTACAGGTATCCTTCATAAGTGAGAAAATGGAGTCACAAAGATTCACGGGAATGAAGGATAAGAAGGGCAGGCAGAGCCGGGAGAAGGGAAGCCACAGCCACAGAGCACCAATGAGGGACAGCCAAAGAGGGGCTGCAGAGAGGAGAGTATCTCCGATGTGACTGGGCTGGGTCTCATACTTCTGAGGGCAGAGTCACGTGAGGTGTGACCGTGGGAACGACTGGGTGGTGGTAATTTAGCACCGAGGGGGTGGGGCTTTATCCAACTCTGAGCGCGCAGTATGGCTCCAGGGTTCACTGGAAGCAGCCGGCAACCTATTCCAGCCCGTAAAAGCCCTCTAAGGCCTCAGTGTCTAGAGTCTCAAGAGCACTGCCGCTGGCACACGTGTGATGGAAACGGAGGGACGGTGTCCTGCAAAGGATTTTTGTTCCCCTAAAGTCCGTTTCGTATGAGATGCGGAAGAGCTAAAACTAAAATGAATCACCCATAATTCCCGGCATTTGGAAAAATAGCGATATATCTTCCACATATACTTTTTTTTTGTTTTGTTTTGTTCTCAAAGAAATGTTTAGCTAGTGTCACTATACGTATGGGTCACAGTGTGCTAATCTGATGTATGTGTGTAACATGATGAGAACTCTGTCTCGTGCAGTTCTCTCTCCTTGGACACTTAGTGTTGGGGACTGGTGAGCGCCTTATCTAGTTCTTCAAAAAACATACAATAGACACTTTACCATCCCATTACCAGTCTGACACGTCAATGACTCCGGTGACCTCTGCTCTGCTCTCAGCTTCTGTGACATCACCTCCTCTGGCTTCCACACATAAGCAAGAATGTAACACGTGTCCTCCTGAGCCGGGTTTGGTTTACTTAGCCTTCTTCTCCGTGGAAAGGATCATCTGTGTACAGAGGCATGCTCCCGAAGTCCCCCTGCTTGATCCTACCTGGACATCAGCTGAGTCCCCAGAGGGCTGATCATCAGCCTCCTTTTCTTTGCTGAATTGCTGGATATACAGAGGTTTATCTCCACAGCAGATCACTCTGTCACAGGGGGTTTACCACACTTGGGGGAATCCCACGTGTTTCCTTGGCTTGGCATTAGCATTCCCTTTAGCCTTACGTATTTGAAAATGTTTCCAAGTGTACGGCCCCTTAGGAACGCAGGAGAGCCGTTCTCAGTCTAGAAAATCGGCTTCTCCAGCCTCGCTTTTGTTTATCCTTGAGCAATTAGTGACATCACATCTTTTACAAAAGGACTTCCAGGGATGACAAGTCTTGACCTGCGTCGTGTTCCTCGCTGCCTGCTCTCATGGCGTGAGGAGTCCGGTTTACTGGAAGTTTGGGTAAACAGCAGTCCTCTGAGTAATTAGTATCCAATTAGGCCACAGTTTCATGTCTGCGTGAGTCAAGCTCTTACCCAACCCCCTGGAAAGAATTAAATAGGTCAGGCCTCTGTTTACAGAGCAGAGCCATGCTGGCGACTCTAGGCTATGTTCAAGTTATCCCTGGTAGCTAGAGGAAGCTGGCCCGTGTTCTCATGTTGGTCCTTGTGAAAGGGGCCAATTGATGGCCAAATGACTGATTCTTCTTCTCTTACATGGTGTGTGTGGGGGCCCACAGCTCACTAGTCTAACACGTTGTATGGGGGGCCCACAGTTCACTAGTCTGACATGGTGTATGGGAGGGTCCACAGCTCACTAGTCTGACATGGTGTATGGGAGGGCCCACAGCTCACTAGTCTGACATGGTGTGTGTGGGGGCCCACAGCTCACTAGTCTAACACATTGTATGGGGGAGTCCACAGTTCACTAGTCTGACATGGTGTGTGGGAGGGTCCACAGTTCACTAGTCTGACATGGTGTATGGGAGGGTCCACAGCTCACTAGTCTGACATGGTGTATGGGAGGGCCCACAGCTCACTAGCTTGACAAAGTCACTATCGCCTTATGCTGACCATGAGGAAGGCCCAGTCCTGCCCTGTGAGTGACAAGCTCACAGCACTATCCTTGTAGACAGTCTTATTGCAAAGGACACCTGTAACAAGTCTCCCTGCTGACTAACGTCTAAGCTGCCTTGAAAAGTATGTGTGCTCACACGTATATACACACATGGAGGCAGGAGGCATCTTCCAATGATGGTCCTGCCGTGCTGGCTGACTTGCAAGCCCCAGAGATCTACCTGTCTCTGTCTCCCCGTGCTGGGATCACAAGCATGGCCTTCAGTCCTGGCTCTTTTTTTTTTTTTTTTTTTTTTTTTTTTTTTTTTTTTTTTTAGTGAGAGTTGTAGAGATCACACTCAGCCCTCACACTTGTAAGGACCAGTACTTTATGGACTGAGTCATCACTATAGTCCCGCAGATATTTTAAACATAGTTTCCTCTGTACCCACAGAGTACTCATTCCTGCAATTCTTCTGCCAGCTCTGTAGCACAATCCGTGCATTCTGTGCACCTCCCTGTGTGTTTTAATCACCTTTAGATTAGTTATAATAATCATCAACAAGTCAGCAGAGATGCGTTGACCCCCATAAGTTCTACCGCAGTTGGTGGAGTCAGGGTATGGAGAGCTTACAGAAGGGAGGGGCCGCCTGAGACTGGAAAGCAGGGAATACCTGTGAGCTCACTCCTGCACCCAACCACGGTGGACGATTTCCCCACTGCTCTGCACACACCTAAGAAGAAAAGCATGCTCTAATGCAAACACAAGGTCATGGTGACAGAGATGTTCTCCAAATGGCCTGAGCATTTCCCCGCATTTGTTTTTTGCTGGTTTTGTTTGGTTTTCAGTCTGCAGGGTCTGTCCTGCCGCCTTCTGGTCCTGCAGCAGTGATGTGTGCGTCTCCCGGGAGAAGTAGATCTCATCGGATGTTTACCAGCTATTGGTTGCACATCTGTTTTTACTACTATTGTTTGATTTCTTTTCAGGTCTAACATTTTTCGCTCCTGTCTACTTCATGTTTATTGTTTCCTCCTTCCTATTTTTGGGTTTAATTTTTCATCTCTTAACGTGAAAGGTTAAATCTTTTCTTAGCTGTTTCCCACAAACTTGAACATGCTGTGTTGTGATTCTCACTTAGTTCAAAATAGTGTTAATCCTTCCTGTGACTTCTTCTCTGACCCTTGAGCTATTTAGAAGTGCGTTGTTTAACTTCCAAATATTTGGGGATTTTCCAGATTCTTCTGTTGTTGACATATTAAATTCTGCTGTGGGCAGAACATAAACTTTGTATGATTTCAATTTCCTTAAATGTGCTGAGGCCTGTTCTTGGGTTCGGCACATGATCTGTCTGAGTGCACATACAAAGAACGTACGCTCCGTGTCTGTCACAGTCACATGGCCACATCCACTACTCATCTTGGCAAACAGCGATTTTTAGACCCAACATATATATTTTTTAGCCAACTTTCTGTTCTTTTGTTCAAAATTTTTAGTTAAGTGTGTGTGTGTCTGTCTGTGTGTGTGTGTGTGTGTGTGTGTGTGTGTGTAATGTGGAAGTGTTCATACACATGTGGTCAAGGGACAACTTGTAGAGTCAATTCTCCCCTGCCACTTGTATGTGGGTTCTGGGAATTGAACCCAGATCACCAGGCTTGTGCAGCAAGCTCCTTAACCCACTGAGCCCTCTCACTGGCCCTTGTCTTCTCATCTTACATGATATGCCCACTTCCCCTTGGGCTCTGTCTAGTCTTGCTTCCATCTTTGTGTGCACTGTGAGAGGAATTCTCTGCGATGCTCTGGCCCTCTGTCAGGAAGAGCTGTCCCTTCTCCCCGTCACTTTCTGATGCCTACAGAGTCACATCTGCTGAGCTTTCAGTATTTGTGTTTGTGTCCCTTCCTGATTCTTAGCTTTTGCCTGTCTCTATTGACTCATTTAAAACTAGGTTTCGCTTCACTCATCCATGTCTATCTTCCAAGGGCTTTTACCCTCATATAGGCTCAGCCTTTTGATCAGAGTGTTACCAATGTGCATCGTGTAGTTACAGGATAGCGCAAGTCGGCTGTCTTGCTCTTTCTTTTCCCATGCCTCCTCACATCTATTGTACCTTTCTTTCCCATTCCAGCATTCTTCTGGGGTGGGTGCATAGGCTCTGTTTTATATGCACTACTGGGTGAAGAGCTATACTCCTGGTATTTCAAATGTGCACAGTCTAAGATGCGATTACTCTAAGATGCTGAGCCCTCAGCAGATCAGCCATCCCACAGGTACGGAAACCTCCTGAGAATCTCATACCTTTGCCAGCTTTCTGTTTCGGCTGCTTTATTTCCCACATAATTTTAACTGAAAAAAAATATGCTTTTGCTATTTCACCTTAAATTTTAAGAACCTTTTTCTAAAGAAAGGGGTTTGCTATTTAGCCCCGAGATCTGCCTGCCTCTCCCTCCCCAGTGCTGGGATTAAATGTGGCGCCACATTTGGAAAATCACACCTGGTGAATTTTAAATGACTTAAAAAGTTATGTTCTGGGACTGGAGAGATGGCTCGGTGGTTAAGAGCACTGACTGCTCTTCCAGAGGTCCTGAGTTCAAATCCTGACAACCACATGGTGGCTCACAACCATCTGTAATGAGATCTGATGCTCTCTTCTGGTGTGTCTGAAGACAGCTGCAGTCTACTTATATACATTAAAAAAAACCTTAATAAACAGTTATGTTCACTTCTCTTATGTGGGGAGTGTGTACCCTTGTGGTGGAGGACAACTCCTCCTATCCCATGCTCCTAGGATTGTTGGCATTATCGCTCTGGTGGCACCTTTGCCTGCTGAGCTGACTCCTGACCCTTAAGTAGCTTTAAAAGAAACATTGTAACAAGGCAAATATCTCACATGTATCCATCTGTCTGCTTCACCAGTGCTGGGTAATCTTTAAATCGTGGGGCCATAGGTTTCTTATTCCTGTGGTTTAAGGGACTTAGTTTCAATTCACTCTCCTAAATTTACACCAGGGCCTTGGAAGAGAAGCAGAGCTGATGTTTGTTTCCAAACTATTTTGTTCCCATTGCCAAACGGCTCTTTGTCCACGCATATACCATCACAGGCTAACAAGGCCTATTTACTCTCCGCCAGTCGTCCACCATTTAACACATCTGGGTTCTCTCTTAGGCACTGCGTGGTTCTGAGAGAAATTTGCTGCCCCTCTTGTGCTCTTTGCTCAGATGTTCCTTTTCTTGCTCTGCTCACAAGAATTCTTCTATCCTTTTAAGCTCTCTTACTATGAGGTTTTATCATGTACCATATGCACGTGTGTGTGTGTGTGTGTGTGTGTGTGTGTCCTATGGCAGCGAGCTTCTTAGGTGCCTAGCTATATGACTTTTGTCATAATTGGAAACACTGCACCCATTACCCCTCAGTGCCTTTTGCCTTCTGCTTCAGTGTCTTCAAGGACCATTGTGCTGGAACATTTTATCCTGTCTTCATGTCACTCAAGTTTTCAGATCTTTGACTCTCTGTGTTTCTTACTGACTTACATTACATGGTGACAGGGTTCTTGACCAGAATGTGACCAAGTTGTCTTTTTGTTCCTTTCTCATTTGGGCTATACTGAGTCTGGTGGGTGCTATGTGTGGGTTGATTTGGAATCCAGACATCTCTGGCTCTCTTTGTAGGCTGTAGGGCTTCACTTTGGAAGGCAGCTAAGTAACCTGAAAGCCAGATGCCTGGCAGGCCCACATATGCTATTCTAGGGGAAGTCTAGAGTAAAGATGCTCCAGCAGGGTCCTGATGCTGCCTCCAGTGGGAGTGGCTTCTCCAGGCTGTTCTGTATGATATCCCCCACCCCCCGCCACGGGGACTGGTCTTTGAGTTATCTTACAGCTCCCTGGTCGTTTTCTATCCATAGACATTGAGGTTCGTGCTGCAGAGGAGCAGACTGTAATACTCAGCAAAGCCCACAAACGTTCCCATGCAATTTTGGCAGCTATTATTCGGAACAGCCCCCTTCTGTTTGGGACTCCACTCAATGACTTTCCATAGCATTATCTTTGCCCCCTCCCTGGACTGTCATGGCTACCTCTGCAACTCATCAGAAACTACCGGGCTCTGTTTAGGATGCCGTTTCTGCATCTACCATCTGAAAAATGCCTTAAGATAAGAAGTCAGGCGCCCGTAGTATAGTCTTCAGTTTTCCCATTTGAGGCTTGTCTACACTGGGGCTCATCTATTACAGGGGCTCATAGTTTCCAAGGCTTAGGTGTCACTTGCTCCCTAAGGGTTCTTTTATCAGGGGCTTGGTCTCCAGACACAAGAGGTGTTGAGATGTTAAGGAGCAGGTAGATTGTACTATTAGGGTATAGCCCTCAGAAGAGATTAGTGTAGCTCCCTTGAGATCTTTGTTCTCCTAAAACTGAAAAGACTAGCTCTACTTTAGAGAGAGGGAAGAGGACAATTTAAAAATGAGATCAGAGTTTTGTCACAACCAAACTCACTCTTCTGTACAACTAAGGTTTCAGTTTGAAAAAAAAATATAGGAGTGAATCTAATTTCTTCCGTATTCTGGTTTTCTTTCTTGTCATGTGATCTCTGTCTCTCACACAGAATGCCTCCACAATGCCACCTACATTGATTTGAGACTGTGCCCTAACCTAGGGGACTCTCCTCCGAAGAAGGCAATGCAGCTACCTGGATTTCAGCCTCTCTAAGCTAAACAAGCCTCTTTCCTTTACTTGCCGTCAGATCTCAGATGCTACTTTGTAACAACGGGAAATGAACTAACAATAGAGACACACTATCTACAGTCCTTTCTAGAAGATCTGTCTAACCTGCTGTGTCCAGATGTCAAGTGGTCCCTGGTAGACAGGAAGCCTGGGCCTTGTTATTTCCTCGGGGTCAGAAGGCGGCAATGTCTATTTTTAAGTTAACGTACGTCAATGGTTCTTTCTTCTTTTGTGGATTTTTTGTCTGTTTTGTGCTCTCGCTTTTTCTTAGATTGGCTTCTGTGCCTTGTTTTTTTTGTTTCTGTTTTTGTTTTTAATTAAATTTGACTTCATCATATGTAATGGTTTTTAAGTTCCTAACTCAGTAACTGTTACCTTTATCTATTGGTAGGGTTTAAATGTGCATGTTCCCCACAGGCTCCTAGTTTCAAGGCTTGGTCCCAAGCTGGTGACAGAGGTGGAGCTAGCTGAGGAAATAGGCCATAGGGGATATCTCAATTCTTGTCCCTTCTGGTCACCTCTGCTGTCTGCCTCTACCACACACTGTTGCCAACCAGGTATTCTGCCTTGCATCAGACCCAGACCTAGGACAACCTCGGCCTGAAACCTCTGAAACTGAGGACCAAAGATGGACCCTGTCTTCAGGGCTTGTCCCAGGTGTTTTGCCACTGCTATCTGTGCCACCCTGTCCTATGCCATCCTCTCCTGTGCCTCCTTCCCGGGTCCTCCCTCTCTTATGCCCCCTCTCCTGTGACCCTTTCTCCTGTGCCCCCCTCTCTTATACTCCCCTGAACAGCACCTCCTCTCCTCTCCTTTCTTTGCATTTTATTTTAAAGTTCTAATTTGGAACTATGATCCTCACATTTTATTTTAACTTTTAGTCTCTGTAGTTAAGTTAGGACTATAGCCCACACAGTGAGCAGACTGTAAATGATTCTAGAGCACGTGAGCAATGCTCCAGGTAAGATCCAAATACTCTCAGGCATTGACATGCCACAACTCACCTTTATAAAGCACACAGCCTCGAAGAGAACCCATGCACCAAGAGGATTTCTCATTCTCTGTATTTCTGTTGTTTGTGCTGGGAACTAAACACTGGGCCTCATATATGCTAAGCAAGCAGTTCATCACTGAGCTGCGTCCCTGTCTAGTTAACAATACCCCGTGCTTCCCTGAAACCCTTTGGCAACCACCAATCTGTTTTCTGTCTTGGGGGACTTACTCACTACACAGTGTGATGTGCACAGAACCACACAGGAGCCAGTATTCTGTGGTAAGTGCTTTTCATGGAACAAACAGGCTTCAGTTTCCATCCAAGCTGAGCGTGGGTTCAGTTCATCCTTTGATGGCCAACAATCTGTCCCGTTCCGTTCCGTCTCTTTATTCCCCATGGTTATTATGTACAGGGCTGCTAGGAGCGCTGGCGTACAGATGTGCATACAGATGTGTGTTCTCCATGCCCATGTTGTGGAGCCACTGAGTCCGATGACTACTCTAAGATCAGCTCTTTGGGGAATTTTCAAACCGTACTTCGAAACAGCTTCGTCACGAATGCCTGTTGCTGTCCGTCTTTCCTTCTTCCTGTGAGCTATCCTCGTGGGTGAAGCATGCCACACTGCCACTCCTGTTGTGTTTTTTTCCCAGTGAAGATTTAAACTCTCTGCTTATAGGGCCATCAATTCTTTTTCCTCAGAGCAAACCTGTTTTTCTAAGACCGTTGCCACTTGTGTACGGTTCCGTTTTCATTTCTAAAATTCACAGTGTTACGTTTACTGTGGCATTCTCAAATATGCTGGCTTGTTGTTTTCGCTTGTTTTGCTGTTGTTTCTCTCCTTGAACACTCCTGGTCTTCCTTTGTCCCTGTGACCTAGCGGCCGCTTTTCTACTTTGATGGTGTTCGTGCCCTATTAACCTCCATGGCTTCCTCAGCAGCATTACACATTCTCAGCCTCCTACCTGACTTTATTAACTGTACCCCAACTCACCCCCACATATATACACATCTATAAGCCAGAACCCATGATGAGAGAGGCCATGCGTGGAGTGTTTGTCTTCCTGGATCTACGTTAACTTTTCTCTTAGCCAGGGTTTCCATTGCTGTGGCAGAGCACCATGATCATAAACAACGTGGGGAGGAAAGGGTTTACCTCCGCTCACACCAGGCTCTCTAGCATCTGGGAAACAGGGAATTAATTGGTTTGTTTCCTTTCCATCTTTGGAAGAGCCATAGAAAGTCAGTGCCACGAAGGACGGTTGGCTCCTGTAGAACAAAGCTGGTGTGGTACAGTGAGTTTCCCCGCTGTCAGACTTCTGGTGTCCCAGATGCTAGGAGGGATTCTGGATCTGGAGTAGCATCCCTCAGTGAGAAGGAGACAAATGGGAGTGAGGAAGCTCATCTCGGGTCCTCTGAGGCCCGTGGAAGTCGGTGCATCAGTTTCTTCTGGCTGGGTTTCTGACATCCAGTCTCTAGAAGCAGGAACAGGGCAGTAGGTAGTGGACGGAGTTGATGTGCATGTGTGATCGGATAGTTCCCCTGGTGGTTGTTGTAACGTAGCAACCAAATATTCCTGATCTCACTGAGATTCGGCAAAATTTATCACACCATCTGAAAAGCCACTCCTGTCTGGAATGCACTCTGCAGACTGTAAATTTATCACACCATCTGATAAGTCACTCCTGACTGGAGTGCACTCTGCAGTCTGCGTTCTGAGCAGTGGCATTCACCAATATGAGGGGTGCGACAGTTAGAACACATTTGTTTTCTGCAGAGAATTGAATCTAGAGAAATGGTTCACAGGCGGTGTGTCTAAGAGAAAAAGTTAATGGGCTACCAGTTGGAATGAAGCTCAAAAAAAGTCGGAAACAAAAACCCTGGTGACTCAGAGAAGGGGAGGAGGGGCTCTTACACGCAACTTACTACACAGACCAGAAATATATTTGGCAGTGGAAAGTTAGTAACAAAAAATTTCAAAAATATTTGGCAATGGTTTGACATAAAATTCTCCATCATCAAATGATATCTGAAAATCAAAATCTAATCACTGACTGTGCACCTCCTAAATGTGGCAGGTGGAGCGGTGGCCTCGGGGGAATGAGTTGCGGTAAAAGATCAAAGACTCTGGTAAGAGCATTAAAAGCAAGAGAAGGTGTTGTGTGTGCTGTACAAGGAGCAAGCTTCTCCTAACATAAATGTCCGGCCCAGCCAGCCAGGGTTGATATCAGTTCTGTAGATGAGGAGAGGTCAAGCATTTGAAAAATGGCAAGGAGCCCGTTCAGTGAAAATGGGTGTTGTCTTTGGGAGCTCTGCGGTTGGTGGCATCCCCTGGACACCCACAGGTGCTACAGCTAATGTCTATGTTTTTAGCTTTCCCAGGGGGAACCAGAAAGGCAGAGTAGGTCACAACTGGGAGGCTCTGGTCAAGGAAAAGTTCAGACAGGAGGGCTCTGAAAGCTCCTGGGGCTGGTGCTTCCAATCCCAGTTAGAGATGGCTTCGGAGGTCCAGCCTGAGCCCTGGTTCCAACCCAAGAGTGGAGCAAGAGCCTAGCGCTGAATACATGTCTACAGCTCCTGCCCGTGGATACCATGTGAAAAGGAACCTTCAATGAGGAGCTCAGCCTCTTTCCCACAGGCTCACAGATCTCAGAAAGAACATTAGTGAAACATTAACATCAGTGTAAACACACATGCACGCACCCCAAAACAGTGGATCCGAAAATGGTGAAGGTAGGGCCAAGGCACAAGAGATAAATGGGTTTATTGAAACAAGAACACATTCTAAAGAAACTGAAACTCAGCAGAACCAGTGTTTGGAGGAGGCAGAGAATAGAGTTGATACCATTCAATGGTTCATTCTTAAAAACCTTGTGTGCACATAACTAAGAAACAGGGGCACTGAACATGTGGAAACCACACGGACAAAATATTTCTCCCTTTGGCTAGCCTAACCAAGAGTAAACAAGAAAATTAGACATTTCCTGGGGCAGGAGAGGGAAGAGATGATATAAAAATGCAGGTCATGGGTCAACTGATTAATTCCCAACCAAATAAATCATGAGACCTGGGGAAATAAGAGCATTAGCTGGACAGCCGATGGCATACAGACTGTTGTGATGGGTGGTGCCGGATTTTACTTCTCAAGTAGACATTTTAGAGAAATATTTATATTTCTTTAAATTGAGATACATTTTGTTCAAAATGCTAGGAGGGAGGGGCAGCGAGAGAGGAGATAACTGGGGACAGGGGGAGAGGAAGTCCTGCAGCGAGCTGGTTCACAGTGAAGCTGCGCAGACTTCTCTAACACTGTTGAATAAAAAGTTTGAAAACTTAGCAGGCAGATGACTCAGAGGGTAAAGGTCCTTGGTTTGGAAGCATGGGAACCTTAGCTTCATCTGCAGAACTCAAGTACAGGCCAAAGGGGAGAACTAACCTCACAAAGGTATACACACAAAAGCATGTGCATGCAATGCACACACATGCCTACACATACACACATGCATGTGAATGCTCACATGTGCACACACAGGGACACATATGCACACATGCACACAGGTACCATACATGTGCACACATATACACACATGCATAATAAGTATTACATTTTTGATTTTGAAAAAATAAACTAAGGAAGGAACAAGAATGACAAGCAGCTTTAATATTCTACTCTGAAAAATAATTTTTTTTCAAATGAGAAAGCTTTAGGGAGCATGTTAACACCGGTGTAAGAAAAAAATCTGAATGTGAGTATATTAACAACTGCAGATAAAATTCACGGTACAATTAAAATATCTCAAAAGGGACTTTCGAAGGTTTGAAAACATTAGTTATATCAACAATTGCATAGCAGAAAAAATATCCCAGAGCTTTACAGCCTGTCTGTGAGGCTAAATCAACCCCAGCTCCAGCATGTGACAGAATTAACACACACACACACACACACACACACACACACACACACACACACAACTATGGGTCAGATTTCGATAGAAATAACGTTCCAATCCTAATGTCCTTATAAATTATATTAGAGAAATGTCTAGTATCCCTTAGGAAAACTTGTTTTATCTTAAGACAGAATGGCTTTGGTATTAGAACATCTAAGATTACAGTGTTTCATGTCAACATTTCTCTCTAACGGCAACTGCTGGGCACTAAACACCGACTGAAACACATGTGAGAAGACCTGAGTGGGGGAGGTGTGAGGAGAGGCTATGAAACTAGAAAGGACACCACATGGTAGGGAAGGGGTTGAGAGATAGAGCCCTGGGTACATGAGACATCAGGAGGTTGTGGGGGATGGAAGGGGTGCAAGGGGGATTGGGGTTCAAGAATGGAGAAGAAAGTCAACAAAAATAATTCGTTTTAAAATGCCACCATACAAATCTAAAACCAGGTATGCTGATCTAAAATTTTAAATAAAGTCTTGGGAGAGATTGTAAATGAAGAATGGCCTTTTTCACATCACGGTCACTCAAATGGCAAACTGGACCAAGGAGCGTGGGAAGCTTTTCTGTAGAAATCAGAAGAAAGAACAGTGTTTGCTTGAAATATTACTTCCCAGTGTGGAGAAGATCTGAGCCACGTCATAGGCTCCAAATAGAAATTACAGCTCTAACTATTAGAAAGGGGAAGGTCAAAAGTTCACGATATACTGAGGACGATTAAATAACATTAAATAATTGGTTCCCAAGGGGACTAATGCTAAAACACAGAATTTAAAAGTAAGCTTTAAAGGGGGAAATTTTTAAACTGCTAAGTGCATGCCAGTCAGCAACCTTTCCATATGCCCCACAATGGTTCCATGATCTTACTGCCTCACACCATTCTAGTCTTCCAGGGAACAAACATGTGTGCATGTGCAAAGATACACACATACACACGTGTGTGTACATGCACACACGCACAGAGATACATGTGCACACATACACATGCACACACACATATATACACTGCACATGCATATATACACATACAGCTGTGCACATGTACACACATACAGATATATGTACACACATACATGTGCACACACACACATATACCTACTACACAGGCATATATGCACATACACAGATATATACTACACACATGCACATGAACATATATATATATACATACATATACACACACTCATGAACACACAAGTGCATGTGCACACATGCACACACACACACACACACACACAAACTTACAAAACCAATAAAATTCAAGAAAAAGGCCATAACTTGAGGCAGGTTGACACCTGGAGTAGAGACTGAGATACATTTGGGGTGGATGATGGTGGGAACAGTTCCCTGGCCTCCTGGGCCAGCCAGTCCGCCTAGAATCTAATTTAAGAAAGTGAAGACGTCATCACAGGTGTCTTTCCAGAACATAAGTTTACAATGCTTCTGGCTAGCAAAGTTGGAAAGGAGACAAGGGTTTTAAAACCCTCCAGTTATGCTCTTTGTGGATGCTCAGCCTCTTTATCTTCAAATAAAAGTGTCTGTGTTTCTTCCTTCCCCCTCTGGGCTCTGAGAAATGTCAGCTTCAGAAGCAGAGGAAAACACGAGGTGATAGACAGCACAGAATGTTCTCTTCTTTAAGACTATAAATATTTTGCCTTCTACAAGAGATCTCCGATCATGAAAACTTCAGCTCTTCCCAAATCCGTGAAGATGAACTATGGCACTTATGATAATTCCTAAACTCAAGTTGTATTTGCTGAATTGGCTCGTAACATTTGAAAATCAATCTCTTGGATGTTTACATAAGACCGATATGATTGGGGGAGGAAGGGGGAGTTCAGTTCAAAACGAAAGTCAAACTGCCAGTCAAACATTCAATTCCTGCCGGCACAGTGGTGTACATCTGAAATTCCAGCACTTGGGAGGCTGACTCTGAGCCTAGCCTGGTCTATATATCAAGTTCCGGGTCAGCCAGGTCTACACAGAGAAGCCCCATCTCAAAACTACATATCTGCTCCTAAACCTGAGTTATTTAGTGAAGTCAGCAGACTGTGGGCAGAGCTCTTCCGTTGGTACCAATCCTACATTGTTAAATGTTTACAAAGCCTTGTGGGAGGTTAGAGAGAGAATTGGTATCTCAAGAAACTTAGAGTGGGCGAGAAAAAAAGACAAATTAAGAAACAGATAATACAACCCCACAAGTCAACATTAAAAACCAAACCAGGTAATTCTGTCTTAAATGTGGAAGGAAGAAGACTAGGCTGAGCCCATAACAGCTCGCTCAGCTTTAGTTAGTGGAGAAATGAGAATTGAGACTACAGCACAGTGCCACACTGCACAGCTGTGAGCATCGCTCACATAAAAATGATTGACAGCAAACTGTTGGCAGGGTGCTAGGTGCCTGGGACATGAGTGCATTGCTGGGGGCAGGATGCTGTGTGTCCAGGACATGCATGCATTGCTGGAGGCAGGATGCTGTGTGTCTGGGACATGCATGTATCGCTGGAGGCAGGATACTGTGTGTCTGGAACATGCATGCATTTCTGGGGGCAGCATGCTGTATGTCTGAGACATGCATGGATTGCTAGGAGCAGTGAAGAGCAGCAACTAAAAACATATCTACTTTCTGACACAGAGACTTCGTTTCTAGATATGTCCCAGAGGGAAACTGTAACACCTATATAAAGACATATGCAAATGTTTTATAGGTGCTTTATTTACTAAGATTTAAAAAAATGCCCACTGACAAGAGAGCGATGTGGACATTGGACAGTGAAGGAGTGAATCCACAACCTGCTTGCTGGTTCTACAACAATAAAGCCATGGAGTCTGAAAGTGGCTGCCTCCAAAACTGTGTGTGGTCAGTAGCTCATCGCAAATGCACAGCCAGGGAAGCCTGTGGGTGCTGGGCATGTCTGGACCTTGAATGAATGGCTGTTGGTCCAGTGTGAACTATATTGTGCTTTGGTTATACTCTGCTTCTCAGATGCTTAGACAATGTAAAGTTAGAAAAAGTAGTTATTTGTTCAAAGGGTTTGCAGTTTACCTGCTTCAAGATCCTTCAGTCTGGTGAATATCACAGAGTACACGTTAGCTTACAAATGCTCTTCACATCCACAACACAAGTACTGTAGGAGGTATAGCATGTTAGACACAACACAAGAAGTGCAGGGAACGTTTTACATGAGGCTTAAACTGAGAACGAGCTCTTACCTTCTGCAGAGCAAGCCCACAAACTAAGACATGTATCTGTCCCTAAACAACATGAGTGAGGAGGTTAAAACTGGCTCTGTGGCTTCAGAAACACGGGCGTCTCTAGTGAGACACCGGTTGCTACGTTGAGATGCATTCTTTGTATTGGTTTTGTCATTCTAATGGGTAGATAGGACCGATTGAAAGGAGGAATTATTTATTTTAGCTCACACTGTCAGAGGGTTTCTGTGATCTGTCAGAGCAGAGGGGATACTTTCTGTCACGGCAGGAAGTAGAAAAAGGAAAATGCAGGCTTTATTTTCTCTCACTCTTGTCTTACCATGACCCCAGCCCTTGGGATGCCGCTGTCAGAGTTTATGGTGGGTTAGTTCTTTGTGGAAAATTCTTCTCAAGGCACCCAGAGGTGTGACTCACCAATCACCTAGCCTAGGTGACTCTGAATGCAGACAATATGACAATGAAGATTAAGAGCCTTCAAGTCCTACCGTATTATCTCCCAGAGCTCTGCTCATGATAACACCAAGCAATTGCTCTAAAAGTGTTTGCACACTGCCAAGAGCTGAGTGGTAGGGCTCACCCAGATTTGTATGCTGAAGTTTGATCTTTAAGTGATAGAGCTGAGAAATGGCTTGGAGGTGATTGGGTCATGAGAAGCCTGCTGAAGAGCCGAGTTGAGGATGGAATGGAGATGTTTTGGGCTGGAGTGGGAGGCACAGGGGTAAGGAGATTGTGATTGACAGCTGTCTCCTCCACTGTGAAAACTACCAAGTCACTCAGGGATCCGACAATGCAAGCACCAACATGCTCCTAAACATGCTTTTGCTCAAGTTTGAAGCCATCTTGCCTGACTCCATTCTCACCTGACTTCTGGCACTATTCCTATTCCAACCCAGTCTCCACTTCTTCCCCCTCCCTTGAGACTCCAGCCATACTGACAGCCTTGCTGTTGCTGAAATGAATGGCTGCTCCTCCCTTTAGATCTATGTGGAAGGGACAGGAGAGATGCTCGGAGGTTAAGGACCCTGGTTGCTCTTAGGACTCAGGTTTGGCTTCCAGCATCCACATGGTAGCTCACAACTGTCTGTAACTTCAGTTTCAAAGAATCTGATGCCCTCTTTTGCCTCTGTGGACACCAGGCACACACATGCCACACATATATTCATGTGGGCAAACACCTATATACATAAAACAGAAGTACATCTTTTTTAAAAAGATCTCAGTAGAGGCTGTTCCACCTGCCCACTCCTTTCCCATTAGATGCTCTCAGAGCTAACTTGTATGCCTCTTGCAAAGCTTTCTATAAAGGTCATCTTTAGGGGGCAACCTTGACAGTCACCATTTAAAAGTATGCTCTGTGCCTCTGTTGGCCATTTGCAGTGTCTTCTCCTGCTCTGCATTTCCTGTCCCAGGAGCTCAGCGCCTGCTGTACTGTACCTTGAGCTGCTTTGTTGAATTTGTTACTGTATTACGTTTATTGCATGGTTTTATTTTGTTTCTATTTCCTACTCCCCTGCAACAATGGGACAGTGTAACTCCTCATACTCCTCTTTGTTTTACTCATTCATTTCTCTTATGGCCCTAGATTCTTGCCTGTCATATAAAAGATTCAGTAAATATTAATCAAATAAATGTTTTACTTTTTTCTATGCCTCTCTAAGTTAATCAACGACTGTACCTTTACGATTGCAGATCTCCCTCTCCCTCTCTCCTTCCCTCCCTCCCTCCCTCTCTCTCTTTCTCTATTTCTTCCTTCCACCTACACAACCTTCCTTTCAAGGGATATTAATGAACAATGTTTTGATCATCAAAAACTATAATGACTGTTCTAAAAAGGCTGTTATGATGACCATCTGTTTCCCTACCTAGTAGAAGCCAAGGTCTCCAGTCCTCCTGTGTTTTCTCCTTCTCCCTCCACCTCCCTTACTGCAGTACAGCATGTACCAAATCAACACTACAAAGAAAACCAACAAATGCGTCTGAGTGGCTCTTTCCTTGAACTTGGACACCAAGCAAAAGCCTGGAAAATCACTGGATGAAGGTTGTAGCTTTTACATGGCACTGCATTGTAAATGATTCCATCATCTCATCTGATAGCTGGGGACTGATTTGTGATGGTAATTTAGAAACTGGTGATGAGATGTGTGTATGTGTGTGTGTGTGTGTGTGTGTGTGTGTGTGTGTGTGTACTGGCCTCACACAGAGGGTGGACCAGGCAGTTGGGAGTAAAGTGTCCCTGAAGAAGGTGGTCATTTTCTATGTGAGTCACCAAGTATTCACACAGCATTCACTGTGGCCTTTATCCTGGCTCTCCTGCTATCTGCTGCCTTCTGTTTCTAGATGTTTCCTTTATTCTTTACTTATGACCAACTGATTGGGGCCATTCCTGAGACAAAATAAGACTCTGATAGTTGCTATTAGCCTGATAATAATGGTTCCTATCCCCTAGTATCCTCCACGTCATCAATAAGACAAAGTAAATGCCCTTGGGTAGGGTAGCAACTTCCAGTCAACCAAATTCAGCCTAAGGACTATGTGATGGTTAATTTCATTTATCTATTTGGATGACATACAGATTGAACATGTATAGGAGGGTGAACTGTAAACTGAAGAATGCCAGGGCCCTCTGTAATGTGTGCTAGCCTCATCTATCAGATAAAGATCTGAACAAAATGGGAAGGCTACCTGGGAGAAAAATAAAATAATCAACCTTTCCTTTGGGGCTCCTCCAGCCTCTGGCCCTTCTCAGGCCTCTGCTGTGAATCTTCATGTCTCAAGGCCTCCTGGCCTTCACTGCTAGCTCAGACATGGCCAGCCCTGAACAAGTAACAGCTTGTAATGGTTCCTGCTCTGTGCTCACAGCTCCCAAGGCAGAGCAGCCACAGCAGGTGGAAGAATCGGGGCTTCAGTGCAATCTACGGAGCTGTGCAAGCCAGTGAGAGAACCCAGAAGGCTTAACGTTTGGCAAGAACTTGGCTAGTTCCTCTCTTGAACCCACTCCTCTTAGGACATCTGTGGCCACGGTGGTTTTTTTTTCTCTACACTGCTCCAAATGCCTAGAGTCAAAGCCTCTTTATCTCTGGCCACTATGCAAGACATAATGCCTTCTCTCTCCTACCCCCTACAATCGAATTCAGCCTTCTGTCTGGAAAGCATGGGGACACTTTACCGTGATGGGTCGTTACTGCTATACTAAGCCAGTAGCTACCAGTTACTCCGCAGCTCCTTGAGAAAAAGCATCAGGATAGCCCAAATTCCTATCTCAGTAAAAGCTGAGTTTACCAGGACAACACAGGAGGGGGCCGTGGATACCACAGAATGTCCTCATGCCTGAAGACACCCCCTTGGCCAGCACAGGGCAGGTAAATGTGGCGAGCCACCTGTAAGAACAGGACAACAAAGGTTTTCAAGCCTACATGGTACCTAGAAGGTTCTCTTGTCTGTAGCCAACCCCCTCCCTCAGGTACTTTGCTTTGGAAAAATCACAGGTATCCAGAAAACAACCTGCTTGCTGCCTTATTCCCTTAGCAACCACACTGCCCAGTGCAGCCAGGGGGAAGCCACGTGGCATTGCTGGATTGCTGGGTGTTCATTTGCAGCAGACATTTGCTGAATGCCTACTGTGTGCCAGTTCCCTGTGAATTGCAGCAGGCCTTCTCCCATCTGTGTTTTCATTTGCTCTCTCCCTCTGTCCTTAATGTGCTTAAAGCTAAAAGAAATGTGTGCTTCGTGACAGGCCTGTGCAAGTCCAACGGAGTTGGCCCAGCCTGATTCATGTCTTCTCCATCCAAGAGTAAAAATAGAGGCGGATCCATTCCAACCATCCTGAGAGATTAAAAGACTGCTAAGCCAGAACAAGACCTGAGATAAGCTGCTTGCGTGTCGGGGAGGAGGCTGGCGGGTTCCCCTGTGCCAGCAGCATCCGGGAAGGGCTCCTGAAGCTTGATGGGACTTGTCCTGGCAGCTACTAGCCTCCCCAGGTCCTGTTACACATGCGTGCAAGAGGGAACAGAGGCAGTGTGCACAGTCCCGGATGCCCCCAGCACCTGCTCACATGTCTGCTGTCCCCGAGTATCTCCTACTTAGAAAATAGGAAACTTCTTTTTTTTAAGTCTCTGCCCTGTTGATCACAGACACCACTAATAGGTAAATAGTACTCCCTAAACTGCTCCATTTAAAAAGATTTCCTTTGAGAATTTCATACAGTACATTTTTACCAGATTTTTTCCCATACCCCAGTTTTCCCAGATCGTCCCCCATTTCTTACCCACCCAACTTCATGTTCTTTCTTCCCCTTAAAACCAAACATAAACAAAAGAAAAGAGATACTAAAAAACACATGAGAGTCCACTCTGTGTTGGCCAACTGTTCCTGAGCACACAGCCTGCCCCGGAGTGTGCTCTGTGTCCTGAATTCATAGTCTTAGAGGAAGCCACGGGATAACCACTCAGCTTTTGCACAGGTCTCTAGTCTTCTCTGGGGCCACACTCAGGGGTAAGTGATGGCTTCTGTGGCAGGGTCTCTGTTAACTCAAGAGAGATTGGTGCTTGCTTAGTGAGGGAGGTGTGAGAAACCATAACTTCTAATTCTGGGTTGGAGGAGAATCCAAAGAATGAAGGTAGCTTAAGGGGTTCAAATAGAAATAGGAGGAAAGATGTCCTGTGCCCTTCTCCTCCCTCCACCTCCACACCTAAGCCAGTCACAGTCGGCAGAGGGAGGAAGGTAGGCTGGCAGCATGAAAGCCGTCAGATAGGTCAGGAGCGGCTTGTCTATTTTTATCACAGATAGCATTCATACAAAAAAAGATTCTTACTAGAGGGAAGGAGCGAGGGGTGCAGGAGATAGAAAGTCAAACACACACATATGCACACATACACACATGTACACACTAAGATGCGCACATGTGCACATACACAAATGTATACACACATGTGCACACACATTCACATACACACACAGATACAGAGACACACATGCATATGCTTATGTATGCAAACATGCACACACATTCACATGCTCACATACACACACATATACACATATACATACACACAAAGATACACATATGCATATGGACACACACACACATACAATACATATGAAAGAAAAGTTTAAAGCCCAAGCAGGCAGCTAACACAATGGTCATATCTGTTGAGGTTCTGGAGCCCAGGTGTCAGCTGGCTGGCTTCTTCTATTGGTTTCTGGTATTTCTTGTCTTTAGAAGCTGCATGATCTCCATCCACTCAAGGTCTGATTCTATTGCTGTGTGGCTTTCATACCTTTGTGTTCTGTTGCCCATCTTAGCAGACCTCCAACCGTGTTGGACTAAAAGCCACTTTACTCTCCTGTAGCATGGTTTCAGTTCAACCTGATATATTTTCAAAGTGCCATTTCCAAATAAGGTCACGCTCATAGGACTCACAACAGCTGTCAAGTGCCATAGACATGAACTTCCTCCGTGTGGCTTCTGAAATCCTATGCAGCACTTTATGACCGTGCTTGTTCATGTTGGAGCTCAATTTCCCTGGCTTCCAGGTGTGTTCCTAAGTTTGTGTATGTATGTGCAGGTGTGGGCATGTGTGCACATGTATGTGCACATGTACTTGTATGTCCACGTGTGTGCTTGTCAGCCTGACAGAATCATAGGAAGCTCAGATACTCAGCTGAGCACCACTTCTTGGAGCAGCTGAGACATGTTCCAGAAGAGATTATCTATCAGTTTGATGAGTAAAGTAGCTGAGACCCGTGTAGTCCTCCAGGGTACAAACAGAATACACAGAGGAAGGAGAATTCTCACTGCTGAGGCTCAGCTGCCCACAAACTGAAACATACGCTCTCGCTGTTTAGTTCTTCATGCTTTAAAGTAGAGCTCACACCGTCATTTCCCCTCCCAACCAAGACTGGGATGGTCCCACCAACACCCCCCCCCCTTGGGTCCTGGCCTGAAGGCAGTCTCTGGGCCTCTATGAGTAGATGCTTCTTCATAAATTCAGAAATAGAACTCACCCCCAGGGTGGGGGTGGAGGGTGCTGTTCTACACCGGAGGCTGGCACTGTGGGGTTACAGGTCCCTCCCTCAGGAAGCACACCTCTTGCTTGAGTTTCTGACCTCCTCTAATATCACACAAAGGTAGGGAGACAAGTCACATACCTTTGTTTTCTGGAGGAGTCAAAAGCCAACTTTAAGCTATGTTATTTGGCTTCAGGAAGACTCCAGGTTGGCACTACCAGGTCCTTTCCAGCCCTGCTTCTACTGTACAATGCTCCTGTGCCCCTTGGCCCAGTGTCCATTTCCAGGCCAGTGTCTCATGGGCAACTCTGACCTTCTCTGCCTCACAGGACTGCCAGGAGGATTCTAAGTGAACTGAGGCACTGAAAAATAGCACAAGCCTATGGGGCAGTGTGCTGGCTGGTTTTGTGTCAACTTAACACAAACTGGAGTTCTCACAGAGAAAGGAGCCTCAGCTGAGGAAATGCCTCCATGAGATCCAGCTGTAAGGCATTTTCTCAACTAGTGATCAAGGGGGGAGGGCCCAGCCCATTGTGGGTGGAGCCATCCCTGGGCTGGTAGACCTGGGTTCTATAAGAAAGCAGGCTGAGCAAGCCAGGGGAAGCAAGCCAGTAAGTAACATGCATCCATGTCCTCTGCATCAGCTCCTGCTTCCTGACCTGCTTGAGTTCCAGTCCTGACTTCTTTGGTGATGAACAGCAATTCGGAAGTGTAAGATGAATAAACCCTTTCCTCCCCAACTTGCTTCTTGGTCATGATGTTTGTGCAGGAATAGAACCCTGACTAAGACACACAGGTGGAGCAGTTGCTGTTGCTAAAACTGCCATAATTATTCTCTCTCCTCACTGGCTAGCTTGATCTTTGCTCAGGGGAAATGGTGTCTAAGAGAAAGCAACCACTGGGTTGTCTGTGGGTTTTTATGACTTCTATCAGAAGTCAGGAAGAGAGCCAGTGGCTTTTATTAAGTAAGTTACGTGCACCTCCGTGCTCTAAGTAAGGTTTCTGAGAAGCTGTTCAGTTGCTCTAGGTCTGCAAACCAACACTTGCCGGTGCCCGAAGCTCTGACTTGCTCTGTCACAGAAACTAGGAGAAGTTGCTGGGACATAAAAGTCTCCATAACAGGAGAAGGCTGCCTGCTCTCCAGTCTGAGGCAGGGGGATATCAGTGTAGACCTAGAACAGCATTGGGACCACTGAGGAATCAACGAATGATGGTCTTATTAGATATGTGACACCTGAGACTTGAAGGAAAAACTTGGGTGTGTCACTGAAGAAAACAGCAGCCCGGGACAGTCGCCAATCCGAGGCTAGACACTTTGTCTGCCTGGGCATCGTTCACATAGCCATAGGCACCCCAGGCTCTTCCCGTCATGAGGTTTTACCTGTCTGCCCTCCAGCCCTCTTCGGGACTTGCCCTTTCTTGGCCCACATGCTGCCTGGGGGGTGGAGGAACGACACCTGATGCTGCAGAGGAGGCACTGTGGTGCATTCCTAGCCCTTACTGGAATCGCAGTTTTTGAAAAGCTGCCTAGTAAACAGTCAGCCCAGTGAGCACACGTCAGCAGCTCTGCTCCAGGGTTCTACTGTCAGCAAAGGCACAACCGGGCCAAAGCTCTGTACAGCTGCTGTCTCGTCATTGAGCTAGCCTGACCTGTCTGTCACTTGCTGGCTTTGGGAGCTTCCAACATTTCTTCAGTGAAACAGACCCACACTCTAACTTGGGTCTTGCCCATTGTCTGCCAGGTTTGGCATTCCTTTCTGGGGCTGGGCTGGCAGAGCAAACATTGTGGACAAATACACGGAGCATATGTTCCTCAACTGAGTTGTGGGTGTAGAAGCTAGAGCATTTACTGTGTTATCCAGTGACACAAGTGTCCTGTCAGACTGTCCTAGTCAAGAGCACCATCAAATCGGATGTCAGCAACAGATCATAGAGATGAAGTAAAAAAACTGGCTAGAAGTTGAAGCCAGGTGGTCACAGAGACTCAACTGGCAACGTGCTTGGATGAATACCTGTGATCAGTTCCTAGAACCCATGTAAAAAGCTAGGCATCCTTAGGCAGGAGGTAGCTTGGGACTCCATGGCCAGCCTAGCCTAATTTAGGAGTCCCTAGATCCTACAAGGAAGAAGAGAGTCAACTTCTGTAAGTTGTCCTCTGACCTTCATATATGTGCAGTGTATGTGCCTACTCCACTCAAAAGACCACAAAACGAACATATATAATTGTTTAAAAGCCAGATGGCTCCTGAAAAATAACAACGAACATACCTACACATACATGCACACACACACACAGCTGGGAACCCATACCATCCTCTTCAGAATATCTGAGAGAGAGCCAGGCATTGTGGTATTCTCCTATCATAAACACACACACACACACACACACACACACACACACACACACACAGCTGGGAGCCCATACTGTCCTCTTCAGAATATCTGAGAGAGATCCAGGCATTGTGGCATTCTCCTATCATAAACACACACACACACACACACACACACACACACAGCTGGGAACCCATACTGTCCTCTTCAGAATATCCGAGAGAGACAGGCATTGTGGCATTCTCCTATCATAAACACACACACACACACACACACACACACACACACAGCTGGGAACCCATACTGTCCTCTTCAGAATATCTGAGAGAGAGCCAGGCATTGTGGCATCCTCCTATCATAAACACACACACACACACACACACACACACACACACACACAGCTGGGAACCCATACTGTCCTCTTCAGAATATCTGAGAGAGAGCCAGGCATTGTGGCATCCTCCTATCATAAACACACACACACACACACACACACACACACACACACAGCTGGGAACCCATACTGTCCTCTTCAGAATATCCGAGAGAGAGCCAGGCATTGTGGCATCCTCCTATCATAAACACACACACACACACACACACACACACACACACACACACACAGAGCTGGGAACCCATACTGTCCTCTTCAGAATATCTGAGAGAGAGTCAGGCATTGTGGCATCCTCCTATCATAAACACACACACACACACACACACACACACACACACACACACACACAGCTGGGAACCCATACTGTCCTCTTCAGAATATCCGAGAGAGAGCCAGGCATTGTGGCATCCTCCTATCATAAACACACACACACACACACACACACACACACACAGCTGGGAACCCATACTGTCCTCTTCAGAATATCTGAGAGAGAGCCAGGCATTGTGGCATCCTCCTATCATTGCATCACTTATGAGATGGAGGCAGAATGGTCAGAAAAATATCTAGCCTTAGCTAACTATAAAGTTGGAGGCTAGCTCAGGTTATTCCGACCATATTTCAAAAACCAAAATAAGTGAACAAAATAAAGCAAACAAATAAAATATCTGAGAGAAGATGAGACTAAGCAACAAAGCCCCCAGGGCAGCCATTCTAGTCCCCTGGAGGGAATCTGAGACTTCACGATGGAGTCTGAGCCAGGAGGGGACATAAAAACATAAAGTGACTATGTCAGAGGACACACCCAAGATGACAGGGGTAATCATGACAATAATTATTCTGCACCAACATGGAAATGCTTCCAAGGTAGACACCATGTGCTCTGCAGGACCTGCACCCAGGACAGCCGGAGGCAGGGAACAGCTCAATATCTAAGTTTTGGACAAATGAGTTCATGTGTGGCTTAGTCAATAGTCTGTTCTGCCCCATGCCAAGCCCAGGCATGACTCTCCTCCCACACATGCAGGAGGTGGGCATGGAGAACTTAGAAAACCATCCCAGGGATTAGAGCTGCATAGTGGCCAAGCTTAGCTAGGAGCTACTGTCCATGTCCCCAGAGACTAGGTCCTCTCCCTGCACGCTGCCATCATTAGCATGTACATGTATGTGTATATGCATATGTGTGTATATGTGTACATATAATGTATATGTGTTCAAGTATGTGTGTGTGCACATGTGTGTCCCTCTGCATGCTGTGCACAGGAGTAAGAGCTCTTGATCTTCAGAAACACCCATGATAAGTAAAAGCTTAAGAATTGTTTCTAAACTCTAACAGATAAAGTCCCCAGCTGACCCCATGTCTGGGTCTGTTCTGGCCTTAGCCCCGATCCAACCACATGAAGCCCAGGAGAAAAGGACTGTCCAAACCTTGAGTAAGGAGCAAGAAGTTCTGGGACACAGAGAAATGAGAGTGAGCTTCCCCACAGACCCTTGTGGCGGACCCACACTTGCCCTCCATTCATGGTCCTGCAACAGGCTGAAGGGAGAAAGGCTACGGAGTACAGAAATGGTTCAAGAGCCTTTCACCCAACACACCCATGCCTGGGTGAACTAAGACCAAGGCAGATCCAGCAAGAAGGCAACAGTGGTCACTGCAAGCTTTTTCTTGGCTCAGTCACATCTCCAATCCACTCGCCGGTCTAGGAAGGTCTTAGGATCCACAGAAACAAGGCCCCTAAGGACCAGCACCTTGAGGGCCACAGAGAGCAGGCTGAATCACTGTATCTGAATCACTGAGTCTGGGAGGTAGTGAGGTCACTAGCAGGAGCTATATGCTGGATGCCAGTGGAAACTGTTCTTGGCAAGTTGTCTGGAGTGACCTAGACTTGAGTTGTCTCAGTGGTGATCATGGACTAAGGGTCTGGCTCCTCCTCTCCCAGCCCCAATGGCCTATGATCCTATTGACTATGCCAAGGAGAGCAAGAGTGGCCATGTAGACAAACTCCCTCAGATGCTTCACAGCAACCCCCCCACCCCCATTGCCTCAAGAGCCACAGCTGCCAGCAACAACATGGCTGGCAGATGCAGGCTGAGTCATGATTTGGGTGGGTTTGCTGGGGGGATTCCTCTCTAGTCTGCTCTTGTGTTTCCTAAGCTCAGGGTACCCTGACCCATGCAGCATGGGGTATGTCTTATCTTCACTCCATAGGGCCCAGCTCCAACTGCCTGTCTCCTCTCCTGCAATGCCGAGCCACCCTGGGCTACAGAGAGGCCAGTCAGTGGACATGTGAGTCCTACGATGTACATCAGAATAAGATGCCCTGAAAAGCAGCGTCGCGCCCCATCTGAGAATGTCAAGGAAGATCACAGTGTTGGAATAAGAGTAATGCATCACCCAGTTCCTACTGCAGCCTCTGGGTCAGGCAGCCTTCTCTATTACTGTCCCCCTTATAAAATACAGCTAAGGTCCTGGGATGTACTGTCTGGCTCCCTGAGGCTCCAACCCACCAGGATCTGTAGGATGTGACCGATGATCTTGTCAGCACTAAGCCCATCTCCATCAGAAGCACCAGCCATAGACTCAGGGGCCACACACATCCTTCTTGGAGAAGGAAGTTCAGATCTCAGGACCAGTGAACAGCCACAGGCTGCCCTGGCCTTCTCCCATAATTCTTAGGGTGTAAAAGATAATGCGCTAACCAGCTACATCAATTCTAGACAGAGCCCAGCCCTGGGCCTGGCACCAGTCTGGAGTTCAGGAAGAAAACAAGCAGCTTTCAAAGGAGTCTTCAGATTGAGTGAATCACCCTCTCTGATTCAAATGAGAGCTTAGTTGGATCAGGAGGGAGCCCATTGCCTCACACTGATGCCTGGTTGCCTCAGAATTCTAGCTAAGAGATTAATAGACCCAGGGAGCCTTACATTTGCATTGTCTAAGCTCCCAGTCCCAGCAGGCCACCCACTTAGTAAGGCTCAAGGAAGCCTGACCCCAAGTGCTTGGGATTCCTAGGGGTTTGGCCCTCCCTTTCTCCTCCCTGACACACCCAGTCTAAGCTCCTGGGTTCAAGTCACAGAGAAGATCCTTGAAGTCTTGGCGGGTCTCCCGGTTACTGCCTGCACCCTTAATCTCTACCAGATCTCTTCATTCTTCCAAACTTCTGCTGCCACTGGGCTCTGGCCACCCACCCTATGAACATCAGCTCCCTTGTGGACAGCAATCTCTGCCTTGTCCTCTGCAGAGCTGACCCCAAGCTTTCCTGGGCACCATGTGGCTGTGGAACATTCACCTTCCTGTCCCTTCTCCTTCGGGCTTCTGGCTGGCGGAGTGACACAGTGCTGAGGTTACTTGTGGAGCTTCTACGCCAGCCTCACCTCCAGTTTGTCTGTAATCTTCTATTAACATAATCCTAAACCCCAAAGGCTAGGTCAGCAGTCATTCCAATGCTGATGCAGGAGACAGGTTTCTGCCAACCAGAACCTCTAACCTAACCATGTGGGGTCTGGACAACCTCTTCCTAGTTGGGTTTGGGAGATATAAGTTGGACTTTGTCGCTGTTACTTTCTTAAATGGCCTGTGATTGCTTCACAGTCTTTCTCCACAGTTTCCTGTTAAGGCAGATTAGACAGTGGTCAGGGTTATGGAAGAATCTAACTTGCTTTATTCCACAGCACAGACTTGCTTGCTCCTTGCTTTTGGGGCAGAGGGGAAGTTCAGGCAAGGTCTAGCCACAGAACCCACACTGGCCTAAGACTCAAATCTTCCTGCCTCAGCCTCCTGAGAACTGAGATTGCAAGCTTGTGCCATCTCATTTCCAGCTTTAGAGACCTTGTGCATCAAACCTTTTCATTTTGTAGACAGAGGTACGAAGGCTTTGATACAGAAAAAAAAATAATAATAATAACGCTGGCAGACCACACATACTCGTAACAAAATGGCGGCAGTGCTGATATCCCAATCCTCAGGTACTCTGTGGGATTTACTCAGCCAGGACACTGCACAGAGTCTACCAGCTCACAGCCGGAAGAAGGAGAGACTAGGGGGATCCTGCTAAGCAAGAGTGCTTAAGGGCCACAGCCGCCCATTACTGACGAGAAATAAAAACAAAACAAGACGCATCCCAGCCACAGGGTGAAGTCGTAACTAAACCTAAGATGGAGTAGAGCTTGGGTGCACAGCACTGCGCGGCTGCCCAGAAATGAAAAGAGGAATCTCAGGATCCCATATCTGTGAACTGTGCAGAGCAGGGTAGCCCTGAGTGGCTTCCAGAGCCCAGGGTAATGGGACAGGTACAGAGCTTAGTTCAGGACTGGTAGAAATGTTCTGAAATTAGACTGAGTTTTACAAAATTGTGAACTTTCCAAACCATGTTCAGTGTGGCATTGTGGGATATCAGTGGGCAAGTACTCTAACCACTGAGCAACGACCCACCTCAATGCTTTAAGTTTCAGAAAAGCCTGGGCCCACGTTGCTGCTGATAGCCAGTGAGCGAGAAGCAAGCCTCCCTTCTCTCCCAGGCAGGTCCAGCTCTCACACACTGACTCCCCAGCCCGCAGCCTCACCGCCTAGGATGTGCTGGCTGGCACCGGTGCACTTTGCTCTCCGTCTACCTGGGTACTTCGGCGGGAAGTACCGCTGTGCATTCTCAAGCCCAGAGAGTGGGGTCTGATGGCCTGCTCCCCCAGCCCCAGGAAGAAAGAGGGAACCTTGCAGCTCCCTGATGGTGTAAAGGATCATCTCTGCTTCTCATCCTAATAATTAGCCTCTCCTCTGCTGGTAGTGTAGGCCTCTGCCCTGCTTCATCTAGAATCTGCGAAGTGACTTACAGCCTAGGTGTCAGATGGTGAGAGGTGAAGACCTGCTTCTGGGTCTGTGGACTGGAGGTGGGGGGGGGGGAGTGAGGATGGGGGCAGGGTGAGTGGGGGGAGGGGGTAGGTGAATGCATTGGAGGTGGAGGAGAGGTGAAGTTTTCCAGGGATCCCAACAAAGAAGAGAAGCAATTTCAAGCTGTTCCAGGGGAGGGAAGAAAAGAAACTTAAAATCCTGGAGCCAGTTGGAAGCTCATTTCTTTCATGTCGGCTTGACTGATCCTGTGTGGGCGGCACAGCTCCTGGCAGCGACCGTGTGTGGGTGGTGTTCTCAGAACAAAAGTTCACCACTGCCGCCAGAGCCAGCACCTTGGCAAGGAAGGGTTTCTGTCCCCTCACGGCTACCACGCGAGTGTAGCCTAGGTGCACACACCAGACACAGTATAGCCTGCACACATACACACCCCACCATGCTACAACCCCCCACACCATAGCCCCCCCACACCATATACCACACACCCCAACACACCAACCATACCACACAACACCCACACTGTACCTACCACAAGACACACAACACCCACACAGCACACACACACACACACACATACCATACATACAACAGACCACACACACACAATGCAACACCACCCACATCACAATACTACCTCCTACATAACCCCATCTCTTTCTCTTACACACACACCCACACTCACACACCACGTGCACTAAGAGCACACATACCACTTCTCCCCGCACCCCATCTTTCTGCACCCACTGGGGTTTCGCTAGCCCATGTGAGTGAGGAGAAGCCTGTCAGGCCTCCAGATTGAAGGAAGAGAAACGTTAAAGCCCAGAGCAGCCGCAGGTATCACTGTAATGAGCACTGGCTTTCATGATCCCCGAGTGCCTTCAAAGAGCTTGGCAAACACAGACTCATTAAGTCTTCTGCATTCTCCCTGTCACAGATGAAGGCAGCCATAGCTCACCCAGCCCAGACTGATCTCTGGCAACAGAGCCTGGCTTCTTGTCCCAAGTGACACAGCCCACATACCCTGCTCCATCTTAGGAAAGAGTCAGGTGAGAAATAGGAAGCTTGGGACCAGCTCTGTGGAAGCAAAAATGAGGAGCAGGGACAAAGACAAGGTGGCTGGTGACAGGTGTCACCTCCTACCCTCACATGTGGCCAAGCCACCCTGAGAGCTGAGCTCACTGGGTGCTATCCTCTGTGAGGAGAGGTGGCTGAGCTGCAGCTTCCTCCAGCCTTTGCCCTCCACCCTGTGGCAAAATAGGGGGCAAGGCACTGGAGATCTGGGTCTAGTATATTCCCTTCCTGGGAGTGACTCATGGCCACCCATCAACACACCTCATTCTCAGGCTGGGTCTCACAGTGCCTTGTGGGGATGGACCTCTTTCTCCATGCCAGAGTGAAAGTCCAGGAGTTGTGTGTGCTTACTAAAAGCCCAGGGCGATGCTACCCTGTGGGTTCAGTGGAATGGAGACCATTCTGGTCACATGAAAGCACTTCAGGAAGATCTGTTTCCACAGTGTCTTTCCCTGAATGCTGAGCCAAGCCCCTCCCCTACTGCCACCAATATTCCCGTCCTTGGCTGGTCAGGGCTTACTGGAACAAGGTCTCTTTGGGAAGAACATAGTCTCTGACCACCCAGGATGCTGACAATGACAAGACCCATCTACCTCAAACCCCAGTGCAGCACAGATGCACTCAGCAGCTTCCTTCAGAGCTGCGCCTGGCTGCTTGGCTCTGCTGCAGGATCACCTGAGCCAGAAAGACACTAGCAACAGAGACGCAAGCTTTGAGGAAGCCCCGGGAACTGCTGAGGAAGCTGCTCTCCGCTCCTCAATAGAAGCCTCACCTGCTTCCACCTCTTCTGAAGCCATCCTTTTCAACTAAAACCACTTTACAAATGGCTACTTTCAGTGCTAGACATAAACCCAGGGCTGACATTTCATTGTGTGTGTGTGTGTGTGTGTGTGTGTGTGTGTGTGTGTGTGTACATGCATGCATCTGTATATGTACATGCAGATGTGTGCTCTATGTATGTGCATGTATGTGTTTCTGCATGTGCATGTGTGCATTTTAAACGTGCAGATATATGTTTTTGTGTGTGTGTTCATGTGTGTCTTGTGGAGGCCAGAAGACAAACTTGGGTGTCATTCTTCCTCAGGTGCCATCTATCCTGTTTTCTGAGACATGAATTCACTGGGACCTGAGGCTTCCTGGGGAATCTGCCTGTCTCCTCCCTGGTGTAGGAAGAGCTTGCAACCATGCCTGGCGTTTTCCTAAGTGCCTGTGGTTGGACTCGGTTCCTCATGTCTGCACTTTGACTCACGTGTCAAACTGCATGTGAGACACAGTTTGCAAGGACACGTGTTACTGAGTGAACTGGGAGGGCTGCATGGGCAAAATGCAAACACGCATGTTTGAGCAACCAAATCAGCCTTGGATGCAATTAGTGCTGTGTTCAGAAGCTCGGAACTGAGTGTTTGCAAACAGTGCCAGCTGGCTATACCACAGGAGCTCAGGGCTTAAACTCTGCCTCTTCCTTCTCTTCCTTTGCCTGCCTATTGAACACAGCTAGAGCATCCCATTAGAGGCCAGTGTTCCTGTAGTGGACAGCAAAATCCCTCCCAAGGGTTCATCAAATGACATGTGGTCTGGATGTCTTGGTCAGAGTCAGTCCTTCTCATAGCTCTGGATTTTTTTTCTTCCAGAATCAGTTATATGTGCCTCCAAAAAAAAAAAAAAAAAAAAATCAAATAATTATTGGTTATTTGACTTGAGTCGTCAACCAAAACAATGCCCGCCTGCCTGTAAGGACACTGAAATTTGTATTTTGGTTATCTAGGTATTTTAGTTTAGAAAGGGGAGGCTAAGGAAAGGGGGAGAAAAATGGAAGGAAAGGGAGAAGGGGGGAGAAGTAGCAGTTAATGGTCAAGTCTAGAAGGGAAAGAGAGTAGAGAAGACAGGGCCTATTTTAACCAAAGGAATAGGAGGAATTTTAAATGGAGGTAACCATATGACATCTTGTTTTTCTGAGAAAGTGAGGAAGAGAGGCCAGTGTCTTCTCAGTTGTTCGTCCTATTAGCAGAAGTGGCCACAGCACCTGTCTGTACACAGCTACAGACTGTTTACAGAAGCAATATCCTAAACTAGAAATACAGGGAAGTCCCCAGGAAGAGAAACCATCTACCTTAAGGCAGGCAACTTGTGCAACACCCAGTCTATATTGTTCACCTGCTCAGCACCAGCTGGAGGTATGGACTCTCTCTGGTGTGGTTTTGGAGCAATCACACATAGGCGTGGCTGCAGATTCACAGATCCACAGGGCTGTCTGATACCCGGGCTGCTGCTTCCCACACTAGACCTATGCTGTGCACCTGCCGAGAAGGCAGAGAACCCTTTTCTCAGGGCATGCTCCAGGCCCTTCCAGATCCAAAGCTCAGACTTGCTGAAGAGAGGCCATACTGGGTACCACAGTCCTAAATTATCATTTTAGGTAGAGGAAAGACAGAAATGTCTGGCTTCGGAGGGAGATTGGGGACGACTGATGGGGGCTTCATGCCCACCGAGGACCCAGCTGCTCTGGGATGGCAAACACAGAGTAGTCAGGACATGGGTAGGGCACTCAGATCTTTGTGTGTCAATCTGAGGGCCCAGGAGTCAGTATAATATTATTTGAACTTACAATCCTCCAGCTAACTCACCAAAATAGTACGAGCACAGACTAGTTGCTCCTCTTTGCTCTGGGCAGAGTCCCCAGCTAAGGACCCATGTGGGTATTTTTGAATGATAATGTATTCTAGAGCTGCATGAAGAATGATACCTCACACTCAATCTTTCTGCAAGGTGAGACCAGGGTCAGGTGGGTGGGAAATCAGGAAGTACTTGTTCTCGATGATGGGACTTTTCTATATTCCTTGATTTCTTTTGCCAGCTGTTTCTAATTTCAAATTTGCTTTGCAAAGTATCTGTGGCTGAAGCCAGCTTCCTGAGAGAGGGGCGAGGTTCCCTGACCTCTCTCCACATAACCAACGCTGCTGCTACACCTGACTGGACTGATTCAGGTAACTTGATAATCTCAGAATGGGAAAGCCCACACTGGCTGCTCTGCTGAGTATGCTAGAGACAAGAAGCTCCCTAACTAGCTAGCCAGGGCTAAAGAGCAGGTCCTGGATCTCAATGAGAGATTCTATCTCAAAAGCACAGAGTGGAAACATTTGAGGAATGTCACTGAAGATTGTTTTATGGCTTCCACATGCGTGTGGACACATGTAGACCCAAAGGAACACACACACAGATGAACATATATATACAAACACATGTACACAGCCACATAGACATAGACACAGACAGACAGACACACACACACACACACACACACACACACACACACACACTTGTACACACAAAAGCATAGGAAGCTGAACCGTACACAATTTATTTCCCTAAATTTCCTTGGCAGGTGCCATTTCCCAAGAGTCCCCAGAATGGTAGGTCAACTCAGTTCCAGAGTCTTCTTGGCAGACTGCTCTAAGAGCAGCCACCCCACCAACAGAACCTTCTAGAAAGCTTCAGTGCTTTCAAGACCCAAGATCTTAACAGGAACACACACACACACACACACACACACAAAACAAGAACAAATAGAAGGTGGCTTTTGGCTAAGCCTGGGGAACCTTTGTTGAGACAGATCAAAGCTCTTGGGTGCTTCTGTTAATCAGGGACCTTGTTTATCAGATGTGGGGCTTGCAACAGGACTCTTTTAGCTCTTCACAGGCTGATGTCAAAAGGCTGATGTTAATGACTTGGCTGCTTCTGGTGGAAGTAGCAGACACAAAAGGCCCTCATGTAATAATGTCACAAACTGAGCCTCCTGGATGCTCATCACTAGAACCTGACCGAGATGAGGGTGGTGGTCCATTTACCCATTTTCTACAGAAGGATGGGGGGGCAGAGAAAGATGGTTCAATCCCCTGGAGGTACCCAGCATCTTAAACCTGGAGCTGTAGGAGGAAACCTAGTCTTCTTTCTTCAGTCCCCTTGCTGCTAAACATTCTGCAATAGGAGCCTTGAGAACTGTTTGTAGTTTGCTTTCCCTGGCCATCCTTCCCTGGCTTAGAGATTCCGGTCTATTATGGGTGAAGTTAGACTTGCCAGGTCTAGTATCACTTGGCACATCTTTCTTTTCCAACGTTCTAACTCGAAATCACGAAGTTCCTACCCCCATATCCTATAAGTGCACTTGCAAACAAGTGAGGAGGGGGATGGGCGGAGAGCAACTAGGGTCAAAATGACGGACAGTGGACACCACTGTGGTAAGTACAGTGTGGAGCCGGGATTTGCTGGCCCACGAAGCCAGACATACAAGGGCTGGTTCTCAAACACAGGAGCCAAGAGACCTCCGCTGCAAACTACAAACCCAACAAAGCTGCCTCCCTTCTCACCCCCCACCCCAGTCCTTGTATAACTTTCACCTTAGTCTCTGGACTCTCTGTTGTCCTCTGATTCTCTAATGTCACCCTCTTTCCTTTTCTCCTCCTTGACACGGAAAATCTCGTGCACTTCTTCCTCCCTGAGACCATTCCTCCTTTCCTTTTCCCTCTACTAAAGGACCTACATCAAGCCAGTCTTACAGAGTATGGGGAATGTAGGGTCCTGGGGAGCCCTGCAGGTGGACAGATAATGCTGGAAGACCCTGCAATTAAAGTAGCAGTCCACCATGTTCTGATAGTTCTCTGAGTTCAGCACAAAATGGAGGACTCCCTTTCTCAGCAAGTCATCCCTTTCTCTGCCTAACCTTATTTGGGGAGGGTCTCTAATCTCATCTAGAGAATGACTGTGCACAGAGCTTCCTGCAAGTGCTGCATGACTCAGCATGTAAATCTTACTCTGGACTTCCTGTCACATGATGTGTTATGACCAATCAGCCCTTCCTGCTCATATCCCCCCAAACCCTTACATTCCTACCCTTGGGGTAATAAGGTGTGCTGTCTCGTTGAAGCCGACTCCTGGAAGCCCATCTGTCATAGGGCCATTTGAACCCTGCTCAATGTTGGGATTCTGTAAACCCCACCCCTCAGTTACCTAGCAACAGCCAGGTATACCCCTCCCCTCAATTACCCAGCAGTGGCCAGGTATGCTCCGCCCCAGTGACCTGACACTATAAAGGAGCTGCTTGACCCCTCCTCTCTCTCTTGGCCTGTCCTGCCCTTGTGCTCTTGCAGCCTTGCTCTCCCCTTCCCTTCCCCCTCTGTCCCACGTGCTCATGGCCGGCCTCTACTCCTCTACTTCTCACTCTCTCTCTCTGCCTCTACCACCCTCTTAACTCTCCCATGACCTGAATAAACTCTATTCCGTACTATACTGTTGTGTGGCTGGTCCCTCAGGGGGAAGGGATTCCCAACATGGACCCCTCAGAGGCATCTCCCTTGCCCCCAGGCCTCGCCGCACCTCCATGGGCCATATGCCCCCCACTCTCTTCATCCTTCCCCTAACATTGGTGCCGTGACTCGGATCGTTATCCTTTCACAACATTGGTGCCCTGTGACTTTTCCTTTCATTGGTGTCCCGTCATCTTTTCCTTACACTTGCTGCTTTAGGAACATGTTCTGATGCTTTCCGTTGAGGTTTGGTCAAGGTGCACTTGACATGTGGTCCCTGATGCAAGTGAACACTTGAATGAGGGTGTGTCCTGTATTAGGTGCCATAAGATTTCGAGGCTTGACAGGTGTGTAAACTGGGGTTTGTTTAAGCGTATTTGGAGAACCCTGCTCCAAGGAGCTGCTTCTTGATTGGAGAGTTGGGGTGGTTACAAGCGTTTGGAAAGAGCCCTATTCTTTACCCATCTTCTGGAGGTTCCTGTGATATAAAATCCCTGAGTAGATTCACCTGTTTGTCCTTAGCTAACCCACTGCTACCCTCTGTTACTGATCACAGTACTTCATGGACCAAACAACATACCTGCCCCTATGCCGTGGAGTCCCTGGAGTGAGCTTGCTCTGTGTGAAGTTACTGGTGGGTGTTGGGATTCTGTAAACCCCACCCCTCAATTACCTGGCAGTAGCCAGGTATGCTCTGCTCCAGTGACCTGACACTATAAAAGGGGCTGCTTGCCCCCTCCTCTCTCTTGGCCCCTCTGGCCTCCTGGCTCTCTTGCTCTCCCACCCCTACCCCTCCTCTTCCCTTTCCCTTCCCCCTCTCCCTCCATGTGCTCATGGCTGGCCTCTTCTCTATTCCTCTATTTCTCTCTCTCTCTCTCTCTCTCTCTCTCTCTCTCTCTCTCTCTCTCTCTCTGCCTCTACTACCCTCTTAACTCTCCCATGACCTGAATAAACTCTATTCTGTACTATACTGTGGTGTGGCTGGTCCCTCAGGGAGAAGGGATTCCCAACATGGACCCCCCTTTCCCCCAGGCCTCGCCGCACCTCCATGGGCCATATGCCCCCCACTCTCTTCATCCTTCCCCTAACAGTAGGGTCTTTGGTGGGTCCTCCTTGGCTTAGAGCTGTCTGTGGTGGTGTAGACCTGGGATTACTCACGGACAGGAAGCTTTATCCCTCAGGCATAGGGGATGAGAAAAAGACAACCTTCCTCCTCTTCCCTCACCCCCTGGGACATGATGCTATGGGGCTCTTACACGCAAGGGAAGACTGATGACATTCGGGGCTACAGGTAGAATCAGGGCTACATGCCGACAATGCAGAATGGCAGGGTCTCTGGGTGTGAGAAACTCATGGCTGGCAATAGCTCTCCTCAGAATAAGCAATGTGGATGTAGTCACCAGCAGAAGCCTTCTCCGGATGCCTGCTCAGTGCTTCTGCTGGTGACTAGAGGGGAGACGGCCAGAATGGCAGAGTGCTCACAGAGATTGACTTCCAAAGATGGCCCTGGCCTTTTAAAGGCTCTGTTTCTTCTCATGGACTCCTCTCTGCTGGTCATGCTCTCCTCACTTTGTGATTTTAGTGTTTAATTTTATACATTCAGACATTTTGCTCACACGTATGTCTGTGCAGCACACGTGTGCAGTGCCTGTGGAGGCCAGTAGAGGGTGTTCCGGAGGCTGGAGTCACAGATGGTTATACGTCATCTTGTGGGTGCTGGGAATGTAACCCAAGTCCTCTGGAAGAACAACCAACGCTATTAACTACTAAACCATCCCTCGAGACCACCTTAGTGCTTATTAAATCAAGAGGAGACTTCACAGGATACAGACACCACCACCACCCCATCCCGCCCTGCCCCTAAGTGCACAGACAGCCCTGCCAACCAGAGGATAGGTTCCTCCAGCCAAGGATCTGCCTGCCCGCAGGCTTCAGAGCTGCCTCTGGATCTGAGTGGGGCTCCAGGCAGTTTATTATTTTGTCTTTGCTTCTGGCACTTCTTAAAACAAACCTCAAAGATGGTGGGGGAAAAAAACCTCCTGTCTGAAATGCATTCCTTTTAGAATCCAAGAAATGACTCACAGAGGCTGGGCTGGCATTTATGTCCCCATTAAGATGATTAGCTGCAGAAATCCTATTTTTGAAATGTAGACTTTGTACCCTACATATTCTTCTGGAACAAAATAGAAGAAAAAAATTAATTCTACAGGGAGTTGGGGAAGGGATGACATTCCTGCTTACATAGTTAGTGTTATTTAAATACAAGCTACTTACCACACATTTAACACTTCACTCTCGTTTTAACACAGGATTAAAGAGAGCGAAAGATTATTCCTTTGGTAATGTCCCTTACAATGTTCTTTAGGAAACATCTCACGAGTGTGTGAACTAGAGGAAGAAGTTTGCTCTGGGTGATGAATGAACAGGCAGATACAGATACTCTTTATCCCAAAGAGAAACAAGACTACAACACTCCATGCCTGCACAAACTTCGAGAAAGTTAGAAATGAAACAAACCAGCTACAAAGTAATGGGTGCTGTGGGGGACAGTCCTGAGAACTCTCTGGTGTTGTCTGACAGTAGGATGGGGGTATGAGGCTGGGGCAGGGGGGCTATCATTTACTGAGGAGACTTAGTTAGAGAGCCATGAAAGTGCTCAATGCCTTTGAAATGAACCCCTAAAAGCCATTGCAATGGGAAATTTTATGATATGCAGATTTTACCACAATAAACATTGTTTTCTCTAAGAGCAGATGTTGAGAAATATTGGTGGCCTAGGGCTTCTTTCTGCTTCTTTTTCATCTTGGCAATGCCATTTTTTTCCCTCAGAAATGACCAAGTGACTCATTCTTCAAAGCCAACCGTTGGCTGGGCCTACCCTACTTTATCACAGACTAGTACAGGTCCAATGGGGCAAAGTAATTTTTCTGATGACCGTACCATGGGATGGTGACAGGGGACAGGTGCAGCCATCCTCCCCTGGGCTGGTGCAGATTTCAACTGTAGTAACTCTGAGAAACATGTTAGGTTATTGTGGCCGTTACCCAAGTTTAGACACCACCCCCTTGTTCTGGTGTGCTAAGCCTTTTTATTGTCAAAGCAACATGGTCTCAGGTGGGCCATAAAAGCCAGTCCTAGGCCAAACCCACACAGTTGACTGTGTGGGAAGTGCCGGCTTCCAAAAGGGTTTTATTTGTGTGATAACTCCTACACAGCAGTGTTGCTAACAATAAGACTTTATGAATACCTGCTCAAGAACAACAGCCCTAAACTCCAAGCTGAGAGGACTTTAATGGAAAATAAAGCAGCCGGAGTAAAGACTGCAGAGATCACCTGACGTGACTGACGCAGGGACGTGTATTCTCATCCTGTACGTGTTTTCATGTCTCCCGTGTCAAGAGTATTACACGTTTCAGAATTGCATGTGAATGGCCACAGAGAACATGGGAAGCAGTCACAGCGTTCCAAAAACAACCCGTGACAGCCATCAGAGCCTTTGAGCACAGTGCGCCCAGAACATCGGGTTTTTCTCTTTACAATTCACCATGGAACCTGGTAAAGTAGGGTCATGCGGCAATGCCTCATCAAACATAGACCAAATTATCAGGTAAGTTTACAAAAGAAATGTGTGCATCATATCCGTGAGCAGGCTGTCCCACCCCCACTGGAGGGATGTCAACTCAGACATACTGGTGTTACCACCCCTCCTTGTTTGTCCTCCAAGTGTATGTTCTCTGGGAGCAACAGGCCAGAAAACGGATCTCCCTGTTGCTGTCAATCTACAGGAGGTTGTATCAGGAAGATCTCTTTTTCTCAGGATTAGGGAAAAAAACGCTGCATCCAAAATCAACTGGATTCCTGCTGAGGGGTGACGACCACTGCCAGCCTCTATTTTCCATAAGTTACTGGGGGACATAGTGCTCACTCAGGATGAATAACTCCTGCTGTGTTCTGTTGAGCTCGTACCTCACCTCTTTGTCCTGCACACTGGGGTGGAAGGGTTTTAATGGAGATCCTAAGAGAAACTCCAGGAGCACCCTCCCTAATGGAGTTTACATCTTGTGGTTACAAAGGCAAGCAACACTGGAGTTCTGTATAAAACTAGGGATGGTGAACCGGGCAGGGGAGAGAACCAGCTGCCCCTGTGGGTGGCCATTGCTCTGCTCTACAGGGTTCCTGGCGCCAACAAGTCCCCAGCCTTTGGGGACACCCCTGACTGTAAAGAGTTCAGATTCCTATTCTCCACCTTTTAATTCTGCTGTTAGAGGCTGATCCAAAACCATCAGGTGTAAGGACCTGGGGCAGGTAGCTCTGAGGTGTCCCAGAAGCAGTGGTTTGCAGTATCACTGTGATGGAGGCGTGAAGATGGTGTCCCAGTGCCCCTGAGATACTGTATGTTTTCATCAGGAACCTAAGTGTGGACCCTGAATAAATAAGGTCTGAAGGTCACAGCCCTCTGTGAAATGTCAGGACATCCCCCCATGAGGCTAGCACTCACCCTGCAAGTGGCATCTCTCCATCTACCTTATGTATCATGAGACCTGGTCCCACGTCACTGGCAGACCACAGAGTAATCCGGAAGGAAGCGAAGGCCAGGCACCAGCCTGTCTCTTTGCTCAGCTTTTCCCCTTATCTGCAGTTGTCTGGGACCAGCTGTAGTCAGAAATGCTGCATAGAAACTCTATAGAAACGTCATACATGTAAATTGTGTGGTTTTATTAATAGGGTATTAAGACTGGGAGCGTCCTGCTATAACCCAACCTGAGCACAAGCAACCCTTTATCTTGTGTGTCCACACTGTGATTTCTACCTGCCTATTAGTCATTTATAACCAGTTACCAGTTCAACAAGCACCAGTGCTAGCCTCAGACTCACACATCCACCCCCATGTTCTTAGAGCATTCCCACACTACATGGGAAGGCTGCTGTACCTTATTACAACACTCCCAAGGGGAACAATCTTGCCCCAGTGGACACTGTCAACTTCAAAAGACCTTACTGATTATCATTGGCATTTAACAGAAGGCCAGGGAGACTGTCAGCACCACATGTACGCCACAGCCTCAATGGACCATGGTCTCAACCCAAGGCAGCAATAGATGGAAAAGAAGGATCTGAAACTTAGAAAGAAAAGGGTAATAGGAACGATTTTATTCCAGAAAAAAAGGGGGAAACAGGAGAGATGTCTTAGTGGATGAAGACCAAAGTTCAGGTCCCCAGAACACGCAGAGTCGGACGTGGCAATACCCATGCGAATCCCACTGTTCCTGCAAAGACACGGATAGAGACAGATCCCCAGCTACAGGCTAGCCCTGCATGTCGATGAACAAGGGACCGTGCCTCACACACGCTGTGGCATACGTGTGCCTACACTCAGGACACACAGTAAAGCCGTCTTTGTCCCTTCAAAATTAAGACACCTTCCCTTTGGTTACTCACTGGAAACAAGTGAATCTATTTCAGCCCACAGATGAGCTATGGGTCTGTGTGGCTGGCTGCTTCCGACACATCATAGAAAGTGAGTTATCATCTGCTGTGCATCTAGAAGAGACACCTTGGAGCTAACAGAGTGGGCAGACAAACAGCCCTCACCCCTGGTGCCCCCAGAGCTTCTAGAAACTGAATTTTGCAGAAAGATCTGCCCTGCGGCTTGTGATTGTCCCCAGGGCTCAAAACTGTAGGGACTGTCTGGATTTACGAATTCACTTTTGAACTCTGAACTCTACCCCCTTATACCTGACCATACCTTTCTCAAATTACATTTTAAAATATCCTTAGGAGTTCAGTGCAGTTCAGTGGTAGACTGAGCACCTAGCAGGAGGGAGAGCTTGGATTCAATCCCCAAATACTTCAAAAGTGAATTCAAGACTTTTAGATATGTCACTGAAGCCAGTGCAGAGTTGTTATGAGACTTCATATATGAAAGGCCTTCCCTCCACTGCCTCAGAATCTGGCTGTGTTTAGAGTTAAAACCTTTAGTGAGATGATCCAGTCAGAATGAAGTCATTAGCAAGAGTCCTGATTCAGCACAACTGAAGTCTTCTTAAGAAGAGATCAGGAACCCAAATATGCTTAGAGGGTTGACCACGAGACTTTCAAGGCTTCCTCATCCATATTGGCTACCCTGTGGCTAACACGTCAGCTACCCTTCTCACAGGGATGGTTTACTGAGCCCAACCCAACAGAATCCAATCGGTGAGTACCTCTCAGAAAATTTGGCATCCAAAACCTTGAGGTGCTTTGAGGACTCACTAAACCTAAGACCAACAGGGCCCTGTCCCCACTGACAGAGCTTGTCTTTCTCCTGCAAGAAACCAAGACTGTAAATGACAACAGGCTTCTGTTTCTCAGGTTGTTGAGGCAAGGACTAGTGAAGAACCTTATGATGGTTGGTTTTGACTGTCAATCTTCCATAGTCTAAAGTCACCCGAGAGGAGAGTCTCATAGTGGAGTTGTCCAGTCTTGCTTGGCCTATGGGCATGTCTATGGGAGGGTCTTGCTTGGCCTATGGGCATGTCTATGGGAGGGTCTTGCTTGGCCTATGGGCATGTCTATGGGAGGGTCTCACTTGGCCTATGGCATGTCTATGGGAGGGTCTCACTTGGCCTATGGCATGTCTATGGGAGGGTCTTGCTTGGCCTATGGCATGTCTATGGGAGGGTCTCACTTGGCCTATGGCATGTCTATGGGAGGGTCTTGCTTGGCCTATGGCATGTCTATGGGAGGGTCTTGCTTGGCCTATGGGCATGTCTATGGGAGGGTCTCACTTGGCCTATGGCATGTCTATGGGAGGGTCTTGCTTGGCCTATGGCATGTCTATGGGAGGGTCTCACTTGGCCTATGGCATGTCTATGGGAGGGTCTTGCTTGGCCTATGGCATGTCTATGGGAGGGTCTTGCTTGGCCTATGGGCATGTCTATGGGAGGGTCTCACTTGGCCTATGGCATGTCTATGGGAGGGTCTTGCTTGGCCTATGGCATGTTTATGGGAGGGTGTATTGCTTTCCTTACTTGATGTGGGAAGCCCACAGTGGGTAGTGTTATTCCCTGGGTTTGGGTCATGGTCTCTATAAGTGTAGGGAAAACTAGCTGAGCATTAAGCATGTATTAATTTTCTCTCTGCTCTTTATAGTGAATGTTACTATGTGGATGCTCTTTATGTGGCCTTCCTAGCTGGGCCAGGTTCCTGTCAGCTTTTGGTTCCTTCTGATGGACAATAACCTGGAATAGTGAGAACTCTTCTTCCACTGTGCTGAGTTTTGCCAAGGTGTTTATCATGGCACAGCAACCACACAAGGCCAACCTCTTCTTCCTACTTCATTGAGATTGATGTAGGAGGTGGGGGATGAGTTTGAGACGGAGAGAAACATAATGGCATGGTGAAAAATCCATGAGGAAACGAAAGAATTTCCTAAACACTGTTGGATAGAGATAAAAGTCTGGCTGGGATTAGGTGTCATCAGCCGTTCTAGAAGAGATATTTTCTTTCAAAAGCCAAACTTGTACATGTTTGAGGTTAAAAAAAAAATCATTCTCAAGACAATCATGTTTGGGGGCAAACAGGAGAGATCCCACCAAACCAGGCATAAGCAAAGTCAGGGCCACAGTCCACTAAGTAGTGCTTAGGTCTGCAGTAGGTCTCCCCAGACACCTCCCTTCCCTTAGATGCATGTGAGCACATGTGCATGTGTGGACATGTGTGTATACATGTGTGCACATGTGTATATGTGTATATACTTGTGTGCATGTATGTTTGTGTTGTGTGCATGTATATATGTGTGCATGTGTGTATATGTGTGTATGTATGTATATATGTGCATGCATGTATTTATGCATGTGTGCAGTATGTACATGTATGTATACATGTGTGTATCTGTGTACATATATGTATACTTGTGTGCATGTGTTTGTGTGTGTAGGTCAGAGACCAATGCTAGATATCTTCCTCCTCAGATACACCCACTGAACTTGAAGCTGTCCTTTTCAGTTAGACTAGCCCGTGAGCAAGTCCTCAGACCTCTCCTGTCTTCAGGTCCCTACACTTCAGTCACAGGACATGTTCTGTCACACGCAACATTGATATGCATGTTAGAATTAAACTGGGGGTCTCATGACTGTAGTGTAAGCACTTTTACCAACAAAGTCTTCTCCCTGGCTCTCTGCTAGCATGTTCTCTGTGGGGTAATATCATCCCTGAGGAGAGAAGTGGCCCTTGAGGGGGCGAATACATTTTATCCACCCACCCAACAAAAGTGTGTGCTTTACAGTATTAGCATTTCCCTTCAGAAAGAAATACAATGGAACATAAATTGGTTATTTGTTTTCCCTCAAGAGCCCTTGTGTTACAAAGCTCCCTGTTTCTGTAACAGGTGCTCTGTGATACATCAACTTCTAGAACAAAGAGGATTTATTTTGGCCCGTGTTCCAGACGTGTCAGCCTATGAACCAGGGTAAGGCAGCACATCCTGGCAGCAAAACGTGGCAGAGTAAAGTCAGAAAGCTCACACCCAGAGTGTGAACAGAAGGGGAAGGGGCTGGCAGTCCAGTGCCCCCTTCAAAGGCATGGCCTCTTCCCGTCACACCCACTGTGATGGTTTGTATATGCTTGGCCCGGGGAGTAGCACTGTTAGGAGGTGTGGCCTTGTTGAAGTGGGTGTGTCACTGTGGGTGTGTACTAAGCCTTCAGATTATCAAGGTCTTCAGTACACAGAGAGACAGTTCAAGTCCCAAACTGTAGCAGTGATGACACCACAAGGGGTTAGGCATGTTTTGTAGACATCTCATGGCTCCTCGTATCTCCTTCTTTCTGAGCAGCAGCTACAGGCTGGAGAACTGCTGCCCACACACACTGGGTGTCATGGGATTAGGAGTTGACAAATGGAGCCTCCCATCAGTCCGAACACGGGAGGCAGGAAGTGCAGGAGGAGGACTCTCCGTGCTGCTCTACCATTGGTGGCTCTGTTCCTGGCTCCTGTCACAGGCAAACCTTCTCTCTCCCTCCCCTTCTGTGGCTTCTGCTGAGTCATCACTCTCCACTGGACTGCTACTGGTTCTGCCTGGCTGCTACTCGGTCCCCTCCTCATGCCGTCCAGGAGGATCATGGGATGGGCTGATGAGACACTACTCCATTTCTATTCCCCAGGTCAGCTCTAGTGCTGTTCCTGTGATAACTGACCAGAAACTGGGCAGCTTTTAAGACACGCTGTTTGGAAGATGTCTAGAAGGAAAATATTTCTCAGTTCACAATGACAGCTCTGTGAATTAGACTTAACATGGGGGAAAAAAAACCCAACAGGAGTATACTGATACACGTATCATGGTTACTCATGGAGGCGCTCTATAAAGATAGCTCAATGACCAGAATTTGGACTGAGCAGCTGTGATGGGTACTTCTAGTTGACAACTTGACACAACCTGAGAATCGAGTCAGTGAAGGTTTGGCAAGCGTGACTTGGCTAATGGGTATTTCTTCAGGGAATTCTCTTGATTGTCTTAATGGAGGTGGAAAGACTTGCCCACTGTGGGCAGTGCCATTCCCTGGGCTTGTGTCCAGGACTGAGTAAGCACAGAGAGAGATCTGCAGACAGGTAAGTATGCATGCATGATTTCACTGCACTCTGATTTTGACTGTGGAAGTATAACCAGCTACTTCAAATTCCAAACACCTTGACATTCCCACGTTAATGGTTTGCTACCTGAAACAAACCCTTCTCCCTAAGTTCTTTGGTCCCGACTTAGTGGCTCTGTTTGGGAAGGTTGAGGAGGTGAAATCTTGCCCAAGGAGATACTGAGGGCTTGAGAGTTCATAGTCTCACATCACTTACAGTTCTCTCCCTCTCTCTCTCTCTCTCTCTCTCTCTCTCTCTCTCTCTCTCTCTCTCCCTCCCTCCCTCCCTCCCTTCCTTCTTCCTCTTCCTCTCTCTTTCTCCTTCCCTTTTTCTTCTCCCTCTCCTCTCCCCTCTCCTTAATCCCCTTTCTCCTCCCTCCCCCTCCTCTCTCTCCCCCTCTCCTCTCTCCCTTTTTTCTTCTCCCTCTCCTCTCTCCCCTCTCTCTCCTCTCCATTCTCTCTCCCCACTCTCTTCTCTCCTCTATCTCCTCTTTTCCCTCTCTCCCTTCCCTCTCCCTCCTTCTCTCTCCTCCTCTCTCCCTCTCTCTCCTCCTCTCTCCTCTCCCCTCTCTCTCCCCTTCTCTCCTCCTCTCTCCCATCTCTCTCCTCTCCATTCTCTCTCCCTCTCTCTCCTCCTCTCTTCTTTTCCCCATCATCCCTCTCCCCCCTCTCTCTCCTCTCCCCTCTTTCCTCCTCTCTCCCCTCCCTCTCTCTCCTCCCTTCCCCCTCTCTCCTCCTCTCCCCCCTCCTCCCCCCTCTCTCCTCCTCTCTCCCCTCCTTCTCTCCTCCTCCCTTCCTCTCTTTCTCAGCTTTGTGCCCATGATCAAAGATGTGATCTTTCAGTGCTTTGTGGCTCCCTGCATCTGCCTCACCATAATGGACTCTTACCCCTCTGGATCTGGAATCCAGCATAAATTCTTCCTTAAGTTACTTTTGCTCACACTGTTTTACCACAGCAGCATAAAGTCACTAGCTCGTGGGGACAATAACATTGCCCCTAAAGGGTCATCTACCTATAAAGAACAAACCAGACAAAGAAGGAGCCTGTATCCCCCAGGAGTGTCAAGTCTCCAGAGGGCAAGTCTCCATGTGGGAAATGTCACTGTAGGTCGGGCAGGAATAGCTGTGGTCAGACTCTGATCTCATCAGAGGTGGATAAGTGTCTGTTATCAGCTCGTGATTAACTTCTACCCCTCCTCTAGGAAGAGGCAGAAACACTTTCACAAATCCAGTTTCTTCTCAGTGGCCTGGTGGGGGATGGGGAATTCTGCCACCCATCCCAGGAATTCCCAGAGTGCTGATGTACTTGTCAGCAGTTAGTAGAGCTTAAGGGAGAAACATTTACTTCAGCTCACAGCCTTGGAGGCCCGTGTTCAGCTAGCTCATCACTTAAGGCCTACAGTGCACGGGTTGGAGGAAATGGTTCACCTCTCGGAGGTTGTGAAGCAAAGTGAAAGGAAGGGACTGCAATCCCACAGTCTCCTTCATCCTTAAAGATCCACCACCTCCCAACAGCACCACACACCAGGAACCAAGCCTTCCACACACGGGTGCTTGGGGAACACTCTCAAAACACATTGTATCACTGGAAGGCTCTCCACGGCCTGGTCCTTAATTTAATATAAGGCCAAGACTCTTGCTGTAAAATGCAGCGTATTCACGGGCTCCAGCACTGTCACTGGAGGGCATAGCATCAGTGACAGACAGAACAGTAAGGCAGGGTCTCAGCCCAGCTTGTGTTGGGAGTGCTGACGGGTGCTCCCCACTGCACACTGAGTGCTGACGGGTGCTCCATCACACCCCCACTGCAAAGCCTGCTCTGGATGCTTCCCAAGGGATTTTTATTGTGGAAGGAAACCTTGGATTAAAGAGTTAAAGGTGCATGGTGTAAGCAGGGTTATAGAGAGAGAAGTTCCTGCGCTGGCTGCAAAGCTGCAAGCAGGTAATGTGCATGCTTCCAGAGTTCAGAAAACCTCAGCAACGGGCCACAGACCGGACCCCATCTCCTGATGAGGTTTGCACCACTCTGAAGGGAGATTTTTGTGCCAGCAGCAGCCACATAGGAGAGAGCTGCAGTGACTCTGTGCACCCAGAGCATAGTTTACATTAACTCTCCACTCCCCCCAGCAGAGTCCTTTTCCCCTAAAAGCATGATTTAAAGAAATCACCCCCAAACAGCCACAGCGAGCTCAAATGCTAACAAAACACATCATTAAGCACGTATACGACTTCCTTCCAGGACATTCTGTCCAGATGCGGGAGACGCTGAGAACGTTTATTTACAGATCACCCTCCCCCTTGATACCCCCATTCACCCCTCACGTTATTAAATTGCCTGCAGGCAAAAAAATCAAAGTCTCGAAGCTAATTAATCAATAGCCGGTTCTGAAAGTGGAGCGTGATTGTAAGACATTTCTTCGTCGTAGACTGTTCTGCTTTTACTTTCATCGTTGCGGTGACAAAACCAAGTAAAGGAAGGAAGGAAGGAAGGGTTTGTTCTGGCTCACGCCTCGCAGGTACAACCCGTCGAGGCAAGAACCTTAGGCAGCTGGTCACAGTGAATGTGTAGCTAAGGAAGCCTTTGTGTCCAGTTCAGAACCCTAGCTGATGAGATGGTGACACCAATATCCAGGGAGTGTCATCCCTTGTACATCCTTGGCAGCTCCCCTCAGTTAAACCTCCCTGGATATATTCTCACAGCTGTGCCCAGAGGCATGTCTCCTAGATGACGCCAAATCCTGTAAATACAGTCAAGACTGACTACAGCTTCCAATGGTCCAAGTGGACTACTCCAGAGGGATGTCTGTCTGCTCCACAGTGTTGTCTGTGGCTCATAGCAAACACCCCCTCCGGGCACAAGCCTCTCCCTACCTGCTGCCGCCATCCCCGTGACTGCTTCTGGAGTGCCGAGTTCAGGGCGCTGCGTCTTCTGACAGGCAGGAGTCACCTGTGTGAGTGCCCCTATTTGTAAATACTTCCAACAAGGTCAGATGGGCCCTAATCGGATGACAGCTATCCTGTCAAGAAGAGAAAACTCAGACGAAGGCAGGCACAGAACTGAGATGCTCCAGGATTCCCTACAAGCCTCTGGACACCAAAGCCATTTGGCAATTGCCAGAAACTGGAATGGTAAGGAAGGATTCTCTTGAGACAAGGCACCAAAGGGTGTCAGGAGCCAACTAACCCCCAATGAGCCCCAAGAAACTCACTTTAGGGCCTGAAATGCCCCCTTGGAATATGTCATCTCCAAAGCCAATTAATATTCCTATTGTGTGTGTGTGTGTGTGTGTGTGTGAGAGAGAGAGAGAGAGAGAGAGAGAGATTGTGTCTGTGTGTATGTGATATACATGTGCAGGTACATGTATGTAACCACCAACATCAACCTTGGGTGTTATTCCTTAAAAGTTCATCTTATGGTTTTTTGTGTTGGACATAGGAGATATGGTCTAGCTGGCCTAGAATTTGCTGGACAAACCAGGTTGGCCTTGAACTTACAGAGACCCACGTGTGTTGTCTCTGAGCATTGGGTTTACAGACATCTGGCCTACCTTGTGTTTTGAGACAGGGTTTCTTACTGGCACTCAACGTTGAACCTGAGAGACACCCCCACCACCGTTCTCTCTAGTGCTGGGAATACAGGCCTCCAGGTCCCTCTTTCTAATATGGGTTCTAGGATGGAACTCAGATCTTTGTGCTTTCAAAGCAATTACTTTGCTAACTGAGCTATGTCTGTGGCCCAATATTCTTATCCTTAATAAACATCTCCTTTCCTCCTGCTTCCTAGGTTTCCACCTCAGCCTGATTTAAGATATAAATGTAAGGAGTATATGGTTATTTGAATAGGAATGGCCACCACAGGCCATAGATGTGAACACTTGGTCATTAGGGAATGGCGATACTTGACAGAATTAGGTGGTGTGGCCTTGTTGGAGAAAGTGTGTTACCTGGGTGAGTGTGGGGGTTTCAAAACCTCAAGCCAGGCCCGTATCTTTCTCCTTCTGCTGTCTTCAGATTCAGATGTGGAATTCTCAGCTACCATGTCTGCCTCTGTGCCACCCCCACACCTCATCCCCATATCCATAAGGATAATGGACTAGACCTCTGAAACTGTAAGCACGCCCCTGTTAAATGTTTTCTTTTATAAGAGTTGCTGTGGTCATGGTGCTTCTTTGTCACCAAGAGAACACTGATGAGACAAAGGCCCTGTTAGGATTTTACCAAGTCCAGGAAGTCATATCCCATCCCAGATACCCCTTCTGTTAACGTTGTGCAGAATGGTGCACACACACACACACACACTCCGATATAGATGTTGCCACAGTAACCTTTATTGTCAACTTGACTGTATTTAGAATCACCATAGAAACACCTCTCTGCACATCTGTGAGGGATTTTCTCAAACAGGTTTGTTGAGAGGGGAAGGCCCAGCCTAAATGCGGACAGGACCCTGCCACAGACTGGGGTCTCAAGCTAGAGCTGAGCACCAGCGTCTATCTCTGGTCCCTGAGTGTGGACGTCTCATGGCCTGCTGCTGCAGGACCCCTGTGCCATGACTTGGGGTATGGAGTGTTGCTTTGCTTGATTTTGGATAAAGGCCCTCTACGCAGGCTCAGAGCAGAGGCACTCAGGGGGGGAGACACAATCAGCCCAAAGCTGATGACAAAGCTGTCAAAGAAAACTAGCTTTAAAAGCAAAGCAACAACAATCTGGCTGCCTGCCTCTGTCTCATTCAGTTCTGTCCCTGCCGCCCTCACTCTGGCTCTGGCTTTCTTTGCCTATGTGTCTAACTCTCCTTCTGCTGCTGTCTCTGGCGTCTTCTCACATAGATGCTGTCTCAGAGCCTCAGAGGACTTGGAGCCAGAAAACTCCATTCACACACAGTCCTGAATGCCCCAATTGGCCATGGACACCGTTGCCCTAGCAACGTGACTCAAAACTTCCTGCCTCACACCTCTACCCTACACACACACCCACACACCCCTCCACCCCTGCACTCAGCACTACCTTCATTACTCTTGGCGACACCACAGGTTATTAAAGCTGCGCAATGAACTTAGCTGTGACAGGGGGCTCTTTCTCACTGTTGCCAAGTAACCCCGGCAGCTGAAGCTTCCGCCTTTCAGGGGAACAACCTGTGACCGTTGCTGGTTCTCTCTCATGCTTTGGACCATTTGCAATTTATGTTCAAATAGCACTTGATGAGAATCTAAGAAGAGAACCAGAGAGTTGCCTACTTCATCTTCTGAAGGGATGAGAAGCCCTTGGTCTTCCAGGGCACATGGAGTTAATGTGAATGACGCCAATGCTGTCTGCTACTGTTGGGGCTGCTGTAACAAAATACCTCAGGCTGGGAGGCCTGTGGTTTTAGTCAGGGTTTGGATTCCTAGACAAACATCATGACCAAGAAGCAAGTTGGGGAGGAAAGGGATTATTCAGCTTACACTTCCATATTGTTGTTCATCACCAAAGGAAGTCAGGACTGGAACTCACACAGGGCAGGAACTTGGAAGCAGGAGCTGATACAGAGGCCATGGAGGGATGTCACTTACTGGCTTGCTTCCCCTGGCTTGCTCAGCCTGCTTTCTTATAGAACCCAGGTCTACCAGCCCAGGGATGGCTCCACCCACAATGGGCTGGGCCAGGGATGGCACCACCCACAATGGGCTGGACCCTCCCCTTGATCACTAGTTGAGAAAATGCCTTACAGCTGGATCTCATGGAGGCATTTCCTCAAGGGAGGCTCAGTAACTCCAGCTTGTGTCAAGTTGACACAGAAAACCAGCCAGCACACTTGAAAATCACAGAAATGTGTCTTTCCATTCTAGAGGCCGGAAGTCTCAGACAAGAGTCCTTGGGGGATGCCACAGCTGCTGGGGACCCACTTTCTGCTGGAGACACTTTCTCACACTGAGCTCATGCTGAGAGGGACAGTGTCCTCTCTTATAGGGGAATCTAATTTCATTCCTCTGTGACTCTGCTTGGTGATCTATTTACCTCCCAGAGGTCTGACACCTCCTACCATCATTGTGGGCACAGGGCTTTCAATGCCAGCGCTGGGCAGAAAAGGGACATACATTGAGACCATTTGCAAAACTCACTGTTGCTGGACATGTCTGGGGAGAATACAGACTAAACCAAAGAATCTGGCACTGAGAAGACAGCTCATCTTCCCAATCCTTACCCCAGAGGACAGAGGGAAATAATGGAGCAGGGGAGATGGACTTGGGCCCTGAACACTCTGGCAAAGGTTCTCAGGGGACCCAAGTGGGAAAAAACTACACTTTTCCCCCCAAGAGCACCTGTAACATTGAGATCTGTTGCAAGTTGCCACTAACTGCTACCCATGCAAAAAGAAGCTGCTCCTCTGAGAGCCACACTAGTCTACACATACAAAGATGACTATTTAGATGTGGGGTCCATGTAGACACCAGGAGCACGAGGTTCTTCCAGGCCTATTCCCTCTCCAGCCCGAGGATCTTGGCCAGGTGCCCAGTACCATGCATAGCTTTCTACTGTGGAAAACAACTGGCTATTCCCAAAATACTAGTGGGCACAGTAACCACTAGCTTCTGGGTGATCCTTGCTTTGATAACTATACTGGTTGGTTTTGTGACAACTTGACACAGGCTGGAGTTGTTGCAGAGAAAGGAGCCTCAGTTGAGGAAATGCCTCCATGAGATCCAGCTATAAGGCATTTTCTTAACTAGTGATCAAGGGGGGAGGGCCCAGACCATTATGGGTAATGCCATCCCTGGGCTGGTAGACCTGGGTTCTATAAGAAAGCAGGCTGAGCAAGCCAGGGGAAGCAAGCCAGTAAATATCATTCTTCCATGGCCTCTGCATCAACTCCTGCTTCCTGACTTGCTTGAGTTCCAGTCCTGACTTTCTTTGGTGATGAACAGCAATGTGGAAGTGTAAGCTGAATAAACCCTTTCCTCCCCAACTTGCTTCTTGGTCATGATGTTTTGTGCAGGAATAGAAACCCTGACTAAGACAAATTGGTACCAGAAGTGAGGTATTCCTATGACAACCTGACCATGATTTGGGGAGGACTGTGGAAGGACTTTGGAACTTTGAGATAGAAGAGCCATTGGCATATTAAGAGCTCTGTGGGATGTTCTGCAGAAGCTTGGAAAATAATGTTAAGAACAGTACAGAAGATGGAGGCCTGGATTGTGAAATTTCAGAGGGAAGATTAAAGACTCTTATCAGGGCTGTTGCTGTTTTGGTTGTGAAGATTCTGTGGTTTTGGTTAGCTGGGACTGAAGAATCAGCTGTGATTAACAAGATACCAGAAATACTAAAGCAAAACTTTTGCACTACTGGGACTATTGATGCTGGTCAGATGGAGCTAAGAAATTAGTGGTGATTAAAAAAAGACCAGCATTATTGAGGTGAAATTTTTTGGAAAGTGTTTCCTGAGAGCACCAAGAAGCTGTGTTCCAGAGATAGCCAAGGTTGTACCTCGTGCTGTGGCTGGACTTGGTAAAGTGTAAGAGTCACCCAGGTGGTACTGGTTTTGAAGGAATGAAGGGGTCATGGAGAGCAGCTGAGGCTTGGCACTGAGAGGTCATAGAAGGCCATTGGTGAAGGTGCAGCTTCAGTTGCAATTAATGCCCCAGGACTAAAGGAGTTATGCAAAGAAGTTGAGGCTTGGCACCATAAAGGGAGCCTACGAGAGGCTATTGGTGAAGCCTATGTGCAACAGAAAACAGCAGTGTTTTGAAGATGCCTGTACCATGAGATGACCACCAAGAACAGCAGTGGCAGTGGAGAATAGGCAGCTGGAGCTTAGAAGACATGGTGTATGCTACAAAGGACAGAACTGGAGAAGTTACCCAAGCCCTTGGAGGAGCCCAGAAGTTCATGAGTGGATCCCAAACATTAGATGGTTAGAGTTTGATTTTGCTTTTGATTGTGACTGTGCCCTGATATTTTTCTATCTTGAAGGAAGAAAGTATTTTAGTGGAGCCCACAGTTAAAAGACTTTGAATTGGGGGGGAAGACTTTGAATTTTAAAAGAATAAATATTTTAAAGGGATTAAAATTTTAATATGTAAGATTTTGTATTATGACATGTAAGGTCATGATATTTTGTGCAGAAATAGAAACCCTGACTAAGACAATAACTGTATCTCAACTCGCATAGTTTCCTTTCTAGCCTATATGTCTCTCTGCTGCCTTTGAACAACCTTTTCCTGAAATGCAACTTTCACATGTAAGTGGTTAAGGAGCCTGGGAAGTGAAACTTATTATCACTGTATCCGCCCACAATTATCCACGTTTCTCTTCTAAGTATCTTGTCACTGGCACCTCATTAATACAAACGGAAGAAACAGTGCGCCAGTAAGCTTGTATAATTCCCCCTCAATATGGGTTGCTTGGGTGGTTCTACAAACTTAAAAGCAAGACACTGTCTCAGCCTAGAGGCAGGGGGGAAGCTGGAGACATTCCAAGAATGAAAAGCATTCACCAGACCCTTCTGGTTCTGACAGGCAGAGGCCAGGAGCAAGGACCAGACTGGCAAAAGGTTTCGGGGTGAGGCCAGCACACAGATGGCAAGAACACAGGGCCTCAGCCCAGAACCCTGGGAAGTGCACTCTGCTAATGACCAGAATAATGTAGAAATTAATTTTCTCCAAACCTCCTGGCAGGAGCTCAGCTGGTCAACTCCACAGTTTCAGTTCATGAGACCCCACTGAACCGTGCTGGCCAGCCAGTCACAGACCTTTGAGAAGCTATGGTATCATGGAAAGTGATCCAGCCCCTTTCTTATCCTCTGGTTCCAGCATATGGCTCTGAGAACCTGTGTAGCTTACCCAGCCTCTGTAGCTTCTCCCAAATGCTTCCCATCTTATTCCTCCAGCAGAATGGAGTCTATGCTCTACGAGAGCACACTAATCCTCCCTCTGCTAGGGCCCATAGATGCCCATACCAGGACCCCAGCACCATGTCTTTCCTCAGCCCCTTGAGGGTTTTACTCACTTTTCAGTAGGCCAGCCACCACTGTGGTCCACTCGGCCCTGGTTCTCTCTGTCTACAGTGTGCACACTTACTTACGACCTGTCCCATTGAACCAGGGGTTCTTAGGTGACAATAATGTTACTCTTGTCTGCCCTAAGGACTGTAGGCCATACCTGTGACATTGTCGACACAGCCCAGGGACTGTGCTAGCATCTTGAAGATTGAAGGAGAGTGTGGCGTTTCCAACAGTCCACTCTCACAAAAGCACGCTTTATCCAACTCTTCAACCACTAGCTCCATGAGAACAGGAATTTCCTTGGCACTACTGTGTCCTAGTGACTCGAGCCAAGCCTGACAAACAGTGGGTGCTGTGTGGATGTCTGGGTGGGCAAATGTTGGCATTTGTGACTGAGGATATAGCTGTCTGTTTATCCACCCACACTGGCTTCCCAGTCATTACTTGTTATCTGACCTTCTTCCTCTACCAGAAGACTGGAACCTATGTAAGCTCTTTTTTTTGCTTACCCTTTCAGGCCCAAAGTCATCCTCGACACAAGCATGGGCTCCTGGTCCCCTCTAACCTCACCCGTTCACTTCAGTCGGCTATGGGAAGCAGGGAGAGACCAAGGCAGGGTCTCTCCACCCCTCCTCCCAGCCTCACCTGACTCTCAGAGCTCCAGCCTGGAAGGAAGCTCTGCTCTCAGGGGTGATATGGGCTCATTCTTTATGCAAACCTGCCTTCTGAAGTAAGTGAATGGAGCAGCCTGTAGTCACCACAAATAAACCCAGACTGGCTGGAAGCATGCTGGGCTGTGAACCACAGGAAGAAGACTGAATACATAAAAGGATGGTTCTTGGAGAAGATTTCCTCCCAGAACCTAATGTTCTGGAAAAAATCTTCCTAATTAGTCATTAATTGGTACATTATCAGCACCATGTGCCAAGAATTAAGTGGGTAATTCCTACACTTTCGAGAAAGGAGAGTAACGTGTCATGTCAGCAGCCAGGCAGGGAGAGAGAGCTCTCCCTTGCTTTCTCATTCTCTCTCACTGCTGAAGCCCGAGGCCTGCACGGCTTCATGCACCTGTCCCGTGGTCCTCTGGGATGTAGCAGCCCAGCATGGCCCATCCCGCGGGTCTCCGGATGTTCTCATGTTGAAAACAAGTCTCAGAGGAGGCTCTATTGTCTCAGCCTATGACTCTCTTTTACCCATTTTGTGTTTGGTACCTCTTGGCCACTCACATAGAACATTGCAGGTAATTTTAGCAGCTCCAAATGGTTCTGTAACAAAATTTATTTTAAACAACTATGATTCATCTCTTAATCATAGTTTTATTATACTGTCATTACCAAGAAATCCTAGAGTTTATTCTCCACTAAAAATAATTAAGGAATCTTCAAAGTTTAACCCTCTGTATTGGTCAGAACTTTTATTTTCAAGATAAAGGATTGTTGGTGGGGAAGAAAAGAAGGGGAAAAAGGAGGAAGACTGTAGAATAAAAAGTTGTATGTGTGACTTCATGTATGTGTGCATATGCACACACATGTATGTGTGACATATTTGTGTGTGTGGTGTGTGTGGTATGTGTGTGTGCGTGTGTGTGGGCGTGTGCATGTGTGCATGTATGTTGTACATGTGTGTATGTGGTATGTGAATGAGTACATGTATGTGTGCATGTGTGTGAGTATGTATGTGCATGTGTGTGTGCATATGTAGAAGCCAGAGATTTCTTCCTTAGTCACTCTCCTTTGTGTTTTGAGACAGGTCGATAACTGGTCTGTAACTTGTTGGTTTGGTTAAACTAGCCGCCCAGTAGGCCCCAGGGATCCTTTTCTCTCCATGTACCCAAAGCTGGCATGTTAGGCATGTTCCATACCTGGCTTTACATGAAGGCTACGGATCTGAACTCATTTTTTCATGCTTTTCTGTGGCAAACACTTTGCCCAATGTTCTATCTCCTCTGCTCCTCAGAGGTCTCAGGCATACACACCCGTTCTCCAAACTGCTGGCTAAGTTGGTAAATGCTCCTATGGTGGTTTGAAAGCCGAGAGGCTCATGTATTTTAAGTTTGGTTCCCCACTGATGTACTGTGTGGGGAAGTTATGCCTTGGTGGAGGAAGTACATCACCATGGGCGGGCTCTGAGGATCTACAGCCTTGCCCACTTCCTGTGTTCACTCCCTCTTTGCTTTCTCTGTGTAGCTGTGATGTGATCTCTAGATTTTCTGCAATGGCTGCCTGCTGCCCTGTCTTCCTCTTCATATGGACTCTCCCACTGGAACTGTATGCAAAACAAAACAAAACAACAGCGCTTACATTGATCTTAGTCACGCTGCCTTATCACAGCAACAAAACGTAACTAACGCCGTGGCTCAGGCACTCCTGGGTGGTTTCTTCCTCAGCGGGATATGCTTTAATATTTGGGGGTTGCTGTCTCCAGTGACAAGGGGGTGGGGCTGTGGAGAGGAGGGTCATAGGCAGGTCCAGGAGGCACTCCTGCAGGCATGCAGGAAGGGGCCATATCTTGCCAGGAGACTCTCTAGTACCAGGTATTGCTACTGGTCTATTACATCTAGTGATGTCCAGGCATGGGAGAGAAGAAGCAGAGACTGGGTGCAAACAGCTGTGGGTGGGAAGAATATCCGAATTAGCGAACATTTGAAACCTCTGAGAGTTGAGGAAGGAACATTTTTTCCTGCTCTTTCCTTTTTTTCCACCCAGGTCCTCAGAGACCAAACAGGTTGAGGAGTAGCAAGCATGGCCCAGCTCTCCAATGGTCAGCTTCTAGACCAGTGCCTCTGAGCCTATGCACCAGGACCCCCTGGGGGTCACATATCAGATCTTCTGCATCTGATACATTTACACTGTGGTTCATAACAATAGAAAAATTACCTTTATGAAGTAGCAACAACATACTTTTATGGCTGGAGGTCACCACAACATAAGGAACTGTACTGAAAGTTGGTAGCATTATGAAGGTTGAGAACCACTGTTCTGAGCAGTGAAACAACACTCTAAGACTTTTTGGTGTCAGGCAGCATGAGAGAGATGAATGATCCATGTCATGGGTGATCTCCTGGATGACCCAGAGGGACCCTGCTTTCCTAGGGTCCAGTGAAATGCAGGCGGTCTGCAGAAACGTGTATATGATGCACCTCTTCTTCCTGGGAGTACCTAGCTAGTACTGGAAACTGTATACCTGATAGTACCTGGGTAGAATTACTTGTTTGAATGACACACTGGCTAATCTCACATTTGGGTTTCCCCAACTGGAACATGAAGAGCAGATCCAGATGTGGAGTTTATTCAGATAGAATCTCCAGGCCAGTCTTGGATTCCAGAACAAACAAAAGCCTTACAAAAGAGGAATCTTCAACCTGAGCATCAGTGCTGGGCCCCACCGCTGAATGCCATCACCTCATCCAGAGTTCTGGTTGACCTCAGAACAGAGTTCAGCCCTTATTCTTCACTACTGAGAATGAATCTAATTTGTAACTTATGCCTCTGTCCCATGCAAACCTAATTCAAGGCCTCAGATGCGCTGTGTTCAAGGGAGTAGTATTCATTGATTGACAGAGTATAGGTAATAATAGTCTCTCTCTCTCCCTCCCTCCGTCTCTCTCTCTCTCTCTCTCTCTCTCTCTCTCTCTCTCTCTCTCTCTCTCTCCTGCTTCTCCACCCCCCCCCACTGTGTATGAGGGGGCACACAGATACCCTCAAAAACAAGAAAAGGTATCAGATCCCCTGGTACAGAAGTAGCCAGTTTGTGAGCTGCCTTGTGGGTGCTGGGAATATGCTCTTAACTGCTGAGTTGTCTCTCTACCCCTCTTGATCTTTAATTTTCAAATACACATTATTTCTTTCTCGAGAACTTTCCATGTACTGGCAACTCCTTTGTTTTATGTGCCGCAGAATTGTTTTTAAATGACAGAACTGTCTTACATTTGTTATAAAAATTTGATGACCACAGGGGAAGAGAGGGAAAGAGAAAGAGAGAGAGAGAGAGAGCTGTAAAACTGCAAACAATTGAAGCTTGGAGATACTGCAATTTTAAAGAAGGTCCTCTTAATTGTAATGAATATTATTGGCAATATCTGATCAACACACCCTTTCTCAGAAACAGCATGACTTGGAGTTGGCATTCCTAGGACCTCAGCCACACTTGCTTGGTTTCCTTGTAAACCTTCAAGCTCATCCTCAGAGGTAACAACCCTATGACTGGGAGTTTCCATTGACAATAAAGAAAACAATAAAGAAATCATTTCTGATTTGGATAACAAGAATAAATCAACCAATAAAATTCTTGGTTAATGAAAAACTGCATTTGAGGTTGCGGGGAGAACCAGCATGGTGTTTCCTTATGGCTACCACAAAGCAGCCTGAACTCCACCTGGGAGTATGTAAGTACATACGGTTGGCTGTATACACTGATACTTTTAAAAAAAAGTTATGTAAACACAGCCTATCAAAACTTAATCACCCCTTTAATCATCCAGTCAAATAACATAAAAGGGACGGCACACAGCCATCCCGGAAGAAGTCACTTTATGACAGACAGACAATAGAGACGTACATTGTGCAGTGTGCCCCACCCCCGTTTATGGGACATTTAGGATCCCTTTGCTATGCACACCTGCCAAGTCTCCTTTGAACATGGTCCAGAGACACCACCTCAGTAAATTCCATATTTCTAGGTCTGTGTATGTGTTTCAGTGCCTGGGTCATGTTTACTACTACTACTACTACCACTACTAGTAGTAGTGGTAGTAGTAGTAGTAGTAGTAGTGGTAGTAGTAACAATGACAGCAATAATAACAATAATAATGATGATGATGATGATGATGGCGATGATAATAATAATAATAATAATAATAATAATAATAATAATAATAAACAACTGATTATCATTGGAACCAAAAGTTAAGCTTTAACTCTGATCTCAAAGTGAAGTAGAAAAGTCTTCCTGGGATGGAAATGCGGCCGAGAGCGACTCCCACAGAAGCAGAAAGCCATGTGTGGCTGTCGCAGGAGTCAATCTGGGTTTCCACAGCTTCTTACATGGTCTTTCTTTCGACTGCAACATGTCCAGAAACTGCCAATAAATGCCACATGATTGGCTGATTTTTATGCCTTCATTTTTCACCACCAGACGACGGCATTTGAGGGGTGCACAAGCACCTCCAGGCAGCTGCCCCCCAACGTCTGTTTCACAAACTCTGCCAAAACCTCACACCCTCACTCTCTGGTGGACAATCACCACAATAACTGCTTCCTCAGGAGTTTCTGAATTGCCTCTTCTTCCGCCGCCCGTGGGAATTTAAACCCTGTTAGAAGACATCCCCACACCCAACCCATGGATTCTCTTCACTTTCTTCTAAGAACGAGGCCAGCAATCTCTCCAGTCTACAGGGCCACTGCCCAGGGAAGTGAAATGCAGACTTTCCCACTTGGAAAAGACACAGAGACCAGCTCACCTCTCACCATGCCAAAGCCCTTCTGCACGTGGCATTGCATGATTCAACAGAGATGCAGACATCCTGGGGAGGTAGGTCCAAAGCAGCTGAGACCCCTCCCCATGTAGAGTCGCCACAGAACTCCCCAGGACCCACGAAGAAATTCTGCGATGCCCAGATTTATTAGTGTCTCTTCTGACAGAGGTTACGTTCACACAACAAAAAACAAACCATTCCAAAAGAACAGTTCAGCTCCAGTCAGCCCATTCACAGTCCAAGTGCCACTGTGATCTAGTTCCAAGGCATCCTTGTCACTCCAGAAGATGCCCACAGTATTAAGTAACCAATCCCTAAAGCCCAGCGGCCACAAGATTTGCCTGCTGTTTATATGGGTCTACCTATTCTGCCGGACACAAGTAGAATCAGACCACTTGTAACCTTCAGAATCCTCGCTTCTTTAGTCCACGTTTGAAGACTCGGCTGCCAGTAGCTTGTACCAAATCATCATCCCTTTCCTATTTGAACAGCATTTTACTACATCCCATCATTTCTGTGTTGCCAGGATACATCTGCATGTAGCTCAGGTAATAACTTTCATCTCCCTGCAGCTCAGGTAATAACCTCCATCTCCCTGCAGCTAAATGCTATTCTACTGTGTTCTAAACACTGCTGAGTGTACCTAAGTATGTTCTGAGAAACGCATCCTTAGGCAAATTTGTTGCAGAAAGCAAAAGTGAATATATTTAACAGATCTGAACTTCAAAGACCACTACACGACAGAATCCCATGGCTGCTCATCCCTACTCTAAACCTGCTAACTATAAAACCCACCACCTCACTCAAGCTGGGTGACTCTTCAGCCCACTAGAGCACAGAATTGTGTGACGGGCAGTAAAGCTCACTACTTTACTGGCTTGTAGGACAGGGTAGCTCGTTACACTCCTGCACTGTATTACTGTATAGCTTATAGCCTGGGCCTGAATGACGGTTCAGTCTAGAACAGGCTATGAACCTGAACAACATGGGGCAATTCTCAACACCGTGCTGACCAAAGCACTGCAGTGGGTGCTTTTAGCTCTTTTATAGCCTCATAAGATGGCCACCTGACACGCTCCTCGTCCTGTAAACAAAGCACCAGTCCCAGTCCCGCTTGTGTCTGTGCTCCGTCCACTCGGAGTGTTCTTTTTGTTTGCTTGCATTGTTTTTGCCTACAGGTGCCACAAACAAGCGCTGTCCCCTTGTGAGTGTCCTTAAAATGAGTGTTTGGGCCTTGTTTTCAATTCCTCAGGTTATCAAAGGCTGGCTCGTGACTGAGCAGTTCTGGAAGCCAGGTCACTGGGTCACTTGGCTTTGCTCTCACAGAGCCAGGCCTCTATGAGGTCACAGTCATCCCCCTGCTGATGTCCTACTGCCTCCTACTCTCCAGATCCCTCCTCCTTTGAAGCTCAGTCCCCATCAGCTCCCCACAAGACTTTCCCTGGTCATCCCTCAGGCCTCTTGGCTTCTCGCCTGTTCTCATCTACCCTAAGCCCACACGAGCTTTTGTGTGAACCCACAGGGCAAGTTTGACTCACGAACTCAAGGCTTGCTGTAAGGTCTGAGTGAGCATGAACTTAGAGACTGCATGCCATGCTATATGAGGGAAGCCTGTGGGGACAATGGGATGACTGGGGGGCAACAGTCAGCCTTCGTGACTGTAATGTCACAACTGTCCCACAGTGACCGTCTCTGAGTGCTTCATCATTCAGCTGCTCGGAGAACAGGCCATCTGGTTTCTGTGATGCTTCCATCACCAGCTGGTGACGTTCTCAACAGTGAAGCTACCAGACGATCTAGGGGTGTGACAAGCCTTGGTGCTGCCACTTAACCCCACCAGCAGCCATTGAGAATGTGGACTGGTTTAGGCTTGCCTGTTAGAGGACCTCGCTACCTACCCTAACCTCGGTTCACCATGGTAGCACCTGCTCTTTTGTAGAAACCGTTGCTAAGAAGGTATTTCAGGGACTTCTAAAAGATGCCGACAGAAAGCTCAACTTTTAAATCCACCCATTCGAACCTTGTTCTTTGGTATATCTTATCACTTGATAACAGGAACAGTTCATCCCAGGGTAGCCAAAAGAGCCGGTTTATAGTAGGAGGTGGAAAGGGGAGGAAGGGAAGGGAGGAGGAGGAGAGAATGAATAGGAAGATGAAGACACCATGAAAGGGAGAAAGAAGAAGAGTAGAAGGAGGAGGAGGAGGAGAAGGAGAGGAAGAAGGAAGAGGAGGAAGAGAGGGGAGAAGGAAGAGGGGAATGAGGAGGGGAGAGAAGGAACAGGGAGGAGGGAGAGGAAGAAAAGGAGGGGAAAGAGGAAGAGGGAAGGAGAAGGGGAAGAAGAGGAAGGAAGGAGGGAAAGGATAGAGAGGAGGGGAGGAAGAAGAGAAAGAGGAGAAGGGAGGAGGAGGAGGAAGGGAGAACAGTTAGAATCCTAACAGCCTCTCTTTTTCTACTATCTCACTGCTGGATTTAAGAGGAAACACGGCCTTTCCATCTCAAAGCTTGAGGACAAAGTGACATCCCAATCATTATTCCTACCAAACAACAGGGAGAATCTGCACGTGGGCCCGTGGCACCAATCAATTGTAAAGTGGGTGGAATACAGTGAAGCTGCTACCCGTTTGGTCACAGAAATGGATGACTTTGGAGTGTAGCCATGGCTCCGTGGTAGAGCACTTGTCTAGCATGCCCAGAGTCCTGAAATTTATCCCCAGCACCATCCACTGGTTCAAAAAGAAATCAAGAATAGATGACTTCATGTGAAATGCACAGACTAAGATGTGTGCTACCCAGGAACACAATGCAGAGCTCAGAGCAGGACCCCTGACTGTGGGCACCCACACATTCAGAGGCTCAGCTCTCCTCAGATTAATATCCACAAGGGCTCAGTTCACAGGCACTGTCCTGTGAGAGAACAGAGAAGCTGACTAGGAGGATAAACTCTGAACACCAGCTTCCATGCCTGTGATGTAGGAAACATCAGCAGTCCCTCAGCCCTCCCTTTCTCAACAAAGTATCCAACAGAAACACTGCCCTGTCTGCTGCAGGGCTTTGCTTTTCCTTGGCATCTTCCCTCCCTGTGTCTGTTCTTTCGATGCGCCCCGTGTCCACAGGGCCCTGGAGAAGCTCAGGGACCGAGGTCACTGTGACCTCAATGACTGCTGAGCAAGCCATGCCACTGAGCTGGCCCGGTGCTCACAGGCACTGTGTACATAGAACTCTGAGGGAAGAACACCTGCGTGTGTCCGGTTTCCTACCAGCCACAGATCCTGTGCTGCACACTGGGAGGAGAGCACCAAGGCACTTGCAAACAGTTGCTGTTTATCTTAGTGCAGAGGAAACATCCCTTTGCAGAAATAAAGAGAAATGAGGGAGGAACAAGGCAAGAAGCAAGTGGTTCTAGAGTTGAAGTCTCTTGCTCTGCTTATGTGAACAAAAGACATACTCCCTCTTGGCCAAAAATATTGTAGAATTATAGGTGGGAATGGTAGCTCCTCTTATAATCACACTACTCAAATGGAGCTAAGGCAAGGGATTACTGAGAGTTCAAGGATTACTGGGGCTACAGACCCAAACCCTGTCTCAAAATATAAAACAAAAATAAAATGTTACAATAAAAAAAAAGTGGTTGCTTACAATAACCTAGAAGTAATGACCCAGTTGTGTACTATTAGGAACATGGATAACTAAGTCATACCAACAAAGAAGAATGATTGGTCAAGAAGGGAAATCTGACACATGACTGAACATATGGGACTAAGGCGTGTGACCCTGGCAATGGAGCCAGTCACAAAGGCCAGGGGCTATAGGATTATCTTTCTGTTGCCTGTCTGGAGGATGCAGATTCATAGAAGTGGAGGGAAAGGGTAGCACCACCCCTGGGACTGAGAAAGAGGGCCCCAGGAGCTGCAGAGGAGGGCACCCAGGGCTGAGGAGTAGGGGAGAGGACCAGGAGAAACTGCTAATGAACAATTTAGTTTTATAGACAGAAAGTAACTGGACACAGAACTGGGACGGCCACACAAGTAGGATGTATTTCAACAACCGAGCTCCTAGCCATGACGGAGGTGGTAAATCACCCAACCATCAGTGAACCAGCTGGATGGCAGGATGGAAGCTAGCCTTGAATTGGTTTTTTTGTTTTTTTGTTTTTTTGTTTCACACAGAGAAATTAACATAAGTCAGTGTGCTTGGCTTGTCTGCCTTTGTCCTTTTCTACACTGCAACTTAGTGTCTGAGTTAAAAAGAAAACCAGCTACACTGTGGACCCAAATCCTCTAGCTGGTGGCTCTCTACCCTGTCCTCCTCCAGCCGCTGTCAGGCCTCTCCCTTTGACTGCACTGCACACTTGAACATTCTTGATAGGTAGGGGGGAGTTTACATTAAAATGGCCAAGGGGGTCTACCCTACAAATGAAGTCTTAATCACTATAGTGGAACCTAGTACAGTTCTGTCCGGAAAACTCCATCCTGTGCAGGAGCTGAGAATCAAAACTGGACAGGTACTTGATTCAAACCAGCAACTCACACTCACCAGGTCAATGTGTCTACATCCTGCTGAACACAGCTGAGGGTTTCATGATTGTAGAATCATGGGCATCACTATGTTGAGTTAAATAAAACCCTTGCCTGCAGCAGGGCTAGCATCACATATAAACAGCACGGGCCCTGTGCTCTGAGGAACACAAATCCTGTTCTTTCTTCTTTTTTTTTCTCTTTCTTTTCTTCCTTCCTCCTCCTCCTCCTCCTCCTCCTCCTCCTCCTCCTCCTCCTCCTCCTCCTCCTCCTTCTTCTTCTAGTTCTTCTTCTTGACAATTTTTCATGTAGTCCAGGCTAGCCTGAAACTCACTGTGATGTAGAAAATGACTTTGACCTTCAGATTCACCTGTCTCTACCTTCTGAATGAATGCTCAGGTCACAGGCATGTTCAGCCAGGCCCACTTTTTATACATTTTGGGGAATTGAACCCAGAGCTCAACATTCTACCAACTGCACTACATCCCTATACCCCAAACTCCTATTCTAATGCTCCGTGGCCACCATCTTGAAATTCCTAAGTCCTGAGCATGGAGTCCATATTTTCCTTTGGCACCAGGCACTGTTGATTACATGACCTGTCATGCCTACAAGGGCTAGCTTGTATTCTAGGTCACCATCCACATAAGAGAGATTTAAGGAAAAGTGGACTTGGGAGCTCACAATCTGGATAACACCCCGAGAAACAAAGTTAACCATCCCAGGAACTTCTGTTCTACCAGCAACTGACTAGGTAGATGGATTAGCTGCTGCTCTCTGAACTGCCCACTGAGAGGCAGGAGGATTCATCATGGAATGAGAAAGATTTCTCTGGAGTGTGAGCATGCTCAAGCTGTTGAAAAATAACAAATCTACCAAGAAATAACATGGATGTTCAGTGGGCTATAGAACAGAGCCAAGCTACAGTGCAAACAGTACCTTGGGAGATGATCTATGAGCTCAGTCCTGACCCTAGGCTGGACACATCGAAGTCCCTCCCACCCAACCTCCTTCTATCCCTAAGTCTTTTACTCTGATAGTTCAATGGCCCACAACAGACAGCTGCCCTTTGCCAGGGGGTTCCTGCTGCTTTCTGTTTCACGGGAGTTATCTCAAGTCCTTCCCAAAATTGCTGTTAATTGACCCATTTTACAGATAAGGGCCCAGAGGATCAGAAACCCTTTGCAACTGTACCCATGGTGACAAGGTCAGTAGGCAGGAGAAGGAATGTGAATTGGGGGGTCTTTGCTTTTGAAATGTGGACTTAACCTTAGGCAAGGGCTACATGGCTGAATATTGTCATTTTCCTAAGACACCTCACACTGAGCTCACTCGAGTGAACCCACGGATGATCTAGACCATCCCACGAGTGAACCCGTGAACGGATCCAGACCATTCTGCATTCTGAAAACCAGCATGCTGGGCAAACAGTTCCCTTAAGGACAAAGAAAAGCAGGAAAAATAAGCACCACTGTCTGGGGGTGAGAGTATTGTTGAATCAAAGCCCTTGTCTCACCCTGAGCCAGCCTGCTTGACAAATGAGCTGGCTGGCCTGGTCACAGCACCCTGCAGAAGGATAAGCAGACAGCTGCCCTCTAGGTAATGAATCTGCAAGGCTATGGGTGCCTGCCTAAAACTGGGGCAGAGTGCAGGGAGAGCATGGGTTCCCAGCGTGGGTTCCTTGCACGCCAGGTTTGAGATGTGCCACCCAGAGCCTGGGCACCTGGCACTCAGGTGCTGTGTTCCGACACACAGACTGCCCATAGCTTTGCATGCCAGCATCCCTGGGTTTCCCCAGTCAAACGCCACCCTGGACAGCAGCCACCAGCTTCCTCAGCCTCCATGGAAATGTACCACCTCCCTAAGATGTTGCACGGAAAGTTACAGGGTCATTGCCTCACAGAAGCCTCAAGAAGCACACATCCCACAGCCACTCCAAACCATCCAGCATTTCATCATCGTCTGTGGGTGGAGGGGAGAAAAAAAAAAATCATGAGGTCCCTGAGTAGATGACTCATTGCAGACAAAATGACAAGGCAGTTTCTGAGCACTGGGCAGATGCTGTCCTTTGCTCTCACGTGCACTCTTTCATTTATTCATCATTCATTCATCATTCATTCATTTATAATTCACTCATTCATTCATCATTCATTCATTCATCATTCATTCATCTATTCATACATTCAGCTGAGTGTTCCCAGTGCCAGCTGGGCAATGCGGCAGACACCTGGGAAGAGGCAATAAAACAAAACAAAACAAAAATCTCTCTTTCCCTGAGCCCCCCACTCTATGTCAGAGAGAAAAAAACAGACAGAAAATGTGTTTGGGGTGATGAGAGCTGTAGGGTGATGTCAGTGGAAAGGAGGTGAGAGGTGAACTTTGTGGCGTCACTGAGGGGATGTGGTCTATCCAGGCAGGGAGGTGACAGGGCCAAGGAAAAATTAGACCCAGCATGGTGTAGGCAGAACCTGGAGGAAGCAGAATGGATGAAGAAGAGCAAGCTGGAAGGGAGCACAGAAGGCCTAGGGATCTCCGTGGGCATCTACTCTGACAGGTGGCAGCTACCGTCCTGTGCCAAGGATACACGTGAGTAGCTCGCTTCCGTCCAAGGCTGAGGAGGCCGGGAGGAGCGCATGGCTTCAGTCTTGGTGCAGAATGACGAGAAGATGATGTGAGGGACACAGCTGGTAGCCAGGAATTCATGTTGCAGTGCAGGGCTGGACGTCCCTCAACACCTTAGGAGCCTTATTGCCTCCCTAAGGTGGCCCTAGGTGGTGGGCATCCACATGCGGGTCTTAGCTAGTCTAGCAGGTTCCCCGAGCCACAGCAATTCCGTTCCCTGGGATGAAGTTACGGTGTATTTGACACCAGAAAGACCGCTGAGGTGGAGGGTCCTTGCTAGGTGTATGGCTGCTGCTGTGCACCTACTATGTGTGCTCACCCACCAGCCCTGGGCTTCCAGGAGGAAGATGTACATGGCCAGCACCATTTACTCTAAGGACAGCTTATGAGAACTTACAGATGTGTTTCCTTTTTTCTCAAGCCAGGCAATACAGCAACCACCTAAAAAGAAGTGACTCACACGAGGGCTCAGAACAAACCACTGTAGCACACACCCTCTGGATGCTGCATGAGCTAACCTCAGGCACCACAAGTTAACCTTCTCTACCAGTACCTAGGACAGATGCCTAATCCATCACCACCTCCAGGCCACATGGTACCCAGGGCAGCTATGAATGGAGCACAACGCTGAGCAAGAAACCTGTTCCAAACACTGCGTGCGTTCTGTGCTTTACAAGTTCAGGTTTTCTCAAATGTCTGGTTCTCTGATAAACTGAAATACTGGCCACCCAGGAAACTCTATGTCTGGTGAATTCTATGTTCCCTTTATAAAACTGGCCTTGTGGACTGAAGTTGTTCCATGTGAGAGAGCCTTTCGATAAGACCTAGGTCAAGATCTATCCCCAGCAAGGCAACTGAGAAGGGTCAAAAAGACTTAGCCCTTCCAGTCAGTGTAAATTTACTATGTAAATTACAATATAATTAAGTTCAAGACCTCAAAATTAGGTCATTAGAGATTACCTAACTGGTCCTAAACCCAGGGACAAGGATTTTCTTAAAGTCATACACACAGAACATCACATAAAAGTGGACAAGAGATTAATATGATACAATCACAAATCTAGGGATGCCCAGAGACACCAGAAGCTGCAAGAGACAAGGTTGGACCCTCCCTGAGTCAGATGGAGAGTGTGGTCCTGCCCACACCATCTTTGCTCTAGAACCATGAATACGTGAAACAAGAAATTCCTATTATTGAAGCCTCCCAGTTGGTGGTACTTAGCCACAGTCTTAGTCTGTGAAGATATAACAAAATATCTGAGGCTGAGTACATTGTCAGAAGAAAAAAGAAGAGTTTTTGTCATAGTTCTTGATTCTGAGAAGTCAAAGAACTTCTAGCAGACTTGTTTGTCTGGTATGGGCTACTGGGCTACTGTCAGCATCCAAAATGGTCCAGGGCTGTGTTCTCTGGGACAGGAGGAACAGAGCACACTCACAAAAGGTGGAAAAATAAAATGTGATGAGCACTAAATGTGAGACTGTGCACTCACTCACCAAGCAAGGAGCCTTTGACCTTAAAGGACCCATAAAGCTCCAACACTTCTGTTTTGGAGAGACTTATTGAGACCACAGGACCTCAGAAAAAAGGGCACATGGACCTTCTGATTCCTCAGTGTTAGACTCTGAGACCCAGACACATTTCCCAGAAGTGAGTGAGAGACAATAAAACGTATTGTTTTAAGCCGCTACAATTGTGACAATTTGTTCCTGCAGCAACATGATGGTTAGAGCTTCAAGGGGGTGTCCAACTCACGCCCCCTGGCCAGATGGCCAGAGAAGGCCTCCAGTGAGTATCTTCAGGCTGAGAAACAATGGCCAAAGTTTCCAGAAGGAGAACAATGAAGATTTAGCCCTGTGTAGACTTGGAACACTGCAGCTCTAGAGAACAGAAGCCATCAAGGGTTCCGAAGAACAGAGAATGGAAAACCCTAAGTTCTGGGCCAACAACCAGAAGCCATAGGCATCTGGTCCACACTGTCTTGATGGGGAACCTACGACTCTGCCTTCTTCTGTTACCTAACCACCATGGCAAAAGTATGAGATTTTGCCTCCTGGAGCATGCCCAGTAGAGTAGAACACATGGTGCCAACCTTGACAGGACTCAACAGCAGATCCTTCAAAACAACATATTCCTGAAGCTTTGTTTCCAAACATGTTATTTAGACTGCAGTGACAAGGAACAGGCCAGGAGCTCTCAAAATACCTTCAGATTGCCTGCTGGATCTTGTGAACCAAGAGTCCCACATGACACACTGTATTTGTCTGAAATCTTCCCTGGGCTTGGAAAGGCCTTGCCTATAGCCTTGGTGTGTGGACCACAGAGAAAGCTCCATTACTCATAGCCAGAGAAAGGAGCCTGGCTGGGGAGGGAGCCCACCCAGGAAAAGCCAGATACCACACCAGTCCCTTACTTCTCTCTTTCTCTCTCCATATTCTTTCTCCCTTCTCCTCCCCTCCCCTTCTCTCCACTTCTCTCTCCTCTCCCCCTCCCCTTTCCCCTTCCCTCTCTCCCCTCTTTTCTTTCCTTTCCCAGCTCTCCCTCTTTCCTCTACTCCTCTTTCTGGTCTCTCCTCTTTTACTCACTTCTCTCCCGGCCTTCCCTCTCTCTCAGGTTCTGTGCCTAGAAACAAAGACACCTTTCCTTCTGGACCAGAGAGAACAGTGCCTGAGACAAGATGGAATGCAATCAGCAAGAGTTATAAGGGTGTGATCGCCAAACAGGGACCTTAAAATTACAGGAAAGAATAGGTCCTTCTGGGTTATCTGACCCACACACAGGTCTTGTCACTATTTGGAATGTGTTGTTTTAATTGCTAATTATGTTTGAACAACACCTTTTCTTAAACTCAGTAGGCCTATTTACAAACTGTGAATTTTTCATTACACCTTCTCAGCCATGCACAGCGGCCCCATTAGTGTACACTCCCTAATGGTTCCTGTACTGGGGACTTAACCCTTAGTTACACGTGCCAACGGCCTTTGGTATTCAGGAGTGGGGATGTAGCTAGTGTAAGATGAAGACTTGGAGATAAAGTTCAGAGGCCCTATGAAGAAAGACAGGGCTTGGAATGTAACTCTGTGGTCTGGCCAAGAACTCACCTGGGAAGCACAAAGCCTTGGCTTTAATTCCCAAGGCCACAATAAAAAATATTTAAAAAATAAAAATGCATCTGGACCAATGAGATAGCTCAGTAGGTAAAGGGGCTTACCACCAAGACTCACAGCCTGATTTTGATCCCAGATGCACACATAGTAGATCACCAATTCCTACAAGGTATCCTCAGACCTCCATGTACATTATGGGATGTATGAACTCACACACACTTACATACATACAATAAATTAAATTTAACTTTAAGAGTAATAATAATAAACTTCTGTGGTTGCTTGGCCCATAGGAAGTGGTAACTATTGGAAGGTTGGCCTTGTTGGAGTAGGTGTATGTAGCCTTGTTGGAGTAGGTGTGGCCTTGGTGGAGTGGGTGTGGCATTGTTGGAGTAGGTGTGGCCTTGGTGGAGTGGGTGTGGCCTTATTGGAGTGGGTGTGGCATTGTTGGAGTGGGTGTGGCATTGTTGGAGTGGGTGTGGCCTTTCTGGAAGAAGTGCATCACTGTGGGGATGGACTTTGAAGTTTCACCCAGTGTGGAAGAAACCCTCTCCTGGCTGCCTTCAGATCAGGGTTTAGAGCTATTAGCTCCTCCTCCAGCACCATGTCTGCTGACCTGATTCTCACCATGATAATGGACTGAACCTCTGAACCTGTAAGCCAGCCCCAATTAAATGTTGGTCCTTTTAAGAGCTGCCTTGGCCATGGTGTCTGTTCACAGCAATGGAAATGAACTAAAACCATTTCAAATCTACCAGTAAAAGGAAGAGGGAGGTGGGCCAATACAGTTGCTCTTTCTGGCCATACGCCGCCATGACAGTTCATAGAACAGTAGATAGATGTCACTAGATAGATATCAGCACAGCACTCAGCCTTCAGAACTGTGAGAGACAGATGCATATTCTCTACAAACCATCTAGTCTCAAGTATTGTGTGACAACGACAGAAAGTAAATTAGACACTTTTGAAGGTTAAACTCAAGTATTGCCCATGTTGTAATGACCCAAATAAAGAATCTGAAAGATTCGGGTCTCAACTGCTGTTCCCTCCTCCCGTAGTCAAGATAAATTTCTACCCCCTCTCCAACCCTCTTCAAGCCAGGCGGCAGAAGGGCCTCGTGCGTGTTTATGTGGTAAACGCAGCTCGGGTGTAAACTTTTAAGAAAGTGCCAGCCACACACCTTGTAAGCCACACCAGAAGAAAAAAGAAAAACAAAATCAACTTGTCTATGATGAACAGGAAGCCAGTCTCACGCTTAACTCCTTCCACAGTTACACACAGCATCCGGAGAAAAATCACGGGTCGAGCAGCTACGTGCAATCGGCTTTGACTGGTGGAAGCCATGCTAGGCAGAGACCCTAACCCACCCTCCTATCCTTGTCCATGTCCCTTTGGCTGGCCACCCCACCTGGCCTGTGTGAGAGACATGGCCAGAGAGAGACCCCGGTTTTGGTGGGGTTTGTTTGTGTGAAGACTTAGGTCCTCCTCCTTCTTTCCCCAGCTTCATTTGCTTCTTGCAAACTTAGAGGCTGTAGATTTACTTGTACATTTACTTGGCCCTTCTGAGGGTAGACACTCCGAGCACAGTGTGGAGGCTTGTGGGACAGGCTCATTCTTTGCTTTGTCCAGGTTCTAGATGCTGCCACTTCCTTGGCTTGTGGCTGGTCTGTCCTTGCCCTGTTCCCACCATCCCTGGCCTTTCCTGGCTCAGGCCCTCCTCCCTCCTTTATGTAATGTCCTCATGGTTGTGCCTGGCCCATCGGGTAATCCAGAAGTGTCTGTTACCTACCTCAGGATTATTCCCAGCTTCTAGGGATTGGGACCAGACATCGGGGACCTTTGGTCTGTTTGACATACATTCCTCCACTTTGTGACCGACTAGAGTGAGCCCCTCTACCCAGTCACACCTCCACAGATGTGAGTTTCCGCAGCAGGCAGCATGCATCGCCCCGGTCTGGCTTCCTCCATGTGATGATGACAGGCACCCCAGTTTGGCTAAATGGTCTTTTCCCTGCCCAGTTCAGTGTCCCTGACCTTTGGAAATCATGTCTACCAGAAACAATACCAGAATTGCCTATCTAGTCTGTAGATGCCTTCTCAGTGTATACCCCACAAAAGCCTCATAGTCACCCCAGAATCCGTCAGCCACCATTCAAATACCATGATGGCCACAGGGGACTGATTCACAGCAAGCTCAGGCAGCCCTCCCAAGGGCTCACTGCTCCTCCTGACTTAGGCCACCCTGGTCTTTCTTGGGGACTGTTATCACACTCACATCTTCCCAAAGCCCACTTGGTCCCTGCAGCCCCTACCCACGTGGCTGCCACCACACAGGTCATTCCTGACTTAGTGCCTGCAACATTCTTGTTGCTCACAGAGTGAAATTCAGAAGGTCAAGTCCCCAAAGCCGTCCTGAAATAGCCCTAGTCCTGCCCACTCCTTCTGCCTCTGTCTCCTTACTAGGTCCTCTCCAGCGGGAGCTTCACCTTCCTCTGCCATTCAGTATTCAGTCCCTCAGCTATGAACTGGTCCCTGGGCTTAGCATCAGCCACTGCACTCCTCTCAGTGACTCTTCCTGCAGAGGCTCCTGGGAAAGGCTGGATCGTGCTATGCATGCTCTCTGTGCTCCTCATGCTCTCCGTGCTCCTGTGCTCTCTGTGCTCCCTGTGTTCTCCATGCTCCCCTTGCTCCCCATGCTCTTCTTGCTCCCCGTGCTCCCTGTGCTCTCTGCACTCCCCTTGCTCCCTGTGCTCCCCACGCTCCCCTTGCTCCCCACGCTCCCCTTGCTCCCCGTGCTCTCGTGCTTCCCGTGCTCTCTGTGCTCCCCTTGCTCTCTGTGCTCCTCATGCTCTCCGTGCTCCCATGCTCTCTGTGCTCCCTGTGTTCTCCATGCTCCCCTTGCTTCCCATGCTCTTCTTGCTCCCCGTGCTCCCTGTGCTCTCTGCACTCCCCTTGCTCCCTGTGGTCTCCATGCTCTCTGTGCTCCCCATGCTCCCCTTGTTCCCCATGCTCTCATGCTTCCCGTGCTCTCTGTGCTCCTCGTGCTCTCTGTGCTCCCCATGCTCTCTGTGCTCCCCATGCTCTCTGTGCTCCCCTTGTGTTTCCTAAACTGAGACAAATCCTAAACGCAAGTCCCTTAGAATACCAGCATGGTGGCTCATCCCCACAGAAACTCGGCCATTTCAAGAATCCCTTAGGAGATGAGAAGGAGGCTCAGAGGTAAGGAGCACTCCCACCTCTTGCAGAGGACCTCAGTTCCCAGTGACTCATAACCAACTCACTGCCTAAGTCTTCAGCTCCAGGGTCTCCACCACCTCTATCTTCTGAGAGCACAGAATCTACATATGCATGCAATGTCCTCCACAGACATAATTAAAATAAATATAAATATAGAAAGGCAAGGGAGCACCTCCCCCCCCCAGAGCTACACCCTGTAGACCCTAAGAATATCTGTGAGGGCATTTCTAGAAGACTGTCTGGGGAAGGATAACATACCTGTACAAGGATGGCACACACTGTGGGCTGCAGGCCCGGACTGAATCAAAGGGGAGGAAGAGAAAGCCAGGACCCCAGCCTCATACCCGCTTCTAGCCCCTCCCCCCACTCTTCCACCCACTCAAGCTGTGATCCTAAGTAAATCCTTCACTGCATAAGCTCCTTTTGTCCAAAATTTTACAAGCAATTCAGCAGTTCCTGTGGATGGATCACCTTACTTGAGGTTGGTAGGCTCAGTCATCAGCCATTGGGATGCCCAGCATCCTAGCAAACGGCCAGTCCTGCAGAAGCCCGTGAAGCTGTGTGAGACAACACAGTTCTGGCATTAAGCTTCTCAGACTGTGCACTTGGTCCTGGCAGACCGGCTTAGTGAAGGCTAACACCACAGTTCCCTGGCTAGGACACTAAGAGAGGAGGAGGGTCACACACTCAGGGCCCCTGAATGGGTTAGGGCAGAGGTGAGGTGGCTAAGTTGGGTGGCCAGCTTGCTACTTCTTGGACACTGTGGCCAGGTCACCATACCATGGTGACATTAGAGGTCCCTGCAGCAATGTTTGGAGTCTTCTCTCTGTGGTGTCCTAGGACACTTACTACGTTGGCAGTGGATGGATTCAGCTTTGTGGGAGTCTAGAGAAACCTTTGGTAAGAGTGGCCAGTCATTCTGAGCTGCCGGCATCCAGAACACTCCTGAACCCAGACTGGCTACAGCCGCAGACTCTCACTCTCCCAACAGCAGCAGGAACCATTTAGAAACCATTCCCTTGGCAGCTCTCCATAGTTTCTTGCTCTATGCCCTGTTCCCTTCAACCGTCCAGGACTGCTGCCACTTTTATACCTGAGATTAGAGCTGAGGTTCTAACCTACCCACTGCCCTCTCCACACAACACCCACCCTTGCCAGAGGTTACAGTTTCCTCATGTGCTGGTATCTGCCAAGGGTGCTTTTTATGTGTTTATTGCCTGAACCCCAGCTTGGTTCCATGGAACAGGATCCTACGGTCTTATCCCCTCCCCCTCCATGTCCTTGGCCAGAAACAGAATTTGGCACACAGTGGGCAATTTTTTGTGTGTGTATTTATGGAAGAAGAGGGGGAGAGAGGGAATTTCTATCTTTAGCTTCTCCCTAAAGAAGCTTCCGAAGGCATTTTTAGAACACATCGAGTATTTGAGAATATGGGCCTCGTAAACTCTGCTAAAAGATTTATGCCTCAGACGCCAACTTTTTCTTTCTACTTTTAAATATCACAGTCCACCATTTCAAATAAGAAACTTAGAGCTACCAAACTGAGGCCCTCTTCCTCTTCTTCCTCCTCTTCCTCCTCTTCTTCCTCTTCTCCCTCCTCCCCATTCTCCTCTTCCTCCTCTTCCTCCTCTTTTCCCTCTTCTACTCCCTCCTCCTCCCTCCTTACTCCCCTTCCCCCTCCTCCTCCCCCTTTTCTTCCTCTACCTCTCCCTCCTCTTCCCCCTCCTCTCCCTTTCCCCCTCCCTCCTCCTCCCTTTCCTTCCTCCCCCTCCTCTCTTCTCCCTTCTCCTTCCTCCCTGCCTCCTTTATTTCTCTTTTTTCTTTTCCTCTTCACTTCCTCCTCCTCCTCACCCCCAGTACTTTAAATAGAAACTATGAGGCTAACACTGACACTGGACAGACACAGCTGTGCTTCTGACCCTGCTCGATTGCAGAGCACAGCACTGCTCTTCCTGGTACTGCTCAACTCTTCTTGCATGCTGAAGAACTTTCACTAAAAACAGCATTGGGGTTTCCTAGGGGTTCTCTGACCTGCTTGCTTTTATAAGTTCCAGTTCATAAGAACTTGGCCACCACCATTTGTTTACAAAACCCACGGCATAATCTCAGAGTCAAGAAGTTGGGACATTAAGGCAGAGACCATATGGTTTCTATGGCCCTTAGGAAAACATTCGTCCGCTTTTGCTCAACACAAGGCCCAGTGGCCAGATGGTCTCTGACCTGCCTGTGGTCTGACCTTAGGGTGGAGATCAGGGTGCTCACTTGGTCCCACCCCTTTCCTTTCTGGGTATATGGACCCTGTGGTTTCCAGCAGGAGTGATCCAGGTGCTTCTTGGCAGAGGCGGTGAGCTGACACCAGGACAGTGCACTTCTTCCTTTCCCGAACTCCTGCCCTGGCACCTGGCAGATGTCCAGGAGTGAAACCAGGACCGAGAGTGCTCAGGAGAACAGAGTGCTACCCTGCTGACTGCAGTGGACAGGCTGACAGGGACAGAAGATGAGACTTTTCTCCCAAACCGCTGAGATGTCAGGGTGCCACTGCTGCCAGTCCTGACCAGTTCTGGAGTCTTTTGTGACAATCATTCTCCTGAATGTCTCAAAGCTTACAAATGAGCTTTGCCCCTGCCACAGGTGAACATTTTAAATTAAAATTAAATTTTAAATTAAAATTGTCACTTCCTCCTTCTCTTTCCTCCCTTCATTATGTATCTCGGTTCATTTAGCATAATCTGTATGATTCATATGATTTCCATAGTTGTTAGGTGAGCACTTTTGAGCAAAACACTAACGATTCCTTTTCTCCAGGTCAGGTGGCAATTCCCTACCACCTTCAAAGGCATGAAAGATTGTTCTAGAATCCCAGCTGTGGCTGCAGATCCCTGGGCTCATGATAGCACATGAGCGACTAATGATGTTGGTGATAACAGTGACGACAGTTTTCTTAGCTAGGGTGGTTACCATGGCAACTGTTGAGTGCATTTAATCTGTACAAGGACCTCACAGTATAGGATTACCGTGCTCCTCGTTTTCAGAAGTAAGGAAGCTAAGAGTGAGAAAGCAGTGATTTTCACAGGGTCCTTGGTCAAGCCATAGAACTTCGGTGGACCCCGAGGGAAGTCAGAGCCTGCGGGAAGTGTGGGACTCCAGCTTGCTTGTGACTTTTGAACACGCGGCTCTGCTTTTATTTCTGACTTAAGAGATTTCCAGTCAAATTTCTCAGTCTTATAAAGTTATGGGTGGGGCTGGAGAGATGGCTCAGCAGTTAAGAACACCACCGACTAATCTTCCAGAGGTCCTGAGTTCAAATCCCAGCAACTACATGGTGGCTCACAACCATCTGTCATGGGATCCAATGCCCTCTTCTGGTGTGTCTGAGGACAGCTACAGTGCATTTATATGTAATAAATAAATTTTAAAAAGAGTCTCCGCCATGGAGACCAGCAAGAGAAGAGTTCTTGCTGTCCACTCTCCTCCCTGTTTCAACCCAGACTGTTCCCAGCCATCATAATTCAGGGAAGCTGATGTCTCTAGAGGGTAATGGCCATGTCTGCTGAACATCGGATACTACTCAGGACTGTCCTTACCTCAAGGACATTTCTAGTATCACATATCAACCGTGCAAAGCTGGGAGCCCTGTTCTTTTTCTATTATTGGATATTCTCTGTATTTACATTTCAAATGTTATCCCCTCCCCCTCCACTTGCTTCCATGAAGTAGGGAGCCCCTGTTCCAATTTGATGCAATTTTTTTTTAAAGAGTGAGTCTGATGTGTTGCTCAGACTAGCCAGGAAGGCTTGAGTTCAATGGATCCGTTCACCTCAGCCTCCCACAGAGTGACAACTATAGGTCCTCCCTCTCATGCCTGCAATTCAGCTTGCTAAAAAGAGAAAGGAAGAAAGGAAGGAAGGAAGGAAGGAAGAAAGAAAGAAAGAAAGAAAGAAAGAAAGAAAGAAAGAAAGAAAGAAAGACCACAGTAGATTAGATTCTGTCATCCTAAGTGTTCAAGAGCCAACTGCCAACTTCATTCCACTCCAGTTAGCCAAAGTGAGTTATCGGCCTGAGATTCCCCCATAAAACTAGCCTTTTAATTGTTGTGGTTGAGCAGGCCTGCGGCTGAGCAGAGAGATGGGAGGCGGCCTTACAGACGCCAGTTAAAGCCACAAAGAAGATAGAGCGAGCGTGAGGCAAACGTGGTCAGTCTTAGCCTCGGGCTTCCCGTCTGGTTTATAGAGACACACACAAGCATGACATCACTTCAAGAAGGAAATAAAAGTTGTGTAGTTGAGGTGATGGCCTAAGTTCCCCACATGCCTGTGTTTTCTCATTCTGCCAGAGCTGGATAACGGGCTGGAACCGATGTCCTTACTCCTTCTGGTGATGAACACTTTCCAAGTCTGGTGACCTGTGAGGTCATAGGCTTCACATGAACTGGGGCCACACACTTTTGCAACTAAGATGGGGAGCAATGGGACCCTCCTGTCAGCTTCAAACCACTGTCATCTCTAGAGAGACCACATAGAGCTCTGACGAGAACTTGAGTAGTCTCTGGAATGGTGCCAGCCATGACCTGCTCTGACACACAGGCATGGCTCAGCTCAGCCTTCAACAAACAGACCGTGAGTCTGGGCTGGGAGATTTCTACTGAAACATATGAAAATCAAAATGGAGTCACTGGTAACAAACCCCAACAATAAGAGGCCCCCCCCAAACTCCTGAGAAGTGTCTAGTCTAGTTGCTTTTTCTGTAGTTGTGATACTTATATTTAAAAAGCAATTTATTAAAGAAAGGGTTTGTTTTGTCTTACAATTACAGGTTATAGTTCACTTAAATCCACCAGGGGCAGAGATAATAGACCCATGAGCCCTCCCAGCTCACGTTCTCCTCTCTCAATACTGTTTGTGACCTTTTGCCTAGGGAATGGTGCTACCCACAGTGGGTAACTTTTGCCTAGGGAATGGTGCTTCCCACCGTGGGTTGATTCTACCCACACAATCAACAATGAAAATGATTCCGGAGACATGTTCAGAGGCCAACATGATCTGGATAATGCTTCACAAAGACACTCTTCCCTGACGATTCCAGGTTGTGTCAAGTTGACAGCTAAGACTTCCCAGCTTGGTACAAGTGGAAGACCTCTCACAGCATGTTCCTGATGGTGGAAGCTGTCAGGATCACTACCAGTGGAAGACTGCTCAGACATGTTCCTGACAGTGGGAACTATCAGGATCACTACCTTGCCCAGAGGTCACCATGACTTCACATAGAAAATACTTCTGCAAGGACACTGACTGTCTAAATGTGAACTGCCCCCCCAACCCCTGTTGCTTGTCTTATAGTCAAGGACTATTTATTTACAAGCTACCTGCTTTCCCTGTTTATCCTGCCTCAGCTTCCACATATGCTACAACACATGTTGTTGTCACTCCAGAATAAACCAGTCTTTTCAGAGACTGTCTCTGTCAGTTAGATTACCATCATTTGGGGCCAGTGATTGAAAAAAAAATGATTGTAGCTTTTCTGGTTATTTTGGGGTTTTTTTTGGTTTTTTGGTTTTTTGGTTTTTTTTTTTTTTTTGGTTTTGGTTTTGTTTCATTAACCAAGAGACCACAGTCAACCGCAGAGCCATCTTTCTCTTCAACTGTGCACAGAAATGGCCTTTGCTTCCCCTCTCTCAGAGGCATATCCAATCTCTGTGAGATTTGCTCTCCTAATTTTTGGTTCTTTCCCCTTCTGCAGTTTGGCCTTGGGAAACAAATCTGCCTAAGCCTGTTTTTCATGTGGAAATGGAGAAAGAGCATCTATTCTCAAAGATTTTGTCTGACCCAAGAAGTAAACTTCACTCCACATGCAAATGGTACTAACAGCTCCTGTATCTCTTCAGTGGCTTTCAGGGGCACTTGCCTCCAGGGACACACAAGCCCAGCACAACTTTCAGACCTGCAGCCCTATCCCCAACCCCAGACAGCAGGTCTATTTCACAGTGCTAACACTAGTTACCAATGTTTGAAGGACAGACTTTCTGTCAGGGCCTCAGCCTCACACACACTTAAAAAAGAGAAGAAGAGGAGGAGGAACACATGGATGTCAGTGTTGTGGTAAAAATTTTAAAAAGGCTGCAACCGGTTCCTGCGCCTTACCATTCCCAGCTCTCTAGTTCCAGCACTGTAGGGCTGTATAGAACTATCATTATTCATCTCGGTGGCCTTTGCCCTCTTGTTAGTTTCTCTCCTGGCTGCCTCTCTACTAGTTGGGAAAGCGGGGAACTCTACTCACATTCTCTGTTGCCACCCCTGGTCACAGCAGTGGCTATCCTCTCGCAATTCCCTTGGCGTTGAGTTGCTGCAATATCAATAAATTCTGTTCCAATTGGTACAATATAATTTGCCCACCTAGATAAGTCAGATCATCCTGTACAATCCCACCCCTTATAAAATTAATAATGACCTTATTCATATAGAGATGTGCAGAAAGGAACACCTACATCTACCTCCATGTTGCTTCCTCGGCTTCCCTTTCCTGTCCTTCCTCAACTTTTCCCCACCTACCCTTTCTTCTCATCCAATGATAATCTCCTGGACCCACCTTGTTGCATAATGACATCATGCTAAATGTCAGCTCAGTTCCAAATGTCACTGTCCAAACCTCAACCTCAGGAGCCATATCCTACCCAAAGGCAAGACACCGAGGAAGGGACTGCTGTTCCCTCATTAGACCCAAGTCACCCAAGGGAAACTACTTACTAGGAATGTGCCTCAGTTTCCACTTCTATCAAAAATGGTAGCACTAAGCTTGCTCCCAATATCGATCAGAGATAAAATGGACCCTGAGGTATAAATACCTTGGCCCAGCCCTGACTAAGGTATCCCTGGATTGACCTGCCTCTGACCTCGTCACAAAGAAAGAAACTGAACTTGGAAAATATACTGGATTTTTCTAAAGTTCACACATCTATTAGGTGGCAGATTCATGTCACCCCAAAATCAAACTCATTTTTCCAGAATTTGAGAAATTTGATAGGTGAATAATTTTACAAAGGTGGTTGCCACCAACCTCTGGCCTCTCTGTTGGGAATTGGTTCGAATGCTTTGAATTAATCCACCCTACACCCCCCCCCAAATTGGGAATCTGCATGTCTAAATGCTAAAGATTCTTGTCCCCAATTGGGTTTTGATCGATCAATAAAGAGCCATCGGTCAATGGCTGGGCAGGTAGACTGAGGTATGACCTTTAGATTTGCACAGGCTAGGAGAGGAAGGGGAGATAGTTGCCCACTACATGTGACAATCAGGGAAAGAGGCCACACGGGCCACTTCCCCAATTATGTCTGGGGCAGCAGAGATGAAATATAGATTTTAGAAGATGTTAACTCAGAAGTACCAGAGGGGGGTGTTTGGTAGCAGCGTGAAGGATTAGAACTGCCCAGCCTTTGAGTTATACTCAAGGCATTTAAAATTAACTGGTGTGTGTGTGCTTTATTCATTCATGAATCTGGAGGACTCTGGCTAGTGCCTGGGAGCCCAGCCCAGCAGGAGCACAAGGCAGTTTAGCTGAACTCTAAACCTCTCTTCTGGCAGCTGTGCCTCCTCTGTGGCAGCATTTGCTATAACTCTGACACATCTGTCCTCGAGACTCCACTAATCCTGGTGGCCGCTGAGCTCATACCTTGCCAATGACTTGCTAGTGGCCAAACCCTCAATCAGCCCCGTTGGTTGAGTGAAATACTAGACACACAAAAAGGTTTGAGCTTCATGTGAAAAACTCCAGGGATTCAGCACCATCTAATTCCGGGTGGCAAGGAAGATTAAATCAGAACCTGCCTGTGAAACCCACCCCTGCATTAGTTACATTATTATAACAAAGTATCTAACAAACAAGGCCTTTGAGAGAAGGATTTATTAGTGCTTGTAAACTGAAGGTACAGCCAGTTATATTTGGAAGCCATGACACCAGAGGTGTGAGGCAGTCACATTGTGCCTCCAATTCAGAAGCAGAGTCTGACCTGTGTTTTCTTTGTTTCGGGAATCAGCCTATTCACTACCATACAGGCTGGGGTTTCATGTATCAATGAACATAATCTAGAAACTTAAAATGCCCAGAGAGGCTTATCTTTTGGGTGAGTCAATATTGTTGCCATGCCTAGCAGTGTCCTTTAGTGAGCCTGGATCTGCCATCTCACTGGCATGTGCCCACTGTCCCTGTGGTCACAGGTGACGTTGGCATAGTGGAAACAGGTCTAAAAAGCAACTTCCCCTCCAAAAATGGATTTCCTGAAAGCCTGTTCTTGCTGATTCTCGCAGGACCTTCAGCCCCTCCTCCACTCCCCCGTGGCCCTGTCTGTTCTCCCATCCCACACACCAGTTTCCCTCCATTGTCTGTGTCGGAGGTAACTCTCCGCACAGCTGCTAGAAGGGCTGATGAGTCAGCATGACCAGAGGTCAGTGGTGAATGACAGGATGAAGGAAGGAAGCTCAAACAATGATCAGTGCTGATCTTGTTCCATAAAGCCACACGTCACTACTGATGCCCCAAACACCACCTCTCCCTTCCCCCTCATCTCAGAAGCTTGATTTTGGCCCAAGGCAGGCCCAGCAGCCTGAGTTATATCCCGGTTGGCATCCTCATTAACCTGGACGTTTGTATGATCCGAAGTTTGGCAGCCTCGGGACATGGGTGAGGATAGAGAAGGAGGGAATCCCATCTGGAGCAGGATGAGAGGCCCCCCGGGGTGCACTGCCCCACAGCCTTGCTCCATTCGCTCCACAGCCTGCGCAGGCTCGGACTTTAACCAGCATGCGCGCAGGCTGCCCCAGAATCCTTTCACTCTACACAACGGAGCTGCGTCCAAATCCTTCCAGTGCTCCCTCTGCCTCCCCAGACTTCCTTCTGTGTCTCCTAGCTCACCTCGTACTTCCTGTTGAAAGGCAGGCATACTGTACTGGGTCAGAGAAACCCAGCAATAGTTACCATGGAGACTGCTGATCTTGGGTTTCTGCTCCCATAACTTGTAGTTCTCTTTGTCTTCCTATCTGACGCTCTAACTTCAGGAGTCAGGTAGTGTTTTGCCCTAAGACCTCAGTCCTTTGATTGGCTGAAGCCATGAGTTTACAGTGTGCTGGGCCTTTCTCCCCTTGTGTGGACAGGACCTTCCGCATTCCTTAGATGCCCTACAGAGACTGAAAGCCTTGGGCCAGGGAGACATCTGAATCAGTACAGGGCTTGCCATGCAGAAGAGGACCTGAGTTCAATCCCTGGAAGCCATGCTTTAGAAAGCCACCGGTGAGCACCTATGCATTTGTTTTCCCAGCACTGAGTTAGTGGAGACAGGAGCAGGGGTTGCTGGCTAGGAAGTCTATACAGCAAGCTGCAGGTCAGTAGAGCCCATGTTTCAAAAAATAAACAAGGTATTTGATGCCTAATGTCCCACATGCACGCAGAACAATCTTGAGGAAACTGGAGACTTATCCACTTCTTTCCTTCCCCAAATCCATACCGCCTTTAGATGTTGGCTTACACCAATGCCTCCGAGGTGCTTCTTACTCCATGTTACTCCATGAGCTCTACCCTGCGGGGTTCTGCCCCAGCCCCAGTTCCCCCATTGCTGTTTCTGACATCTTTAGGTCTAGCTAAAGGTTATTCTCTTCCTTAAAAATGTTTCTGAAACCCTAGTCAAAACTTCTGGTGGGCGTGTTCCAATTATCTATTGGAAACAACGTATCTGACATGGCCCACCCGCAACACTGTAACCTGGGGTCTGAGCTCCTTGGCCGCAATGAGTGTGAACCTCAGCATCAACCCATACCCAAGAACACAAGATTAACAAATACTAGTTGATTATGATTCTCGGGTCCCATGCAGACAGGCAGACACATTGGATGAATTTCCAAAAATATTTTAGTTGACATTACTGGCCTGTGTTTTTATGAAGTGACCAAGAATGAAGTAAAAACACCCTCATGTGAAAGCTTGGGCAGAAATCCCAAGAACACAGCTTGGCGTGAAGAAGCAACTAGATTACACCATTGGGAGTTTTCCTAAGAACTATGGAGGGAGAAAAGAACAGAACGAGAGAAAATCAAAAGAGACAAGAATTAAAACCCACACAGGGAAAGGGGAGGCTGAGCAAGACAGCCCAGGAGGGACTGCTCTGGGCGCGGAAACGATTCTTCCTAAAGCTATTAGTGTTATTACAGCAGAAACTCTTGGCTCCCCTACCCACCCCCACTCCTGCTATTGCCCACTCTAAGTTTTCCCAGTGCCTCATGTGAGTGGGTTTCTGACAGCTCTGGGGTCTTGTGTTTGGACAGACATGGAAAGGAACAGCAGCCACAAGAGATAAGAATGGTGTTCATTCAGAGAGTATTAGAGGACTTGGGTCCAGTTTAGCTAGAGTTAGTTGGTATCTGTGAGGGTGATACACAAATGAGCAAGCGAGCAGACAGCAGTGCAGCAGAGGCATACCTCAGAGGCAAGAAGATGGAGTGGCCTCTGTCCACTAGAAGACATCAAGACCAGCTGTAAGTCAGACACTGAGAGCTACCCATCAAGACAGACACTGTGTGGAGAAAGGGAGACCCTGGAGGCTTCTTTATTTTATACTAGAGTAAGACTTCAGTTGCCCCAAGTGGGGAGAGCCAGGTGGGGGTTCACAGTCCATCAGCCAAGAGCTTCCTAGTAATGAGGTTGAGGGGTGGGGGCTACTTACAAAGGGGCCAGAGAGCCTCCTGCTGTGAGTCAGGCAAGCCACCAGAACCCATGACTGACTACTCTGAACTTAAGAGTCTCACTTGATAGATGAAAATTCTCTCCCTCCTTTTCTTCCTCTGTGTGTGTGTGCATGTGTTTGTGTGTGTGTGTGTGTGTGTGTGTGTGTGCATGTTGTAACAAGCACTTGTTCATGTGCACATGTATACCAGTCAACACTGGCTGTCTCCCCCAGTCACAAGACAAGGTCTTGCACTGGTCTGCAGATCACCAATTTAGATACATTGGTTGATCAGGAAACCCTGAGGGTCCTCCTGTCTCCATTTCCCAGGTGCTGGTATGACAAATGTGGGAGTCTGTGTCTGGATTTTTATGTGGGTGCAGAGACTCTGCCCAGCAAACCTTTTACAGACTGAGCCACCCCATCCCCCAACCCCCAAGCTTAGCTGAACCTCCTCCAGCTAACACATTATCCACTGCAAGGGAGAAATTCAAGATGGGCCTCAAACACATAACACAACATTAATGTAATTGCCAGAGCCCTCCCCAGAGGCGACATGGAAATGCCACAGAAGCAAAGCAAATCTAAATGAAAAACCCCCTAGGCACAGGCCAAGATGCTAAGGGAAGATTTACTGAAACAGGGTAATTTTGTTTGAGAAAACAAAGAGTCAGATTACAAGCACACCTTGTAAGAGAAAGTTATTGAATGCTTTCAAACAGCTTGAGCTAAAGTGCTTGGCACATTAGAAGCCATCAGCATTTCTGCAGGTGTATATCAGGTTTAGACATCTGATTCCGGTTACCTGGCCCTGGAAAAGCCAGTGGGCCCAACATTAGACATAACCATTCTTGCTTAATGCTTTTCTCAAAGCCCGTGTAATTCACTGCCGGGGTTGTATTTCATGTTTAGGCTGTCTGGCTTGCTTTGTTCTTAAGCAACCAACCAACCAATGCTGGTCGACCAAGCATTCTTAAAGAGTTGTGAAACCACATAATTCAAATGCTGAGAGGTAGCTCTGAAATCCAGATCCAATCCCTCTGTCTCTCTGAAGGCACCATGGGCACAAGAGAGGACAGGACGTGCTGTCCTCGGCCACAGGAAGAGGGATCCTCAAACAAAAAGGGATCAAACTTCAAATCACATGATGCTTCTGATACACCACCTTGATTTGATATACTCACTGTTGGGTCTTTTTCCCAGTTTGCAAGGAAAAGATCTCCATGAAATCTCTTTTCAGCATTCAGTCTGCCTCTAAAAACATGTGTTAGGACCCACGTGTCAGAACAGATAACCAGGTTCCAGGGAGATGCCCAGTTGGCTCATGATCCCCCAGCCTGTGTAGACCTACCTCCATCAGTTTTGAAAGAGTCATGACATTCTTGTCACTGTCCCAATCACATGAGGTTCTGTCACCCAACCTTTGTTCTGCAGTAGATCCAGAACCCCCTATTCCTCCTCCAGCAGGCTCTTTCCCACACACACCTCTAAGACCCAGAGCAAGAAGTAAGAACATGTTTAGCATATTGGCAACCTGTAAAACCAGTGGGCCTGTCAGAGTGGGTTGGGGACAGCAGGCTAGTCACAACGGGCTTGTGTGGTAATGGGATTTTCCCTGAGCCTTTGTTTCATGGAGTTCGTGGCCAATTGTCTCCTAAAACAAGCCAGGCATTGGCCTAGCTGTCTGCTGAAGTCACAACCTGAATGTCAAGGCCTAGCCACTCATAGAGTCACCTGTCCCTAACATGTGACATCAGAACTGGATTTGAACCAGCTCTCAGGCAAGTCCAGTGGGAATCCCAGACTTAAGCAATGTGCTGTGTTTCTGTGACATACAGAAAGTGACTTCTGAGATCCTTTTCTCTCATGTGTGCTGGTAACAGGAAAACCATTCGATAGAGACAAACTATTTTTTAGGAATTGGGATACTTGGTAGGTTGGGGCAGCAGAAGACCTTGGGCTAGACCCTGGCCTCGTCTCTACGGAAACAAATCTTGGGTTTGTGTTCCAGCTGCAATAATGTGGAGAGTCCTGAGCATGAACTGCTGTGAGGGTCTAATTCTCTCATACGTGTGTGGGGCATCTATGACATGTCAGCTTTTGTAAACGCTGTTATCATACTTTTCCTTACTGATAAGGCAATTTACAAGATGAAGGGACTCTGTGATTCTTACTGAGTCTGTGCATCAGCAGACCAGTTTGAGCCGGCCCAGTCAGCCCTGTTCTACCACAGTTTGTACTGAGCTCTGCAACCCAGTCTTGTTGTTCTGCAAAATCATGGATAAGCCTGTATGATGATTGTCAGTTCATGGTCAGAATCAGGCACCCACAGGGAGACAAAGGAATCTATGAATCTGCCCCCATGAGCAAAGCAGGAGAATTCCCATGGCAACCCAAAGCTGAGAACAAGGGAGTCATGGAAGACAAATTTGGGAAGGCAACTCAAAGCCGTGGGTACTGGCACCTCATAAATCTCACAAGGTAGCTTGTGCCTGTGATCCTAGCACTTGGGAGGTAGAGGCAAAAGAAGCAGAAACCCAAGGTCACCCTTGGTTACACATGGGGAGTGTGCAATCAACCTGGGATACATGAAATTAACCCCAAAAAGTATAGTGAGGAAAGCTTGAAGAGTGGCAGCATCTCAGCTTGACCTTGATGGACAGCTTGATCTTGATGGACAGCTTGACCTTCATGGACAGCTAGACCCTGATGGATGGGTGGGGCTCTTGCACACAGAGATGGCTATAAGGCTCTCTCTCACATGTAAAGGCCACCTTCTCAGCAAAACATCAGTAAAGGTTAGAGAAGGAGTGGTCAGAGCTGGTGTGAGAGTTCACCAGGGTAGTCAAAGGTGGTCTGTCCAACTCAGCAGGAAAGAACATGTGATCCTGTATCCACCGCCCCTCAGCAGGTAGAGACTGCCATGGAGCTAGGAAAGCGCTTTCTACTCCCAACTCATAGGTTCACTTCCTGGAGGGGTCTGACCTTAAACCAAAGCCACACTTTGACTTTACAATTCAGAAAACATAACTAGGCTCATCTTGGAAACCATCCAGGGCTGTCACTCACCCCCAAGGTACAGAGAGTGCTAGACGCTAGAAGGTGCCATGGGGCAGCCATGATGGAAAAGGAGCAGCCTAGTTACTTCCTTTTGTTGCCTGGCAAAGACTCACATTTGTATTGGAGGGAGGGGGAAGCTCTAATAGATACTGTGGTAGTCTGAATAAAAATGGTCTCCATAGGTTCACATATTTAAACGCTTGGTCACCAGGGTGTGGAACTATTTTAACTGATTAGAGCCATGGTTCTCCCTAACGCTTTGACCCTTTAATACAGTTCCTCATGTTGTACTGACCCCAACCATAAAATTCTTTTCATAGCTACTTTGTAACTGTAGTCTTGCTACTGTTATGAATCACAACATGAATATCTGATATGCAGGATATCTGACACTTGACCCTTGTGAAAGGGTCACTCATCCCCTAAAGGGGTCATCTCCCACAAGTTGAGAACAAGTACTCTAGAGGTCATGGTGCCCAAGGGGGACATTGCCACCTTCCCTAGGACATTACCACTGCTTTGATCTCAGTGACAGAGCATCTTAGCTACTACAGACAAACATACCGGAAGTCAAACAAAGCAGACCAGAATGGGCGGCACATTCCCTATGTGTGATCGACAGCAAAGCCTGCAGATCTGCCCATAGTCAGCCGAGTCCACCTCTCCATCACAGTGAGCAAGCATCATAAGCTCCTGAAAGAAGTGGAGACATTGTTACTTTGTAGTGATCTTTCCCTGCCGAGCTGGTGTCTGTCTGCCAAGACATTTCCCTAACTCATCCTCTCTGCCCATCCCTCGGAACAGCTGCCTCGGATAAACCCCTGGCCAACCTCTGCAGCCAGCCAGCTGTTCCTTTCCTGTGTGTCCCACACACTGCCCTGCTTTAACTATAAGTGACCCAGTGTCCTTAACCTTAGCAATGAGCCCTGAGAATGAAACATACTGTACCTCCTGGGGAAAGTCTTCATGGGTTTCAAACAAGCCTATTAGCCCCACAGGGAAAATAGAAAGACAATGGACCAGTCACTGTCAGTCATAGATAAGGTGGCTAAGACGACTGTAGCTCAGGCTTTCCTAGCATGTGTGAGGTTCCTGGTGTGATACTTAGCACAGGAAAGAAAAGTCAGGAAAACGAAGTGACCCATGGAGGACAGGCACACTCAAGGCCTTACTAAAGGATACGTGCCTGTATCTATAGGATACAGGGAGCCACACTGACAAGAATTATACGTGGGAAGGGGCATGCAAGCCTGCCAAAGAGCACTGAGGGTACTTCTGTCCATCCCATGTTATCTTGGGTGCCCTGGTAATAGGAAGTGTCAAATGTAAAAGGGCTCCAAGGGCTCTGAATGTGTTTGGTCCCCAAGAAGCTGTGAAAAACATTTTTCCACCCCATCACAGCCTGGGCTCTGTGGCTATGTCCAGGTAAACCCAAAGGCTCTATGTCCTGCTCTACCACAGGGCATTTGTTGACATCTCAACAAATATCACCTTGGTTTCCTGTTATCGCCTCCTTCCAGGAGGCTCCACTCACTGGGAGTGGCAGGGGATGTTTTTTGGTAGGAATTGAGAACAGGAAAACCCAGCCTCCTGTGAGTTGTGCTCAGTCAGGATAAGTGGCCCAACAATGTGCTGACTGGTCCAACATGTTCTCACACTATCAGAAAGATGATGCAACTCCACAGGCCGGCATCAGAGCTGCTCTCTCTCAGTGAGAGAAATAACAGAGCTTCAGGGAGTTTCCCCAGACCCTGAAGTCCCTAGTGCTTATGTGATAGTTTGAATGTGGTTCATTCCTTCATGCTTCCAAAATCACATCTGGCAACTTAATCTGTATTGGTCTTTACTGTTGTTTGAAACAAAGTATCTCTATGTAGCCTAGGTTGGCATCCCAGTTCACCTACATCAGCATCCCCAAGGCTGAGATTACAGGTGTGCTCCACTACCAAGTGCTGATTTGGTTGCTGATGTAGCAGTGTGAAGACCTGTAAGAGGGCACTGGTTCATTCCAAGGAGCTAACCGCTGTCTTGCTGCAGTAGGTTCACTGCGTTAATGCAGAGCAAGCCCAGCCCCAGTGTGGTCACCTCCCTCTTTTGCATGCACCCACTCTTCCTTCCCCCTTTTCTGCTGTATTACAACACAGCATGAAGTCCTCTCCAGATGTTGCCACATCTGGACTTCCATCCTCCAGAACTGTGAGTTTGTGATAAAGAAAACATGCAGGTAGGCCTTCCCAGGACAGTGGGAACCACCTGCCGTTAAGTTAGAGTTTGTCTGCACCACAGTCATGATTTAAACACAGCAACTTCTCCATGGGAAAAATCATACAGATACTCGGATATTACCCCTGAAGGCACAGAGAGAAGCAGGTGACACGCTAGGCTCCCTTGTGACTCGATGCATTGCTCCAGGCTGATAGCTGGGAGTAGACATCAGCTGCCTTCCATCATGGGATCTATGTGCCTGCCCGTGGGCAGGGATGCGCACTTCCTCCTTTTCCCCAGCTGTCAGCAAGAGCTCCTAGCATTTGAGATTCTTGTCTGGACCAACGCAGCAATAAGATTCTAATCAAGCTTCAAAGACGCATCTATAGTACTAACAGCTCTGCCTATGGAGATTAGCCCTTGTTAAAGGAACTATGACTACCTGTCAAGTCCAGCCCCTGCACAGAGGGCTAAGCAACCCCAGGAAGAACTCACATCGTGTTTCCTTTCAATACACAATGCCTGCAGCAAACTCTAACCCCACTGTGCCACCCTAGCTCCCTCCATGTCTTGCACTTCTAGAATTGCCCTGTCTGGAACCCAACACACCTACCGGAAGTCCCCACACCCTCTCCGCTCCTTCCCATGCCTGCCTGGATACACTGAGATGTGGACCATCAGCCTCTACCTGGAATTCCTTTTCCTGAGCCACATTACAAGAAATAGATCTTTGAGGACTGGCAAGATGGTGCAGCAGTTAAGAGCTCTTTCTGTTCTTCCAGGGAACCCAAATTTAGATCTCAGCACCCACATCAGGGAGCTTACAATCCCCCCAGGGAAACTGAATTCCAAGGCCTCCATGGGTACCTGCGTTCATATATACATATCCTAACACAGATGCACAAATAATTAAAAATAAAATATTTTCTTAGAAACAGATCAACAGGAAGAGGAAGAAGAGGAAAGAAGAATTAATGAGCTGGAGAAAACCAAGCAGCCCTGGAGAGGTCACCCCTGTTTGTGAGCACAGGGGAACATCATTGGGTTTTTGTTTCAAAGTGGCAGGTGTGAACCACTTTCAGCATCTGAGCCAGAGACTTTCGGTCTCTGGATGTCTGAGGACAAAGCCTGGCCAGTTTGCTTGCCGCATAAGTGTGCTAGATTGAGCATAACTCACTCTTGCTCTCTGGAGCCTGAAAACTGAAATTATTCAAAGATAATCCCATAAGACGTTGACAGTCAGGTGTACTTGGCTGCTCTTAGGCATTGCTTAGAATTTGGCTGTGATTTGGAAATCTCAGTTGCTTCTTTTCCCATTAGATGATTTATCACAAGCGTTACCAGGGTCTGGGGAGCTGACTCAGCAGGGAAGGCACTGAGGATCCAAGTTCAGATCCACAGCATCCACATGAGAGACAGGAAGTGTGGCAGATGCTTGTAATTCCAGCATCCAGAGAGCAAAGCAATATGGCTAACCAGAATGTGGAATCGGTGAGCTCTAGGTTCGGTATTTTATTTCAGAATAAAAAAGTAGAGAGCGAGACACCCAACATCAGTTTCAACCCTCTACATGCAGATACACACACACACACGCACACACACACACACACACACATACTCACACACACATATACACACAAACACACATACACACACACACACACATACTCACACACACACATATACACACAAACACACATACACACACTCACACACACATGCACACACACACATACATACTCACACACACACAAACACACATACACACACATACACACACTCACACACACACACGCACGCACACACACACTCGCAACAGAAACAGTGTTCATTCAAACGGTGATTCTTATTTATTATACTGCTACAACAATCTATGTGAACACTGGTCCGGAGCAAGGCTGTGAAACAGAGTTCTCCGAGATGATGTCAGTAATGCCCCAGATCCGCGCTACGCCTGGACCAGCTGCTCAGCACAACTACAATAGAAGGGCTGGATTTGAAAATAAATCACTTAAAACCTGAATAGAAACACATGGAAAACCACCACGAACCTGCTATCAGCCTGTTTTCTGTTGCTATAATGAAACGCATAAAGCTCGGTGCGTTAGAAAGAAATTTAGCTCATAATCTGGGGTATTGAAGGACACTGTGTGCCTCATGAAGGTCCTTTGTGTCACACAAAAATGGGAGTGCAGAATGGGAGGCAGAGTTGCCATGGTGAGGCCGGAAACCAGGAGATAGAGAGGACCTGGTCTTATTCAGACATCCACCCCTGGAGAACCGAAAAGATATGGAAGGAAGGCGTCTTAATCCTTGCCGAGGGCGATGCCTGGGTGACCGGCAACCTTCCACTCTGTGTACTTCCTAAGAGTCCACTGTACCTCAAACTGCCGTGCTTGAGAACAAGTTTCTGAGGCTTGGCCATGGTGAGCACGTCACAGCAAGCAGCAGAAGGCCGGGAAGGCTGTTACCCTTGTCTCCAACCTGAAGCTGCCAGAGTCTTGGCTCCTGAGGTTTCAGGAAGTCAGCGAGAGGTACTGGGTTTCAGGTTCTCTGCGAAGCTTGTGCGGGTCTTCTTCTGCCTACTGCAGGGGCAGTCTTCACTTCCTCTCTTCAGGTTCTTTGCAACCCGGGTGTCCTAGTGGGCTGAGCTCCATCAAAAGAGCTTGTTCAGATCCCAGTCCCCAGTCCTCGTGAATGTGACCTTGTTTGGAAATAAATTTACATTTTGACGGTATGATCAGGTTAGGGATCCTTTAGAAATGATCCCCCTGGGTCTCAGCGGGCTCTACATGCATGACTGCAGCTTCCTGTCAGCACAGGAAGAGGTGGAGTCACACAGGTAGATACAAGTCTGGGGGAGTATGTCTATAAGCCTAGGCGATCTTGTTACCCCAGCAGTTTTCTGGCCCTGCCGACCTGAGACTTTCTGCACCCATCAAGCTGTGGGAGAGCAGCTGAGGTTGTTGTCTTTATGCAGGTGAAGGCAGATAAAACGAGACCTGTCATTGGACTAGAAAAAAAAGGGCAGGTGGAGGAAAAAAAGCTTTAGAAAGGGGGAGGGAAGCAGGAGAGGAGAGAGGCAAGATGGAGGAAGGCGAGGGTGAACCAGCTGTGCATGGCTCTGCATAGCTACAGCTATGAATATTTTATAAGGGATGGCTTTGTATAGGATGATTTGTCTAGGTGGGCAAATTATATCATATAATTTGACTCTGAGTTTATGGTGTCCAAAATTTACGGAGAAATTCTGAGATAAAGCCGTTGCTAAATTACAAGTTTCTGGAGTTTTGGATTTGTCGGGCTGGTTAGAATGTGGTGAGAGTTTGCCACTGACCCTCTGCCGGGAGAGAGACTTAAGGAAAGGGCAGCCGCCGATGAGATGAATAGATTAGTTCTGTATGGCCCGCCGGTGCCTGAACTAACATGGAGAGACTACTGGGGTCGGAGAGTACCTGGGGCAACATGGCGCAGGACCACTCTGGAACCGGGCACCACCGAGATAATAATCCCGGCTGATGACATGTGGCTCTAAGGATGTCGGCCATATCGAGGGTTGGTGGGTCTTTTTGATATTTACCACAACAAGTAACTTCCTGTCTCTTTCAGCCTCCCTGTGAAACAAACACCAGTGCCATCCCTTGCTGAAAATCACCAGGTCTTATTTGATGTCCTGCTTTATGGAAAATTAGTGAAGAGCAGAATAGGCCCATTATATAGCTACAGGCTCATAGGAAGAGCCAGATCGCTATGTTGGGTCTGACTGAGTGATAGGTTGGAAGCTCCAAGCATCATCATGAGAGCCAGCTCTTCCAGGAGACCCTAGGGAAGGGAAATGGGACCCGGAGATGGCCTGAGGCTGGAACATCATCATCACCCTAGGACCCAGAAGACCTTGTATACGAATGTCTAATACTAAGTTGTCACATGGAGGGATGGGGAAGCAGTACAAGCCCTGCTCTGAGTTAAAAGCCTGTCTTAGTTACTTTTCTATTGCTGTGAAGAGCTACCACAATAAAGGCAACGTATAGAAGTAAGAGTTTATTAGGGGTGTATAGTCTCAGATAGTTGTCCATGACTATTATGGTGCTGAGCACGGCAAACAGGCAAGACCTGATACTGGAATGACATCTGAGAGCTTACATTTTGAGAGAACAACCTGAAAGAAAAGGGAGGCTTGGGAAGCCATAGGCTTTTTTAAACCAAAAGCCCATCTCTAGTGACACACCTCCTCTAACAAGGCCACACCTCCTAATCCTTCCCAAACAGTTTCACCTACTGCAAAACAAACATTCAAACCTATGGCCATAGGGGTCATTCTAATTCAGAGCACCAGACCCCTGATACTGGATGGCAAAGAAATTCTTCTATTTTCACTGTGCCTGGGATTTTCTCCTCACAAGCAACAAAATGGAGTGTCAGCCATTTGAATGTTGCATACCGCTATTGGAGATGACAGACATAATGCTGGTGTATAGATCCCCTTAGAAGTTACAGCAGTCCCTGGACAGATACTCCATCTTATTTTCAGAACACTAGTAAAGATACCATGGGTTAGCATAGTATAGATCTGTGGCTGTCCTATCTTGTTAGCTGCATTTTAACAAAGTGGCTTCCTCAGGAATCTGAGGTCATTGATTTCATTTGCTTAAAGTCTGTGCTTCTCGGGGGGTGTCTGGAGGCTTCAGCAAGCTGCCTAAAGGGTTCATGGCATGAGGCTGACTACAAATCCTGACTCAGATCTTAGAAACCTGTGCAAGTCAGGGCAAGAGAGATGGCTCAGCAAAAGATCACTGGTTGCTCTTGTAGAGGACCTAGGTTCAGTTCCCAACACCCACATGGTGACTCACAACCACCAGTAACTCCAGTTCTTGGAGATCCAGTGCCCTTTTCTGACCTCCACAGGCACCAGGCACAAACGAGGTGTGTGTGTATGTGTGTGTAATAAGTCTTAAGGAAATAGAAATGTATGTAAGTGCTCTGTGGTGGTTTGGGGATATGTTTCTACAGAGTTGGACTTTTGAAAAATACACGGTGAGCTGGGCCCGACAGATGATCTCCACAGGGCCCTAACAGGAGCAATAAGAATCGTCTCCTCCTCTGTGCAACAGTGCAGTTGATGAACAGCCATGGTCCCCACTGCGTGGGCACCTGCAGGCTGCCAATGAGAACAGGCCCATTTGTCACTGTGAATCACGTCATTGCAGCAGTGACTAACTTCCAGGAATCAGATGGGAGAAATGATATGTTTTGTGGTTTGGCATTTGGAGCTTAGCCCTGGCTTCGCTGGTAACTGCCAACATCTGCAAATTATCAAGTGCTTGAAAGAAATCAGCTGCCGAAGTAAGCTGTCCCTGTCATTCCCATATAGCACCCAGCCTCCTTCCAGGCCATGGACCAAAGTTCTGAGGCCAGGAGCTATTGGGGCAAACCCCAGTCCCCTGAGCTAGGAACACTGAACACCTGTAAACAGAGACAGTGTGCACTGTGCGGGCAACTCTGACTCTCATTTTGTCCGTGGCTGCCAAAGCAAAAGCAGCCGTGTGTCGATGTCAAAACTCAGGTTTGTTTGAGCAAATACAGCAAAAGTGAGCCTTGCGTTCAAATTCTGGTCCTGAAATGCAGCTCTGGTCAGTTGGGAATGACAGAGCTGATGTTCAATAAGCCCAGCTTCTGTCCAGAAAGTTGGCAGGATGGAGCACCTCAGCCAGGCATCCACTCTTGCTTGCACAAGCTAATGGGCTCTTGCGACTGACTAGAAACAACAGGGCAGATGTTTGTGTGGGAGTAGGCCTCACCCAACATCTGCCCTGTGGTGGGGAAGGCCTGGGTGTTGCAGACCGAGCTGGAGTTCCCTGCTGGGTGGCAAGGCAATTAGCTGGTGCTGCATCACGTGTGGTCTAATTACAGGGGGCGGGCAAGCAGCTCTGCATGGCTGTGTCATTTTTCCGCAGTTAATTTTCTCTGTAACTCACATGCATGTCATAAAGGTTAATTAAAAGCTGGAGCAGACTCCTTCCCTGTGCAACTGGACCAAAGAGTATGGAGTGTCTGCCCTTTGTGCCCAGAATCAGAGGGAGGAGGAGTGTGCCACCAAGTTTAGAGTAAAATCGGGTACTTGTCAAGAGAGGCCATCATAGTTTCTGGTAACGTCAAACAGGTCAAAGGAGATGTCACTATCATGGAATTAAGACAGAGTTGGATGGGACGCTGGACTGCTGAGGGGGGATGGGCAAAGAAAGCCGTACCCTGCTGGGCTCTCAGAAGACTTCCCAGAGAGGTGAGTTCTTAAAGAGGGTGAGCAGGGGTGGGGGCCATGGAAGCTAAGACAAGGCAGGGATAGAATGAAAACCATGAGAGAATGGGAGATCCATGACTGGAAGCTGAGGACAGGTCTGCTGTCCAGATGAGTCTCCTGAAGGGGGCTGTAGACGCAGCCTTGCTGATGAAGTTCTCCATTCGCATGGACGAAGTCTTGGGTTCTGTGCCCAGCAGAACATAAGCTTTAGTGGAGATGCATACTTCAGAAGCAAGGAGATCCGAAGTCTAAGGTCATCTCAGCCACACAGCAAATGCTACATTGGATACAAGAGACCCTGTCTCACAAAATGTTCTCCTGCAGAGACTGTGTGAAAAGGAAGAATACAGGAGGTGGAAAATAGCCAACCTCAAGCACGAAGGTGATTGACACTCAACCAGTTAGAACTGCCTAGGCACCATGTGGGCAGAGCCTGTGGCATCCAGGACTTGCCTGTGGAAGGCCATGGGCTGACCTGCTGCCTGGCTTGAGAACCTTGACCTCAACCCATCACCACCACGTTTTGGACGTGAACCAAATGATGTGGAGCAAATCCTTGATAGTCTATAATAGAGTTAAAGCATCATATGCATACATGCGTGTGCGTGTGTTTATGAACATCTGCACATATGTATGTATATACATCGCACTAAAATTACTTCATAGTTTGATGCTGTAGAAGGCCAAGGAGTTAGTTCCTGAAGGAGAGTGGACACAATATGATTGTCAAGCAGGAAGATTGTGTGTTAACACTACCACCACTGCCATTTCTAGCAGGGTGGAGACATCCTCTTGCCTAGGTATTAGACCTGAATCCCTCCCTCAGCATGTGACCATAATGACCGTATCTCAAGCAATTACTTTGAGACTTCATAATGACAATCAAAAGATAACCTTAGGTTGACCCATTCAGTATGTTCCATAGCAGGTACACTTAACAGATGGTGCAACACACACACACACACACACACACACACACACACACACACACCAGTCATCCCCTACAACTGAAGTCCTTACAACATCTTGTCCTGACGCTGGGCCCAAAAAGCTATTGAGCCACTGAGTAGTTGCCTGTTTACATATGTGTGTATGATTTTTATATTAATATACTTAGTTATATATTTAGAGACAGGGTCCATTATGTAGCTACAGATGGCCTGAAGGTCACTATGTAGACCATATTGGTCTCGAACTCATGGTGATCCTCCTGCCCCTACCTCCATACCTGACTAGATTGTCCCTTCGATAGCACCACATGCTGCTGGTCACTGTGGTTTAGATAACACTGGTCAGGCTGGGATGGCATAGAAAGGAGAACTCAAAAGAGAAACACTATCTGCAGGAAGCTTCTTATTTCAGCGTGGGCGGTTTGTACCTGTCTATGTATCAGTTTAAAATGAACCTGTGTCATCTCCATTCTCAACAAACAGTTGCTCCCTCTCACTTCTTCAAGGTGCAAGTGTTTGAAGCTCATTCTTCTAGCTTCTGAAGTACACATTCATGGTCATTGTTACCTGGTCACACTACACGGTACATCAGAGGTTTTTGCTCCTGTCTAACTGTAACTCAACAGTGGCTCCTGCTCCTTCCTCTATCCTCACCCAACCTCTGGTAACCACTGTTCTACTCACATCTCCAAGATCAACTCTGTGTGTGTGTGTGTGTGTGTGTGTGTGTGTGTGTGTGTATTTGCATGCACACAAGCATGCTACATTTATCTGTATCTGGAGACTTTATTCTTCTTCCCTAATTTTAGATCCAAATTCACCAGACTTAATTAATTTAAAATTAAAACTATTTCAATGACCTTTGCAGATCCTTTATGTAAAAATAAATTTAACAAAGTCCAAAAGCAGCTGGAATGTGTCACAGTGGAGAGTGGCTGCTTACACCCACAGGGACACTGAGCAGTCCCACGCTTTCCCCAGAAAAGTCCACACGGTTCTGCCTGCTATTAATTTGCAAACATGTGTGGGACTTGTGCTTTCTGCAATGGGGTCTAGGAATTGCTAAGCACAGCCTGACACAGACCTCGTGAAACGTCAGAGCTGGGACATCCAGGGGAAGGGCTGGCCTGTCCAATTCCTTCCACTGATAAACACAGCCAGGGACCAGCAGCCTTCAAACACCAGTCAACTGGCATAGCTCTCCAGAGATCCCCACTCCTTCCGGTCCCAGCTCTGCACACAGAAACCCTTTTGCTAATTTGAGAGAGGTGCATGCCAACTGAAGTGTGTGTTTAATGAAAAGCAGCTTGCTTGGCTCCAGTCAAAGGTTTGGGGTATCACACGTGGATCTGAGCTTCCCCAGTGCAACACACAGAGCTTTGAGGGGCACCAGCAGCCCCAGACCTGAAACAGGAGGTCCTACAGATCGTGACACATTTTTCTAGGTATGTTTTTTTTCTTCATCTACAAAGAAGTAGAAGCAGAAGGGGGAAGAATATGAAACCAAAAGGCCTTATTATTACCTGCACAAGAGGGCCATTGAGGCTGGCTGAAGTCAGTGCAGGGCTTTGAAGATTAATGGGCCCATATAAATGTTGGTGTGTTATGAGCTTTCTCCTTGACATTAAACAGAGCACACAAGACTCACATATAAAACGCAGTGAGGAGCCAGGCTGTAATTAATGCCATAAAGGTCTCTTTATCAGATTCCATCCAGGCGTCACAGAGGGTGATGAAGAGCCAGACAAGCACTGTTTGTTCTGGATAGGAAAGGGGGCTGTGAGTTGATGTGGTCCTCAGAAATGTCACCGCTTGCCAAGTCAAAAGTCAAGAGTGATGGGAAGGGGCACTTTCAAGTGCAGGCAGCCACTTCCAGTCAACTTGGAGGGTCAGTCCCTGGAGGACCATAAGGAACAAATCACACACACACACACACACACACACACACACACACACACACACACACACACACATCTCACCATGCTCCCGTCTGCTTTAATGGGGAATACTGGAGGTAGCCTTGTGACTTCAGCACTTCTAAAGTCCCAGGATGTGGGTTTGGAATGTGGCTCAGTTGGTGAAGTTTGCTTAGCAGATATAAATTTCTGGTTCAACCCCAAGTAACACACAACCAAAAAAATGACAGCATAGCATGTGGGAGTTGAAGGTGGGAAGATCATGAGTTCAAGGTCATGCTCAGATATATAGCAAGTTGGAAGCCAGCCTAGACTATCTCAAAAAAAAATGGATGAAAGAAAAGAAAAAGAAGAGAAAAGAAAAAAAAGCACACAAAAAGTCCCTGGGTTCTAGAAAGATGATCTTTTCACAAAGCCAGTGTGTTGCATGTAGAGACACCTCCGGGTACAAGAATTCAGCTGACAAGTGCTGGTGAGAAAAGGGTCCATGCTGATCCCAGCAACTCTTCCAGGAAAATAAAAGTTAAGCAAAGCAACAGGACAATCTGTGAGGTCCCAGCTACATACACTACTACACAGTATGGCCCAGTGGGGTTCCTGTGACCTGGGGCTAACAGACTTCATGGAGCCCTCTCACACCTTGAGACTCCGGTTTGTGCTAGGTGCTCTGTGATGGAAGCTGAGGTTAGAGCTGAAGGAGGAAAGGTTAGAGATAGCCACACCTGGGGAAGCTGTACACAGAGCCGATTACATTGTATCAACAGGACAAATACCTTGCACCTCAGCTGCTCTGATGACTTGAATTGTATTCCTCAAAACCCACAAACTGAAGTACAAGAAAGAAAAAAAAAAAAAACTTGCATTGAAGGCAGGATCATTACTGAGACAGTGATGTTAAATAATGCTCTTAGCTGTTGGTATAGACTCATAGCTTAGCTGGACAGAGCTGGAAGAGGCAGCTATGAAGCACTCAGCTCTAAATGAGATGCCTATATCAAACCATACACCTCCCTATATGGCTCAGCAAACATCGCAAGAGATGGAGGGAGATTGCAGGAGCCCAAGGGATGACTAGGGTGAACCAGTGTCTTCTAAACATGACACGGTGGTGGTGATACTTGTGAACACACTGCAGATGTGTTTGCCTGCACATGACTAAGCCAGTCAACCTCTTGGCATAGATAGCAGAGGGGCATGTAAAACCGTTTCCCTGGCCGAGAAGCTTTGAACAGTTCTGTCTGTTGGAGTGGAAAAAGCCAGTCTTCTTTAGAAAATGGACCTGTCTGGTTGTCTGAGCTCCAGTGGTTGCAGCACCGGAGTGTCCAAGCACAGTACTGGGTTCAGCAGGTTACAAAACAGAACAAAAAAATGGTCATAAGGAAAACATATTGGGGAACAGGGTTCCCGCTCCTCCAGGAAGCCCTCCTTGACTATTACCCTTCCTCTGCCCCAACCTGCCACTCATAGAAAAGATGAAAAGGAAAGATGAAAAGGTCCTGCACAGCCTAAACCCACTGGGTCTGAAAAATCTAGAAGGAAAGCTGTATGGGAATTCTCCCCACAAAGAGATAGAAATGCCATCAGGGCCAGCCACCTCGAGTCTGGGCAGAGACACCTGCCCTACCCATGTCTTCTGGCATTGCTCACGACAGTCAGATGTGGATTCATCACGTGGCCAGGAGCAGGTGAGTGACTGAAGAACATGCAGCAGAAATAGTTAGCACTATTCAGCCGTGAAGAAGGAGGGTAAATCCTGCAGTCCACAGCCACGCAGTGGAGCCTGGAGGACCGTATGTTAGGTGAGAGAAGGCAGACACGGAGAACAAGCATCTCAGGTTCTAACTTACAGATGCACACCTCTCAGACGTAGAGGGAGACCATTAGACACGGTCATTGGAGACTAGAAGGGGAGCAGATGTAAGGGCGCAGTGCGTGTGCACGAGGCATGCCGTCAAAGGGTCTATGGCACAGTAGGGCGGTGACAGCCAGCAGCAACTAAACATGGGCTTCAATCGTTAGTAGAGAGGGTCCTGAATATTCCCAGGATGAAGAAACGACAGCTGGTGGTAGACACGCGGACAGACCTATTCCAACTCTCTGGTATCCTATGTCTTCGGACGTCTGTATGTTTTTCTTTATTATGTCCACTTGCGAGGGGCACAGGATGAGAAGGGAGGGGACCCTGCGATGAGGCACACGTGGAGGTCAGAGGACAATTTGCAGCAGTCAGTTCTCTCCTTCAACCATGTGGGCTAGGGATCAAACTCAGGTCATGGGGCCATCTCACTGGATCTATGCACGTGCATTTTAACAGCATGCCATGTTCGTGCATAACAAGGGTTATGTGTCAATTAAAGATTAAAGCTCCAAAAAATAAATCTGCATAGCTCTGCAGAAGGAGACATCATGTTTCTGGGGTGTCCTTGGTCGCAATAAGCAGCCCGGAGACAGAGGAAATTCATTCCAGAGACTGACACAGCTGTGGAGCCTCCAAACAAAAGGAGGAAGAAGCCAAGACTGGGGCTGGGAGACTCTGATAACAGTAAAGAAAAACAATGGCCACTACACTGCTCCTGCGTACACTTCTTTTCCTGACTTCAGGTTGGATCGCCCCACAGGGGCCCAGGCTTAGACTTCTATCCGCAGTGTATTTTCACATAAATAAGCACTTTTGGGTTTTGATTTGGTTTTAGTTAAGTTATATTAAAAGGTTTTTCTGTTGTCCTGGGATGTTTAGGCAATTTAAAGTATAGTCATGTCCACACATGGCTGTGTTCTGTGAGAGGATTGTATGATTATGTGATCACAGGCATCAGACATTTCATATGTGAGGATGTCTGTTGCTGTATGTGTGCATGTGTATGTGTGTCTGTGTTGCTGTATGTATGCATATGTCTGTGTGTGTCTGTGTTGCTGCATGTGTGCATGTGTATATGTGTGTCTGTGTTGCTGTATGTGTGCATGTGTCTGTGTGTGTCTATGTTGCTGCATGTGTGCATGTGTATGTGTGTGTCTGTGTTGCTGTATGTATGCATGTCTGTGTGTGTCTGTGTTGCTGCATGTGTGCATGTGTATGTGTGTGCATATGTCTGTGTGTGTCTATGTTGCTGTATGTGTGCATGTGTCTGTGTGTGTCTATGTTGCTGTATGTGTGCATGTGTATGTGTGTGTCTGTGTTGCTGTATGTATGTATATGTCTGTGTGTGTCTGTGTTGCTGCATGTGTGCATGTGTATGTGTGTCTCAGTGTTGTTGTATGTCTGCATGTGTAAATGTGTCTGTTGTTATGAGGACATGTGCACATGGAAGCCAGAGATCAGGTTCAGGTGTCATTTGTCAAGATGTTCTTGTTTTGGATTTTGGTCATCAGGTTCAGAGTAGGCATTTTGTTTGGGGAGATGGAGTCTGGAATTTTCTGACTAGGCTAGGCTGAATGGCCAGCAAGCCTGGGTACCTATCTGCCTGTTCCCACAACCATGTCTCTGGAATTACAAGCATGCACCACCATACTCAGTTTTTATCACCTAAGTTCTGGGAATCACATTCAGGTTCAAATACATACATGCCAAGTATTTTATTAACTGAGCCATCTACTTAGCTCTTCTTTAATATTTTTAAAAGGAATGGTAGATGGGTGATTAGACAGATGAATAGATGGATGGATGGATGGATGAATGAATGGATGGATAGATAAATGGGTAGATGGATGGGTAGATGGATGGATGATGAATGGATAGATGGATGAATATATAGATAGATGGGTGGGTGGATGGATGGATAAATGGATGAATCAGTGGATGGATGAAAGGATGGATGGATGGGTGGATGGGTGGGAGGGTGGGTGGATGGATGGGTGGGTGGATGGATGGGTGGATGGGTGGGTGGATGGGTGTATGGATGGGTGAGAGGGTGGGTGGATGGATGGATGGATGGATGGGTGAGTGGGTGGATGGATGGGTGGATGGATGGGTGGATGGATGGGTGGATGGATGGGTGGGTGGGTGGGTGGGTGGATGGATGGGTGGGAGGGTGGGTGGATGGGTGGGAGGGTGGGTGGGTGGATAGATGGGTGGATGGATGGGTGGATGGGTGGATGGGTGGATGGATGGGTGGATGGGTGGGTGGGTGGATGGATGGGTGGGTAGATGGATGGGTGGGAGGGTGGGTGGATGGATGGGTGGGTGGATGGATAGATGGGTGGGTGGGTGGGTGGGTGGGTGGGTGGATGATGAATACAAACTTTCCTTGACATTCTGAGTCCTGAGCTAAAATACAGTCTACATTTCCTTCCCCTTTCCTTTTCTGATGTGTAAACAAATGAAGCAACATAGTCCTATGTACCATGACCCCTGACCTTGAGGCTCTGCCGCCGCTCCTTCTCTGTGTTGCTCTCTTGAACTCCACTTGTTCCCAAATTATGTCTAAACAGTCACAGCCTCAGACTACATAGCAGTCAGCAAATCTCAGAAGGGCCCATGATCCAGGTCAGTGGGCACTTACATTTTATAGGATTTTTCATTTACACTTTTCAATAATTTCACAAACTCTGTGGATTAAGATAGGATAGGGTAACTAACATTTATTCTTGACATGCACTTCCCTGCCTCTCTCTCTCTCTCTCTCTCTCTCTCTCTCTCTCTCTCTCTCTCTCTCTCTCTCTCTCACACACACACACACACACACACACACACACACACACACGTAGAAATGGGATGTTCCAAGGGCTTCAAGGCCTCAGACTCATTGGACATAGGATATGATACAGCAGTTGTCCTGTTTTCTGATTCACCCACATCTCCTTGAAGGGTTGTCTGTGCTTTGACAAGCATCCGGCCCACCACAGTTCCACGTGTGCGAGCTGACTGGTTCCATGCTTCCCTATGTCTGTAGCCTTTCACCAAGTTCACCCCCTCTGTAGCCCTCTGTGTGGACCAGACCCTCCTCCTTGATGTGCTCCAGGCTTTGAGGGACTTTTTCTTCTTATTTCTCTGGTTCCTGCTGTCCTCAGCCCCTCAGAGTCCAGAGTCTTGGCTGCTCTGACCTGGCAATGGCAGAAGTAGATATCAGCAGTTTCTGCCATTTGCTTCCCAGGCCTGATAGAAATCTTGCTTCTGTTTCATTTTCCAGGGATCACTGGCTTAAGCAAACTCATTCCCGTAGGTGTATCTGGGAGGCGACAACAAACTGAATGTTCCATGTTCCCATGGAGACAGTTAAGATGGACTGTTGCTTGCCCACATTGCAGAAACACCTGTTTACTCAGGGCCTTGACTGGCCAGCTACAGGAGTGCTTGGCTGCGCCTCAAATAGCACTGTACAAACAAGAGTACTCTCAGGGACAGAGACATGGCTCAGCGTCAAGGGCATTCACTGGCTTCTCTTCAAGCACCCTAGCTCAAATTCTAGCATCCATGTGGCAGCCTAAAACCATCTGTAATCCCAGCTCCAGAGGATCTAACACTCTCTTCTGGACTCTGTGCGCATGTGTGCACAAGGTACATGGACATACATGCAGGAAAAACATTTGTACATATAATACAAAATAAATATGCAAAGTAAAAAAGTATTCTTGAAGTCCAGATGTAACAGTTTTAACCTGCCCTTCTAACTGATGCTGAAATCTGAGGCAAGCTCCAATAATAAGCTGGGGGCTTTAGGTGACTAGTCTCCAAGGAAAAGCGACAGAAAGCCAATAGAACTATGAAATGACCCATCAGCACCATCACTGAGGAAATTCAAATAGAAAATGCAGGGCAGCAGAGTTCTTCCCTCATAGAAGGGCCATAATCAAACCAAACAGAAATAACTAGTGTGGTTGGTTGGGGATCTGAAGACATCAGAACAGCTGCTGTGCTGGGAAAATACGGGGAAGTGCATCAGACTGGAAGACAGCCTGGTCATCCCTCAAGAAGTTAATCATGGAATTGTCACATAACCCACAATGCCACCCACAAAGGAACTGGAAGCAAAGGCTCTGGCAGGCACTTACACACCTGTTCACAGTTCACAACAGCTAATGGTATAAACAGCTTAACCATCCATCTGCAGGTGAACAGAAAAGAGGCGTTTGTTATTGCTCTGTCTTCCTCTTATTATGTAGCCAAAGCCAGCCTCAGCCTCCTAGGTCCTAGGACTTCAGGTATGCACCACCATATTTAGTTAGCATCTTGAGCAACATTGTAACATTTGTAAAACAGACAAGGTCAGTGTACAATAGACAGATTGTGACCCCATACTTTCCACCATGAGACAGGACAGGTGTCATAGTTCCTAGGCTAGCCTGGGTTACATAGTAAGGACCTGGGACTGGAGAAATGGTTCAACAGTTAAGAGCACCAGCTGTTCTTCCAAAGGTCCTGAGCTCAATTCCCATCAACCACATGGTGACTCACAACCATCTGTAATGGGATCTAATGACCTCTTCCTGTGAGTCTGAAGACAGCAACATTGTACTTATAACATAAAAAATTAATTAATTTAAAAAAACATAGTGAGGCCCTGTCTCAAGATAACAAAATTAAAAGACAGATAGTAGACATATAGATTGATGAAAAAGAGATCAATATATAGGGAATTGACAGACGGTAGACCCATAAAATGGGCGCTGTGAGTAGTCTTATCCCACCCTTTATCATCGTTGGAGCATATACCTTTCCATGGTTAACGCCCACGTCGCCCCTCCCCCAGCTCCCCACATCTGTACTCTGATCAGTTCAGCACAGCTAGTCTGTATCCCTTCCTTACACAATCTGTTCTTGGACAAACACACCTAACTTTGTATCATATGACATACAAGTAGTGTATCACATATGTGTGGTAGTGAGAAAAAAAACACCCCCATCCTGATCCCTGAGACCTGTGACTGTGTGACTTTACATGACAGAGAACCTCCACATTAAGCTGGAGACACGGAAGCAGTGTGTTAGATATTCTCCAGGTGACTCCAGGGTGATCACGTGAGCCCTGAGCTTCACATGCTGTAGAAGAAAGGTCAGAGGGAGGAGGAAGAAGCCATCAGCCAGGAGTCACAGTCTCCTGAAAGAGTTGACATGAACAGCGCCACGACTTGCGGCCAGTCTAGGCTGCGGAGTGAGTGTCGGGCTAGCAAGGGATACAACGCCAGACCGTGTCTCAAAAATACCACACAAATATAGACACATATAAGAGGCCCTGGCCTGTAATTATGTCATTTGATAGTGAGACCCCAAGAGTCCCTTCTTGCTGCTTCCATGTGGAGTGCTGAGGCTGCCTCTTGGCGGAGATCCTTTGTACACTGACCTAACAAAGAGTAAGATCCAGAAGGCTGAGCCTTTCCTCATGATGCCCGGGGACCAGGGGGATTGGTAGGTCCACATAGGTACAGAAGCCATGCAAAGCAGCAAGGCTGGAGAAAGAATAAGGTATGCCCAGGGAAATACTGGTCCCAGCTGGTGGCCCAGAAGCCAGGCTTGACACTGAACCTCCACAGCTAATCACTGGCACAGCTTCTGATGCCCAGCCCAAACCAGCTTGGCCAGGTCTATGAGGACACCGAGGTTCTAACGACACCGTCAGCTGACTGCCATGGACCTTGGGCTGAGGATAAGAAAACACAGAAGAGATAAAATACAGAAACACTCTAATCATAAGTGATGATAAGATAAAATGGGTGGGTGGTTCCCAGTGAGGATGACAAAACTGTGTGGCACATTCTTGGGCAACTTCCATGTTCTTCACAGGTACTGAGTATATTTGCCATGGGCCAGGCTCATAGGTTTTAATATGAACCATGGATTCCTTCCTCAGGAGAGAGAGTATCCAGGTTTCTGAGAGCAGAATCTCTCGGGTATTCATATACGTTGGGTGATTAATCTAGCAGCAGGTAAAGTGTCTGCTAAGGTATAGAAAAAAAAATGTCTTGTCTTGCAAAGTGTTAAGGAAGTCACCCAGGGTCAAAGGTGATGTAGGTTAGCTTAGGTCAGTGCTCACATGACATGCAGAGGCAGTGGTATGTCCCAGGTGGGTGCTATTGCTGTTCCTCACCACCGGGGCCAGATATCCAGGCAGCATAGCTTCAGCTTTGGGGAGACAATGGGATACTGTGGTAAAGGTAGGAACAGGGGATAAGAATCTAATTCATTCTTCCGCACGTACACATCCCGTTTCCCCAAAACCACTCTTGAAATGCTCAGTCCTCTGTGGATCTGTCAAATAGCCACTGGCTTTTCGGGCTCAACTCTGGGCTGTGTATTCTAGTCTGTTCATCTACGTGTGTGTGTGTGTGTGTGTGTGTGTGTGTGTGTGTATGTGTGTTGTATCAATGCTGTGCCATATTTATTGACACATCTTTTTGATGTACCTGGAGATGAATACAAAATTAGCATTTTGCTAGGGATTGCTTCAGCTATCCAGGGTCTTGGTGTTTCTGTGTGACTCTAAGGTTGGTTTTACTTTCTGGGAAACATGGCAGCAATGAGGGTTTGCACTGAATCCTTAAATTGCTTTTGGTGGGATGGTTATTTTTACCCTAATAATTCTACCAATCTATGGGCTGAGACAATCTTTCCAGCCTCTGGTGTCTTCAATTTCTTTCCTCGGAGTTTTAAAGTTTTTGGTTGAGGGGCCCTCTGCCTCCTTGGAAGGTTCACTCCAGTACTTTATTTCCCTTTTGAGGCTATTGTACACAGAACTTCTTCCCGCTCTCTTTCTTGGTGTCTGTCATTGGCATATAGCAAGGGCACTGATTTTGTTATGCTAATTTCAGATCCTGCCACTTGGCTGGAAGTGCTGACCACTTTCTAGTTTTCTGGTCGAACATTTAGGGTCTCACCTCAAGCATCACATCCAACAACAGGTTTTTAGCTTGGTCTCCACTTGTGGCTCTTATGTTTCCCTCTCTTGCTTCTCTAACTAAGATTGGAATGGAGAGCGCAGGCATCCCTATCTTATTCCTGATTTTAATATATCTGCTTTGAGTTTTTTCCCTGGATGGCACAATGTTGGCTGTTGGGCTGTCTTATGTAACTTGCTAAGGTAAGGTATGTTGCCTCTGACCTTAGTATCTCTAGGACTTCTTAATCATGAAAGAATGCTATATTTAGTCAAAGGCCTTTCCTGCTTCTATTGAGATCCAGTGATTTTTTTTTCTTTAGTTCTGCTTATATAAATTATATTCTGCTTACTGATTTTGTATGCTGAAATATCCCTGCAGCTCTAAGATAAGCCCAGCTTAACCATTGTGAACGATCGCTTTGATGTGCTCCTTTATTCAGTTTGCAAGCATTTTGTTGAGAATCTCTACATCTGTGTTCCCCAGGGATAGATACTGGTCTGTAGCTGTTCTTGCTGTCTTTATCCACTTCTGATGTCAGAGCGGTCTGGTGCAGGGTCTGGGCATATTCTGTCTGGTTGTCTCTCGATAAATGTCTGATAGAATTCTGCTGTGAGTCCATCTGGGCCTGGGCTTTTCTAGTCAGAGTTTTAAAGTGCTGCTTCAGTAGCCTTGCCTGTTGTAGGTCTTTGGGTTTGAGGCCCAGTCACAGGAGGGAAGCCATATCTAGTGCTGGGAACCCACTCAAAAGCTCACGGTGGGGCTGTAGGCAGGATTTGATTCTGTTGCTTAGCTGGGCTGACATAGCAATCAACTACCTTCTAAATGTGTGTGTGTATGTATGTGTCTGTGTGTCTCTGTGTGTCTGTCTGTGTCTCTATGTGTCTGTGTATGCATGTGTCTGTGTGTATGTCTATGTGTTTGTCTGTGTGTGTCTCTGTGTGTACGTCTCTGTGTGTGGTATGTCTGTATGTGTGGTATGTCTGTGTCTGTCTTTGTCTAGGTATGTGTCTGTGTGTGTTTATATATGTGTCTGTCTGTGTCTGTCTATGTATGTATGTGTGTGTATATATTTGTGTATGTATTTCTGTGTGTGTCTGTCTGTATATATAATATATATGTATGTGTATGTGAATTCATACACAATTACCTCTCTCACTCTTAATCGCAGAAAACTATCTACTGAACTGCAGCGTGCAGTGACTCATGGCAAATAAATGGCAGTGGACACTCAGTCCTAAACAGAGTGGACCATGCCCTCCAAAGTTCAGGAAACATTGTGGAAGGAGGGGCAGAAAGAACATTAGCCCAAATATAGAGAGAGGGCTTTCAAATGTCATCCACCGAATAGTGTGCAGCCACGTTCACGAGCCTTCACAAGAATGGTTCAGTCAGAACTGTGAGGTGGCTGAACCTCACAATGCTCATCCCTGGAACCACGTGGTGGAAAGAGAGAACCAACTCCCATAAACTGTCCACTTATCTCCATGTGATCACTATGGCTTACACATGAGTGAACACGTGTGTGCATGTTCATTCATACATGTTCATTCATACAGCACAAACATGTACGCACACATATATACATATACATACACACATATAAAATACACATATACACACATACACACACACACATATATACACACATACACACATGTACCTACATATACATAAATAAATAAGTAAATGTAATTTTTTTTAATACATGAGTTCAACAGCCAGTCATGGATGGAGGTGGGGCAGGGAGTCCAAGTTCTCATTGCTGAACTATTTCCTACTAATACACTCAGAAAAAATGGAGGTATGGTCTTCAGCTGCATACATACTGATGATATCACCAGGCCCCAGTGGATTGTCACATACATGGCCCTGGTCAAATTAAATGCGCACAAAGTAATGAAGCTGAAGGTGATGAAAGGGTCACGTGGATACTGAGGTGGTGTCGATAAGGCCAAGAGAGATAAGAGACAGTGGGGCAGGGAGTAACCAGATAGCATCTTGTACATGTATGAAAGTGACAAGGAACTAACTTACTTTGGAGAACGGTGGGGAAGACAGACAGACAGACAGACAGACAGACAGACAGACAGACAAAAACCATACCATGTTGCCACCAGTTACTTTTCTTCTCTGCCTGTTTTTCTCACAAATGTGCATGATGAACGTGTCACCATGTTTTACCAGGGGACATTTTCCCTAAGCAAAGTACCCATCGCATAGTAGAGTCAGCTACACGGTCAGTGAACCCTAGCTTCAGGACTGGGGACATGGCTCTTTTGGGTGGAGTGTTTGCTTGCTCAGCACACTCAAGGCCCAGGTTCAGTTTCCAGCACACATAAACCACATACATGGGTGCGGGCCTGTAACCTTTTGGGAAGTAGAGTCAGGAGGATCAGGAGCTGGGGTCATCCTCAACTATGTAGTAGGCTTGAGGCCAGCCTGGGCTAACTATGTAGTAGGCTTGAGGCCAGCCTGGGCTACATGAGACCCTTTAGTCTGTCTTTCATTGTTACTGCTGCTGTCTCTTGTTATGTTTTTATAATTGTTGCTCTTGTTATACACACATGTATATATGTATCTTCTGAGGGAGAACATGCCCAAAGAAGCAGAGACCTTTTGGCTCCTCCCAAAGGTGTTCAACATTCAAGGTTATGTTCACACGGCTCCAGAATCTGTTTATAATCTGTTAACAATGCTGTTTTGTCTGGGGGAAGGAGCAGGGTTTAAGAGAGGGACAGAGATGGATGGATTGTCCTTCGAGCATAGTTTATTACAGTGGCAGGCAGTGCCAGCCAGTTCCAAAGTAAAACCTTCCCTGCGCAGGGACAGTGGGCCTTAAGCTCTGAAGTCCCTTGTGAGAGAACAGGAAGAGGGATGTGTTCTGAGGAAATGGATCCAAGGTCCACTGACATCACCTAAGCAGACAAAGAGACGCTGTTCTCTTGAAGCACCGGAGCAGGTGTTTGATAAGTCCCAAGGCCATTCCTGAACAAGGGAACATGGAAAGACAATAGGCCGGTTAGTAAATGGCGTGACCGTGACCCATGGCGCTACCTTCTAAAGCCCTTCTCCATTTATGGTTTTGTCCTGGAAGGGCCTATTCCGGGAAGCAGGGTGGGTGGGGACAGCTCCCTGCCTCCATGATATGAAAGGTTTTATAGAAAGATGTTGTTTTCTGAAAGCTCCATGCCCAAGAACAGTTGGCACCTTCACGTTGGGATTCCAGGCCAGTGTGAGTCACATGACTGGCCACATGGTTTGTCTTCCATCTTCAAGTCGGAGAAGCACACGGCTCAACAGTTACAATTTAGGGAGGGGGTTGGACAGCTTGATTGGTCCGTGGTACAAACGGACCCTCTTGTCATGGTCTAAGTATGAGGCATCCTCCTGCATCGTGGGCTGTTTCGGGCTGCTGGAGTTAGGAGCTGAGTCTCTGGCTGGTGGTGTAATTTGGGGAGGTAGTGGAAGTTTGGGAAGACTACCTAGAGGAGGTGTATCACTGAAGATGTAAAAGATGTAGCTGTTATACTCTTCTCTCTGCTTCTTGGCCACCACATGGGGAGTCCCACCCCCACTCCCCTCACATGTTCCTGCCACCACATGGTCTGCCAGCCCACCTCAGTGTGTGAGGGCACTGTGGGCGGAACTTCTGGGACCAGAGTTCTTCCTACTTTCACAGTGACAAGAGTCTAATACAAACAATCCTTGGAGAGACGAGAACCGACCGAGAACCTCAACATTAAATGCCACAATCTCAACAATCGGCTAGGGGAATTGCCCAAATGGGAGCATTCGTTACCAAGACAACCACATCTTTATTGGGCTCACATCACATGTGAGGCTGTGTTCTTCCCACAATCCCAGGTACCAGAGCCTCCCATTACCTGGACAAGGACACACATTCAGTCTGTGTATCAGCTGTTCGGCATCCCCTGGTCTGATAAAACTAGAGCAGCTGGGAGGTGTGTCCTGCTTGAGTCACGTAGTTGGTCGGGGGCAGAGTTATAGCAATGCAGGTCTCCAGTTCCTCCTGGCAAAGCCTGGGTCATCAGCGAGAGACCTGGTCCTTTAGAACTTCCCGTGGCTTCCTCTCTACTAGAGCCAGCTCTCTGCTCTTCCCCTCTCCCTTATCTTCAGAACACAGGCTGAGTGCAAAGGAAAAGGGTCTCCACCACAGCCAAGGTTCCTATCTGGCTTGGAACATGGGCTGATGCTAGGCTTCCTCTTGTGTTCCTGTCCTAAGGTGGCCTTGCCTGCAGCTGCCCTGGTCCCATAGCAGGAAGCAGCCCGGAAGCAGATAACGGGAAGGCTGGATGCCTGGGGCCACTTCCCTACCAGATGCTAGAACACATCTGTGCTTTCTGACAGGGTACCTGGAGAAAGGGCTACCCAGTTGGATTCATTTCCTAGAGATACATAATCAGTGTAATAATTCTGTTATCCTTACCTACAAACAAAAACAAAAAATAATCCATTCCCTCCTAGTTGTCGAGGCAGAGTCTAGAATCAGGACTCGGACAAGGCAATGGAACTCAGGAGGACCCTTCCTGCCCCTCCCAGCTTCTGGTCACTTCTCAGACACTGACTTGCAGGCAAACAGCCTTGCCCTCTGAATCCCTCGTGTTGTTTTCCTGTGAACACCAGTCATTTAACTGATTAGGTACCATCCTAATTCGACATGCCTTCATCTCCCAGGCAGGGGCACGTCATAGGAATTGAGTGTACATTACTCAACCCATCTAGAAACTTACTATGCTCATCTCCCTGAGCGGGTAACCTTAGAACAAATAGGCCAACACACATCTCAAAAGACAGAGGCGGCCTCCAGAACCCAAGAAGAGGCCAATGACCATCTGTCGGGAAGGCGTGGGGAGATACCTGCTTCCCATACCTCTACGTGCTCTTCCTTTTCATGAAAACCTCTCATCCCTCCCAAGACCAAGACCCAAGACTCCTCCATTCATCTAGAAGATTCTGTTCATGTAGAAGATGACCATCTCCCACAGCCACAGAAGCCTCGCAGTGGTTTGTCACAGACAACCTGAGCACATTCCCATTCATACAAATGTAACACAGCACCCTGAAGCTATGAACTAGGGGTAATTGTCTTAGTCAGGGTTTCTATTCCTGCACAAAACATCATGACCAAGAAGCAAGTTGGGGAGGAAAGGGTTTATTCAGCTTACACTTCCACATTGCTATTTATCACCAAAGGAAGTCAGGACTAGAACCCAAGCAGGTCACGAAGCAGGAGCTGATGCAGAGGTCATGGAGGGATGTCACTTACTGGCTTACTTCCCCTGGCTTGCTCAGCCTGCTTTCTTATAGAACCCAGGTCTACCAGCCCAGGGATGGCTCCACCCACAATGGGCTGGGCCCTCCCCCCTTGATCACTAGTTGAGAAAATGCCTTACAGCTGGATCTCATGGAGGCATTTCCTCAACTGAGGCTCCTTTCTCTGTGATAACTCCAGCTTGTGTCAAATTGATACAAAACCAGCCAGTACAGTAGGCCAGAGTGACATGGGACACACCATGCCTGATTTTTCTCTGAACCTAGAGGAAGCCCATGATGCTTGCTGAGGTCCACTAAAGACACAGCACACTCTCCCAACCCAGAAAGATGCCCTTCTTGAAGACTGACTAACAGCTAGTTCTCCTAGAGTCACATGACACTGCAGAGACCCAGGAAGCCTGGGGTGGGGGTGGGGTGGAATCCTAGCTGTACCTATGGTCACTGGAAACATGGAGGGGAGATGATACAGTTTGTGGGCAATATGGTCAAAAGCTCTTCTTAGACACACACCAGCCCTGCTTGCCAACTGGCCCTTGTTCATGCAGCTTCCTCAGAGCCCTGCCTCAGACAGGAAATGGCATGAGGGTAGATAACAGCCACCAGGCAGGAAGCCCCTCCCACAGAAAGGGCAGCAGGTGCCTGGAAAGAATTGGACTTGCAGAGTGGGAGGCACGGAAGACCCCCTCCCCATTCTCTACTTCCTCTGGTCAAACAGCAGCCTTGTCTCTCCAACTCACACCCTTGGCCTTGCTTCCTTTCTCCTCTCCCCCCACCCCCAGCTTCCAGGGATCCTTCGGCAGACACCCAAAGAATAAAGAATTCTGAGCCAAGGCAGGCGGTGCCCTCCCCGTCACCTTTTGCCCTGAAAATATTTCTTTCTTTAGCTGGCACTAAATTTAGATACTGACCAGTAGAATAGAATGGAAGGAAAGCTTACCCAAGCCTCCCACCCCACTCTGCCTTGCTCCCCCCTTCCCCCGCCAGCAGAGAGGCCTCCCCATGAGTACTCCGATGTCCCCTGTAACAGAAGACTAAGAATATGAAATTAAGAAACTTCTGCATGTTAGAATAATATTAATTAAGACGGGCGATGCTTCTATAACTGGGTATTTTCTGGTTGGGAGAGCTGTTGTCATTTTTTTATTTCATTCCAGCGATAGCGAAACCATGAAAATTATTCTACTTCCATATTCGTGGTTTCATGGAATAAGCCTAACCTGGTGGCAGGGGTGACACCCCAGTTATGTGCTTATCGATCAAGCGTAAGAACCTGAGTTTGGTCCTTGGCATCTGTGCAAAGAACTGGGCGTGGTGGAGCCCGTTCATAGTCACAGTACTAGAAAGTGACGATGCGCCAGCCCTGGGGCTCCTGGACCTCATCCAGCCTGAGGCAGACCCTGGAAGCAGATACAGTTCGGTGACAACTGATGCAGTACTCCCGGCTGCGTCCTCTGGACCGGCTGAGCTGCATCATGTTACACATAGTTCTGTGAACCTAGGACACTGCACACATCTCACCCTTGGAGTGGGTTCCTCTGACCAGTCAGATGGTGGCCACGGGCCTGCTGCTGTTCTTGTGTGACCTCGTACAGGCTGTCCCTAGCGCTGATGTCAGCGAGCTCTCATCCTCCCGGACACCTCTGAGATAGAAAATAACAAGCCAAAGGCCCACTGCGAACCTCATGTCACACAAAATTGAAGCCCGGGGAAGTGAGGCGACTTGGACAAAGCCACAGACTAGTTAGAGCCGGCTTGGAGACATGTTTTCATGCTCTGTGTCCCTCAGACAGTGCAGGGACACACGGGCAGCCCAGACATATTCCTTTGCCTCACACACAGGACACTAAGGCTGAGAGAAAGTAGGCCCAGACATGGGTTGTGGGGGCAGGTGGAGGGAATGAGGTTTGGGGGAGGGGACCAGGACACTCTTTCTACCCCTGAAGCTTTCCCCAACTCCCACTTGAGGACTAGAGGCCTGAACTCATATGACACAAAAGTCACAGGACTTCCCTCTATATTGAGTTCAGCACACTCTCCAGGAACAGCGAGAGCAGCAGGAAGCAACTGGTCCCTGCTGGGTATCTCAGGCTCACCACGCGCGAAGCAGCCCCAGCCAGTGTCTGTCTCCTTTACAGCCTGGATGTCAGGTTGTCCCAGTGAAAATCCTTATTTTTTATTTCCCGGCATCTGCGTGGTACTGTCTGTCCCCAGCCCATTTCACTCACTAAACATCTTTTTTTTACAGTTTGTTCTGGAATCTTCTAACACATATCACTGACCCCCTTCCCCTGGCCCCCACACCTATCCCCCACCCCACCTTCACTTCCACCACCCCCTCCCACAGTGGGAAGAGATTATGCGATTCCATCATGGTCTTGGTCAAATATGTTTTCTCCATTTTCCACCAATGGAAAACACCTTTGCATAGCCAGCCTTGTCTCTGCCTCCACCCAATGTCGACCTCTGGTTTCCACATGCACATTCATGTACCCATGTGCACATATGAACATGCACACCAGGCACACATGTGTGCATACACCACATACACACACCCATCCACCACAGAGAGAGAGAGAGAGAGAGAGAGAGAGAGAGAGAGAGAGAGAGAGAGAGAGAGAGAAAGGATGAGGTGTAAGACTCTTCTTGTATAGCTCAACTGAAAATCTGAAAAAGTTCTTTGGTTTGTTCACTCTTAGTTAAGCCCGTGCTGCGGGGACAGATGGTCAAACATTATCTGAACACTTGAAAGAATCCTAATTTTTACCAAAAGTCTGACAGTAAATGCAACGGGCGATCCCTTCGGTAGACACAGAGGAAACTAACTGTACAGGACACACTCTTGCCTACCTTCCATTGTCCCTGAGTCCCAGGCTACATCTGGATTAGTCAACCACAGTTGCCCCAACTTACACAGATTTAAATTTCATCCCAAGGCAAACTCAGAACCCCTCCCCCATCAGCTCCTTGCCCTTCCCCACCACACAGAGCCATAGAGCAGGGTAGGTCCATCAGCCCAGGGAACAAGACTATTAGGAAGAGGCCAAATAATCAACATGGCTTCCTCTCCAGGGCTCTTTAATTTCTGTTGCTCCTACCAGGCAAGGAGCTGAATGTTCCAGAAAACAGCATGAAGTCTTGAGAATTCCTGTAACAGACCAAAGCAGAAGACCTCCCTCAATTTTTCATGCACGTGACACTATGACCTGAATTTCTCAGGATCAAACCCTCAGAAAACATTCTGTTCCTTTACCTTTTCTCTAGGTGCCTCCATAGACCGAGTCAGAGACCTCACACCAGGTCCTGGAGGTCAGAACGGGGCCATGATCCTCTGCACACAGACACTACAGAACGTGTGTGCAGTTCATCTGGGCCACCCCTTCCTCCGACCCTACAGGGTTGAGGCCCTGACTGATCACATCTAAAATTGTCCCAAGACAACTTTAGGCAGGTGCTGTACCTATTCCAGAAACATCCAATGAACCAGTCTCTCTTTGTCCTCTGAAAGGTTCAGATGAAAATCTTGGTGAACTGTTTATGATAAATTGGAAAGGAAAACAGGGATATAACAGAGGAAAGATTCCTCCCGCCTTCCCCGGCCAGGTGTCTGCCCTCTGCCCACACGATCAGCCAGCATCGATGATTGATTACTGCAGCCCTTGGAGACTGACAACTCAGGCTCCTGCTCATGTGTGACAAAGACTCGAAAAGGATCCCAGATAAGTTATTCTCAGGGTGCTAATTACTCCAAATGAACAAATTATAATAATTAAGCCCGGTTTCACAAAACCTTTTGACTTAGGTAGCAATCCTTCACCATGAACTGCAAGGCCTTGCCTAAATGTTAATTAAAGACCACACCCACCGGCCACCTGAGCAATGACAGGTCCTTCACAGATGAGGAAACCTGCAGCCCAGAGTGCTGAGTCCTAAGACAGACTCGGCCGTTTTATCACAGGTCTTGTAAATGGCTCAACTCTCTAAAGGAACCGTGAGCAGCTATTTCCAAAGACACAGGCAAATTCCTGCTGTGGAATTTTATATGAAAACAAGAGAGACATACACTGCCTGCAGGGTGTTCTTTGAGGTGTGTAAAGGTAATCTCCAAGTCTGTCATTGCATGTCTGTGCGTCTAGTTAGATACCATTGACTATCAAAGAGTTTCTAACTTCTTGAATTATTGAAGAGGATCTTTGTTTTCCACTTACTCTGTCATTTCTAGATTTTTCTACAAACAACACCTAGTTTATATGTATGTAAAAGACACATTCATGATAAAGGTATCTATTTTAAGAATAAATATTACTATCCATCTTTCCTAGCCCCCATTTTCTTTGGCCTTTATTTGCCCAGTAGGGTGCTTGCTTTTCAACCCTCTGCTTTCTGGGTACTCAACTACCTGCTGTTGTTCCTGGTGAAGTGACGAGGTGACCTCAGGGTGTGGCTTTCCTTGGGACACCACCTGCCTGCAATTCACCTGGAAAAGACTGGAAATGGTACCACAAACTTCGGGCTGAATCTGGCTCCCAGAACAGGCAGCAGAGAACAGAGCTAGGGTGCACAGAGTCCAGAGAATGCCCTGCAGAGCCTCTGCCAATCAAATGTGTGCTTTGTCCTGTGTGCGGTGTGTGTGTCAGATAGTCTGTGCCTTATATGTGACATGTGCCCCATGTTCAATGTTTCCTATATATAAGTGTTGGGTGTACTATCTATCTCCTGTGTGCAGTGTGTCCTGTGTGTCCTGTGTGTGCTGTGTGTGCTGCACAGTGTGTTCTGTGTGTGCAGTGTGTCCTGTGTGTCCTGTGTGTCCTGTGTGTGCAGTGTGTCCTGTGTGTGCAGTGTGTCCTGTGTGTCCTGTGTGTCCTGTGTGTGCAGTGTGTCCTGTGTGTGCAGTGTGTCCTGTGTGTGCAGTGTGTCCTGTGTGTGCAGTGTGTCCTGTGTGTCCTGTGTGTGCAGTGTGTCCTGTGTGTGCAGTGTGTCCTGTGTGTGCAGTGTGTCCTGTGTGTGCTGTGTGTGCTGTGTGTGCTGCACAGTGTGTCCTGTGTGTGCTGTGTGTCCTGTGTGTGCTGTGTGTGCTGTGTGTGCTGCACAGTGTGTTCTGTGTGTGCTGTGCAGTGTGTCCTGTGTGCCCTGTGTGTGCAGTGTGTGCAGTGTGTGCTGTGTGTCCTGTGTGTGCTGTGTGTCCTGTGTGTGCTGTGTGTGCTGTGTGTGTAGTATGTGCTGTGCAGTGTGTCCTGTGTGTGCTGTGTGTGCTGCACAGTGTGTTCTGTGTGTGATGTGCAGTGTGTCCTGTGTGTGTAGTATGTCCTGTGTGTCCTGTGTGTGCTGTGTGTGCTGTGCAGTGTGTCCTGTGTGTCCTGTGTGTCCTGTGTGTGCTGTGCAGTGTGTTCTGTGTGTGCTGTGTGTCCTGTGTGTGCTGTGTGTGCTGTGCAGTGTGTCCTGTGTGTCCTGTGTGTGCTGTGTGTGCTGTGTGTCCTGTGTGTGCTGTGTGTCCTGTGTGTGCTGTGTGTGCTGTGCAGTGTGTCCTGTGTGTCCTGTGTGTCCTGTGTGTGCTGTGTGTGCTGTGCAGTGTGTCCTGTGTGTGCAGTGTGTCCTGTGTGTCCTATGTGTGCTGTGTGTGCTGTGTGTGCTGTGCAGTGTGTCCTGTGTGTGCTGTGTATATTGTGCAGTGTGTCCTGTGTGTGCTGTGTGTCCTGTGTGTGATGTGCAGTGTGTCCTGTGTGTGCAGTGTGTCCTGTGTGTGCAGTGTGTCCTGTGTGTGTAGTATGTCCTGTGTGTCCTGTGTGTGCTGTGCAGTGTGTCCTGTGTGTACAGTGTGTCCTGTGTGTGCAGTGTGTCCTGTGTGTGCAGCATGTCCTGTGTGTACAGTGTGTCCTGTGTATGTTGTGCAGTGTGTCCTGTGTGTGCTGTGCCGTGTGTCCAGTGTGTCCTCTATGTGCTATGCATTGTGCCCTGTGTGTGCAGTGTGTCCTATGTGTGCAACATGTTCTGTATATGCTATGTGTCCTGTGTTTTCAGTGTGTATTGTGTGTTCAGCCTGTCCTATTTGTGTAGCATGTACTGTGTGTGCAATGTGTCCTGTATGTGCCATGCATCCTGTGCATGGTGTGTGTATCCTGTGTGTGCACTGCATCCTGTGTGTGTCCATGTTCTGTATATGCCATGTATCGTGTGTACGCAATGTGTCCCATGTGCACTGTGTCCTGTGTGCAGTATGTCCTATGTTCAGTACATATATATACATGAACACACAATGTCTTTATTATATGTAGTGTGTATCTTGTGTGGTGCATGCTCTGTGTGACACACATGCTATGTATAATGGGTCCTATGTAAAGTGTGTCCTGTATGAAGTACATATACACACACATGCACCCACAGATCTTAGTATGTGGAATTCGTGTCCTGTATGGGATATGCATCCTGCATGTGTTGCATGCCCTCTGTGACATGTGCTGTGTGCCAAATAACCCCCTCTCAACCCACCTGGCCATCTGGGGCAGTGAGAGAGAAGGTGTCACATTGCCTGAGTGACATCCTGCCCTGATAGCTCAAGGTGTCACCCAGATTTCCTCCCTGCAGACAGTTACCCTCCCCCCTCCTGACTCCAGCTGCAGGCTGAAGGTTTGCACCTTCCTGCAAACAAGCCTCCTGCTCACTTTATAACAACACAGCAATAGAGCCAACTGGATATGGGGCCAAAGGAAGTCCCTCACAGACAATATAGAAGGGCATTTTCCACCAACAAAACCCACTCATCACCCCAAAAGGAAAGAAGCACCCTCTTTGATCAGCTTTGGGTCAACCCGCAGATGTTCAGGCCATTGTCAGTGAACTTAACAGGCATGACACAACCCCTCCAAGTGCAGGCTGACTTTCAGCAGCCCTCTAGGGAAAACAAGGAGGCTGGGGGTGGACCTGGGGTCCCATGTGCTGTGTTTTCCAAGAGGATTTGCTTTGATTTGGTTTGAGCTTTTGCCTCCTCAGGGAAATGTAGGTGTGTCCAGTACACCCTGTAGATATGGGAACCTCAGCCCCAACTTGTCCTTGTTCCTAGACCTGGATTACAAAAAACCTTATACAGAAGGCTTGACTTCAAGGCTGCCCTAGAGAGGAGGGCAGTTCTCCCAAGCTGTACAAGAGAGCTGAGGACTAAGAAGGGTGTGCTGGGAAGGGTGGGCTGATGGGAATAAAGCAAAGTGGTGACAGCCCCCAGTGGGCCCACCCAGGGGAGAAGAGGCATTTAAAGTTGTGATCCCTCAACAGCCTTCAGGAAGCCGGAGTTCTCACAGGAACACCCCACCCTCAAAACCGGGTGCTGAGGAAGTGAGTTACAAAGGGAGTAGGGGGAAAGGAGCTAGGCCTGAGGACCCAGAAGGGCTGCACCCCCAAGCTACACCAGACCTACCCACAAAACTCCCTGGCACCCTCTAAGTCTCTTGCACTTCTCCTCCACTACCTCCTTATCTGGGGGAGAAAATACAGTCTGCACACACATCTGGAAGGAAAGTGAGGCCGGCAGAGTGGTAGAGAGGAACCTGTGGTGGCTGCCATTCGCCCAGACTAACTGAAGCACAAGCTGAACCTCCCTGGGGCCACCCCAGCCCCCGCTCCTCACCTCCTCCAAGTCTCCAAGATGGCTCTGGTCTTCAGCTACACCGCCTACCTGTCTCCCAACACAATAACCTCCTGGGGACTTCTCCCAAAACTCCCCTCCAGCCCCCAGTGGGGTTCCTGAGTGATGTTCTTCACCACACAGACATGGAGGACCCTGACCTTCTCCGAACCCACTCCCTAGAAAGGATGTTGATCCTACTGGGCAGGAGCTCAGCTCTAATAAGGGCCTTGGTCATCTTGATCAGGCACAATGATGTGATGTAATCAGGTCATCTTGATCGTGATGTACGCTTGATTTGATAACATCTGCAAAGACCCTGTTTCCAAACAAAGTCCAGATCACATGTTCCAGAGGACAGAATTTGGCCTCACCTTTTGGGGGCACAATTCTACACTAAACTGAATGCCAACACCGATGCCTAAAGACCAAAAACTCCACAGCACAAAAATGTTCTTCATAAATACATTATTACTCAAAAGAATGCACATAAACAACCTGAAAGTACACCGTGTGACCCTTTCTTCAGTCGTAGTAAATGACAGTGGGAGTTGGCGGTAGAGCCCAGTTGGTAGAGCGTGTGCTGGGCTTGCAGGAGGTCTGAGCTTGCTCCCCATTACTGACCAATTCCATAGTAATCTTAGCACTTGGGAAGATGAGCCAGGAAGAGCAGGAGCTCAGGGTCACCCTTGGCTACTTAGCAAACTTGAGGCCAGCCTGGGCTACAAGAGATGCTATTTTTAAACAAACGATACAGGGAAACGACGGGCAAGAAGACAAGATTCTTCCAACGATGTTAAATGACCAAGAACTGCGGTGTAAGGACACACATCACAGAATAGTAAGGACGAGACAGAGCTGAAAACTGTCTTTGCAGTTCACTTTTAATGACTTTCAAGCTAAAAGGAACAGAGTGGAGATTGTCTCTGTCATCTCTCCCACTTACCGGCTGAGATTCGGGGTTATCGAGCAAACCTACATTCGTGGGTCTAAAACATGCAGAATCGATGTGAGCTCAGCTAGTGGACGTGGGTGCCGTAACAGAAGCTTCCAGAAGTTACATTTAGCATTGCTGACTTCCTGAGGGGCCCAACCTCATGCCTTTGTTGTCTCCAGGAACTCAGAAGAGCTGCGTACCACAGATAGAGTCTCCCTCACCTCTGCAGAGCCCCCCACCTCTGGCTTGGTCCTTCATCAATGGGACCCGTTTGTTTACGGCAAGAAATCAGAGCCAGCCAAGTCCACGCATATATATATGCTGATGGCCTCTCATGTATTACTTGTGTAAATATATGTATATATGTATATATCTACATCATATACATAGTCAGCAGCCAGTGTGTGTATGGCGTGTATGTTTGTGGGGTGGGGATAGGATGTGTGTGTGTGGTATATGGGATTCATGTGTGTGTACACTATATATATGTGTGTGTGTGTATGCATACATATATGCATATATATTTTGTATGTATATGTATGTATATGTTATATATACATACACATATATATACATATATTCATCAACCAGTATATGTGTGGTATATATGGTATATATATATACATATATATATATGGTGTGTGTGTAGATAGTGTATATATAGTATGTATGTAATATATATAATGTGTATGTGTATATATATATATATATAGTGTATGTGTGTGTGTGTGTGTGTGTGTGTGTATGTGCGTGTGTTTTCAACAGAGTGTTCTCCCAGATGGAAAGACAAAGCACATCAAGGCAAAGCACAGGGCTAGACCATCTCTCTGGTAAGGGGACATTTTTTTCTTCACCAAACTCTAGGCCCTGATGAGTCAGACGTACAAGTGCTTTGCTTGCAGAATAGCACCAGCGTGTGCTCTGTCTACACCAGAGACAGTTCCACTCTGTCCTGGTGATCTTCTGACTCTCCAACTCTATTTAGCACATGTTTCTGTGCAATTTTCCCAGCAGGATATAAACAGCAGTTCCCATGAGGAGCCCTTCTTGGCAAGGGTGTCTGTTCATGCTCATTTCCTGGCTGGGCCCATTGTCATGCCTCTCTGAGGCCAAAGGTCACAACCCACAGAGGAAAGTTACGTTCACACCCCTATCCTGGTGCGTGCAGGACGCCCTCATCTCTGCAGACATCTGCCCCACTCTTGCTGCAAAGAAAACATACCAGGTGGAAGCTCCGGGGACAGGGACATCCGATAGGGCTTACCCACAATGACCCTCGTGCAGCTCTTAAGCTCACACTCAGTGTGACCCAGGAAGACCTACAGTAAGAAGGACACATATACACACACCATACATACATATATACACCTACCATACACACTATATATACACATACATGCTGTATACACACACACCATACACACCATAACATATATACCATACATAGTATACACATCTATACACACACCTGTATGTGTGCAATCATGCATGCTCAAGCATGCACACACACCATACACACTATACACACATACCATATAAATACACCATACATATTACATGCATATATACACACACAAGTGCACATGTGTGAGCATACACATATACCATATACATTACATACACATACACACTACACCTGCACATACACATGTACATACATGCATGCAAGCTCATATGTGTAAGCACACACACACCATACACACTACACATACACACAAGCATGCATATGTGAACACATACACATCATACACACTATAAACACATAATACCATACACACTACACAGACAAACACACACAAGTGCACATGTGGAAGCATATACACACACCATACACACTACACATACACACATATCATGCATGCCATATTCACACACCATATATACTACACACACATACACGTGTACACATGCACGTACACACATGCCCCAAACTGCCTGCTACCTCACCTCTCTCATCACTCTTTTGTCAAAGTCTACCTCACCCCCCACCCCTCACCCCTCTCCCTTCACCCCTCACCCCTCTCCCTTCACCTCTCACCCCTCTCCCTTCACCCTTCACTCCTCACCCCTCTCCCTTCACCCCTCACCCCTCATTCCTCTCCCTTCACCCCTCACCCCTCTCCCTTCACCCCTCACCCCTCACCCTTCACCCCTCTCCCTTCACCCTTCACTCCTCACCCCTCTCCCTTCACCCCTCACCCCTCTCCCTTCACCCCTCTCCCCTCTCCCCTCACTCCTCAACCCTCACCCCTGGGACTCAGGCAGCCCGCTTTCTGCTCACCGCTGTTGTTGCTGTCCACACAGGGCTTAAAGGATGTCTTGACTGGGTGAATTGGAACCCTTATTGATGAACAGATATATAATGTGACATTTCCTCAGACAGTGGACTGTTACTTGGCCACAGGGGGGGCGGGGGGGGGGATGAAGTAGGAATACAGGTAGAACCTGAACAAAACAGGCCAGGCACAAAGCCTACATGTGGTATGACTTTGTTTACATCGTAGGCAGCCAAAGAAACGGAGCTATTTTGTGGATGGAGTGAACTTCACTGGTAAGGAATTGCTCTGAGATGAGGATGTTCAGGACTGAGATACTGGAGAAGACTGTCCGCTGTTGCTATGCTGAGAAACACTGAATCATACATGCTTTTGCCTTTCATCTGAGTTTTTTTAAGTCAGTGTTATATTGGGATGTCATTTATCTTGAAATCTGTCAGTCCCTGGATTGCCCCTCATTCCCAAGCCTTATTATTCTCTACAAAGCCATGTCAGGGTGACCCCACCTCTGAGCCACCAGCCTGGCTATGGCTCTACAGCCATGCTGAGCTCCTTCCAATACTGCCCCAAGGCCTTGCCACGTGCCAGGTCTCTGTGGGGGGTGTCTTTTGGGAGGCTTCCCATGATTCCTTCTGTCTATTGGGCCTCATCTCAGATGTCACCTCCTCTCCCCCTTCTCCATGGCCAACACACTCCATTCATTCTCCTGGTTACTGTGTGAACCTCTCAGCAGCCCAGAGCCACGGGACTACTGCAGAGGTGGGAAGGGTGGCCTCCTGTCCCCAGCCTTCAATCCATAGTCAAGCATTTGCACTCCTCATCAGAACCCGGCCCAGCAGAGGAATAGAGTCTATGGGCCACACAATCATTCATGAGCCACCACAGACCACCACAGAGACAGACACGGCCCCCAGGTCCTCATCCCTAGAACAGAAGACAACACACCATGTCTTTCTTGTAGGGGGAGGTGTTGTTTCTCTAATTTGGTTCTTGATTGTGCCAATAAAGGAGGCAGAAGCCAGTTGCTGGGTGGAAGGGAAAAGGTGGGACTTCTGGGTCCCAGGAAGAGGAAGAGCAGACACAGGGAGAGACAAGTGGCACTTTGGACCAGGCTTTAGAACAAGGATATAACAACCATGTAAGGTCTTAGGGCAACCAGACCTGGCAGCCTTTGCCACCTATGAATGGCTAATAAGTTTAGCTAGTAAGTTTAGGGCAGAGGTTTCTGTGCCCAGCAATTGTGTTATCTGGCAAGTTTTAAATAAAGCAGTCTAGTGTTTTTTTTCTCCCATGGAGCTAAGGTGGGCATGATCTCAGAGCTAAGCTAGGAGTGTGGCCCCAAGCAAAGGAGGAAGCATACATTTTTTAAATTATACACTACAGTCACCTGTTCCAGAGGAGGCCACACACCCTGGTATAGGGACAGGACCAGCCTTTCGTTCTGGGTAAGAATGTTGGCTAGAGCTTAGGCTTATGGTAGTTTCAACCTCGGAAGGGGGTTAAAGACAAGCTGCCCTGTGGGTCCTTCCTCAGCTCTGGCTCATTAGATAACATGGAAACCTACACACAGTGGGAGGGGCAGGTTCCTCCTGGTAGTCTGGAATACCAAGAGTAAACACCCAAGTACCTACGGTGACCGTCACTGCTCTGGTTATTGTAACAAAATGTCTGACACCAGCAGCTTTAGGAAGGAAAGGGTTCTTGTGGCTCAGTTTGAGGGCAGCCCATTAGGGAGGGAACGGTACGGAGGCAGGAGCTGTCTGCCCACAGCGCCTCTGTCAGAAAGCAGAGAGAGATGACTGCCGCAGGATCTCAGCTCACTCTTCCTTTTATACCCCCTTTCTTCCGCAGCCAGGAGCCCCAGACACAGAACGGTGCCACCCATATTTAAGATCTTCCTACCTCCTGTAGAAAATCCCTCCCAGACACACCCAGAGGTTTGCCTCTTCCATGATTCTAGATTACGTGAAGATGGCAATCAAACTGCACGCCTACCATTCACTGAACCGACAAGCCATGACACCTCAGGCCCTCCTTCCAAGGAAGCCTCCTCCATGAGTGGGTGGCGCCTGTAGCAGCGCCTCCTCCTGGCCGATGTGGGCAAGCACAGGGCTCTTTTACCCTAGGATCCTTAGTAGGAGCCATAGCACTAAATTTCCATCCTCACCAAGACCCCCTCCACCCCTGGGAGGCTCTGGCGCTCCTCCTGTGGATCCATTGACTTCTCCATTCCCGTGCCACCACCCTGCGGAGCAGGTCCCCCAACACTCTCTGTATCCTCGGTCTGCACCAGAAGCTGCCCCATGTCATCCCAAGAGCCCACAAACTACACATGGTGCATCCTTTCCTCGTGAGTTCCTACAAGTGGGTCGCAGTAGCGGAGCGCCCACATTCACACCCTACACTGTAACGGGAGTTTTTGCTACACCGCTTTGATGCCTGGTGGCTCGCACCCGCGCACCTGCCCAGGATCTGTGTTTGGATCCAAGACGCACACACATTATCTTATTTTTAAAATGTCTTGGCTACTTCAAAGGCTGGACACTCCTAAACCTCCTGCTACCCCAGGCCCAAGGGGGAAGTAGCCAGCGGCCACTTACCCGAAATCTCACGTAGCCATTGGTTTATCTCCTGCCGCTCCTGTCCTAGTCTGGGCATCTCTAAGTGTTCCGCCCTGTTACCGGCCACTGGGGACAAAAACCTTTAGCATTTGGGCACGCAGATTCCAGATTAAATCAAAGCATTAGAACCAATCTCCACCACTCCGCCTCTGATTTAGGAGGCTAGTTCCTGATGTTACAATGGAAGGCTCCCCTTCCCGGGCAACGGTGCTGGGTTTGCTACATTGTTATTGCTCTTACAGTCGAGAGTTTAAATCAGTGTTGGAAACAATCTCAAACTCACTGAAAGTTGGCAAAATAATGTGGTAAGTTTTTTAAGAAAATACATTTTAAAACTGCCCAGACCTTGCAAATTTCAGAAATTGTTAGCCTAGTCCAGCCCAGCATAATGACACATTTTTAAATTTATTGGGTTTTACCTCTGTGTGTGTGTGTGTGTGTGTGTGTGTGTGTGTGTGCATAAACATCAGTAGAGAGTTCAAATTCCCTGAAGCTGGAGTTACAGGTGTTTGAGAACTAGCAGGCACTGAGAACTGAACTTAAGTCCTGTGTAAGAGCAGTAGTCACTATTAATGGCTGGGCTGTCTCACCAGCTAACACAACATGCACAAGACACACACATGCGCACAACACACACACACACAACTAACACACACACACGTTATAAATTTTTATAGAATTTTCCTGTGCCATTTGGAAGCAGGGAGTGAGCATCATGGTACCTTTTACACCTGAATATTTCAATAGTAATTTTCTAATACCACATATAGTCCCTTACAGGTCTATAGTAAACACATCAAAATTTAGAAAACTCTGCAGGGATAGAACTCTTGTGTGACCTCTACACAGTCTGTATTCCACATACATCTGTGAGTCACATTAGTCCTCAGTCGGGTTGTTCCCGCTCTCCTGGGATTTGGCTCAGAACCAGGCAACACATCTGGCTGTTTCTTCCTTGGTCTCTTTCAATCTTCCCTAAGATAGCTCTCTGTTTCTCCTGCCATTGGTGGCATAGTCTCTCATCTGGGCCTGACTGTGTCCTGTGCAGTCATTCAGGCAGCTCAGCTGGATACACCAGGAAACATTGTAACCTCCCTGGGCTGTCACAACCACAGACCTCCAGTCCCATCTGTCTTCAGCCCAGACATACACTCTGAACATGCAGTAAAGGCCTTACCCAGCTTGTTGTTTTCTCCCTGACAGTCAACAAATGAATAAGGTTTAAATATTTTGGTCTTTTCACACATAAACACACATATAGACACATATATACATACATGTATATACAAACACACACATATCTATATGCATACACACATAATGCATATACATACATATATATGCAGACACACATATACACACACAGACACTTACATACATGCATGCATACATATATACATATGTATGTATACACAAATACATATACACACACAAATACATATGTATGCATACATACACATAAACATGTACACACATACACACATATAGACATATACATACATGCATGCATGCATATACATATACACATATACATGCATACACATACATATACACACACATATACATATGAGTACACACAGAAAAGTGCCCATCTCTTTTAAACTAATATCTACTTTGATGAATGAAATACAATATTGCAACTGTAAAAATTCACATGGAGCCCCCATTGTATATTAGTTTATTTGTTGGTTGTCCTACCTGTTGAGGATATATTTTTGGCTGTGTGCTTACAAATAATTCAATGCCCTCAGGACGCTGAACGGCAACTGCTTTATTCATAGCTCTATCCGAATTCTAAGGAAAAATATAGATGCCTTTGTCTCTACAAAAATCACTGAGAATTTTTTTAAATTGATTTTTAACTATTCAAAGGAACTGGGAAGAAGGCTCAGTTGGTAAACTTCTTGCACACCAAGGTGTGGCACACACCCTGACTTCAATCTCCAGAACCCACATGCTGGCAACCCCAGTGTCAGAGAGGCAGAGAGAGGCTCTGGCCAGTTAGTTGGGACACTTGGTAAGCTCCTGGCCAATGAGAAATGTTGTCCCCCAAAACAAAACAGATAACACCTGTTGATTGGCACCCAGGTTTGACTCTGACTCTACATGCACACATGCACATATGCCCCTGCGTAAGCATAACCACACATGTGTGTACACATTTGTTCTCTGATGCATGTATTCTAACTCAGAGATAGTGACTTTGTGAACCTACAAAGCACTAAAGTTTTAACATCAACAGATGTTTTGTGATCCTGAAACTACACGAGAAAGACAGACGGTCGGTGTCACCAAGAAATGGCAAGAGCTGTGTGGAAAGTGGAAGATGAGCCAGAAGGAAGCACAGGTCCTGTCAGTAGAGAACAAGGGTGGATCCCACGGACCCTGTCTGTGGTGTCACCAGAGTTTGAGCAGAAATAAAGATGACAGAGCCCAAGAAGGCCACCTTCCAGGTAGAAGAGATGAAAATTGCAATGCAGATGACAATGAAGACCAGCCCCCGTGGTGATGACAACCCTAACCAAGTAGAGCGTGTGACGCATGTCCCAGATGCAGCCTAGACTATTTCTCAATTCCTCTAAGATTGAAAGAAATGTAGAGGAGGTTGTGAGCCAGTGAGCTAACCTAGCATATGATCCTGACAGCGCTCTGTGGCTTCAGAGACAATGCTGGACCCAGGGAGGCCTCCACACGCGTGCTTAGCCATGTCTGTCCCTTCCACATGCCCAGAGCAGAACGCTTTCCATGCAACAACTTCATTCTCACTATGAGGAAGCACACTTTAAACAATATCTAGATGTTGTCTTTCAGAACACTATTCAAAAGGAATATATAAATATAAGCCCAAGTGAGTTAAAAAAAAAAAAAAAACTATAGCCAGTAGAACCTGCATGTTTATATGTTTGTATCAGCTTTATTCATATTTAGCAAGTTTGGGAATTCCTGACATGATCCTCATTGGTAAGTAGATAAACTGAGGTGCACAGAAACCACGGGATGCGATACAGCAGTTTTTAAAAAGCACTATTAATCGTGAGATTCCAACCACGTGACAACCCGGCATGTGAGGAAGGCCCCAGAGCCATCAGTGCTCGCTACGAATGTATGGAACGGAAACAAAAGGAAAAGGATGGAGACAGAGAAGTCTGAAGGCGGTGGCACTGTCCCAGTCACTCTTAGGACAGTGTGTCAACCAACAGAACCTTCCGATACAGAGGGCAAGCCCCAGTGTCAACGGGGGAGGCTTCAGTCAGTAATAACACGTGCAGATTAATCACACTGATGACTTCCAAAACGCACCATATTCATGCAAGATGATCAGGGTAGACAGGACCTAGGATTCCACTTTCTTCTTTGTTAATATTTTAAATTGTTTTATTATTATGTCTGTGAGTGTATATAGGCACATGTCTCTGCAGGCAGGAAGAGGGCATTCAGTCACCAGAAGCTGGAGCTCCAGGCACTGTGAGAAATCCATCTGGTGTCTGGGAATGAATCTCTCTTAACCACTGAGCCATCTCTCCAGACTGGAGAAGTCTACTTTTAATTCAATTTTTTTAATGAAACCTTGCTATAAATAAAGCCATTCATTTCAATATACTCACAGACTACAGCATCATAAAGCCTGCCACAATTCAATACTTGAAACCTTGCTATAAATAATAAATAAATAGAGCTGTTCATTTCAATACTTCCATATAGCACAAAGAACCCACCACCATAAAACCTGCCCCGATTATCCAGCGTTCATGCAACACGGCAGCATTTGTTAAGAAAGAAAAGTATGGCTCTGTCACCGGCTGGATTCAGAGCTCACAATGAGTGTGGCCGTGCAGAAGACGCTGCTTTGGAAATCTAGACCTCAGTGGTCTGAGCTGGCACACACAGAGGCTAATGATCGTCAATCGTACCCTAAGCGGCCCAGCAAAAATACTTAATAAGCTAAATTTCGAGAGGGAGGGAATGGTTGAAAGCTACAGATAAAACCCAAATCTATCAGCCGAGTTGTCCCTGACCATCCCCAGCCAAATTTAAAGCCAGAGCCCGGATATTCCTTAGGTCACATTCTTCCCTGTGCTTGGCTTCTGTCTGCCTGTGAGATATACTTGAATACTGATCCTTCTACAGCTAAACCCAGAGGAAATCTTATGAACAAAAACTGTGCTTCCAAAACTGCCAACTACTTTCAGCTGAGTGGGTAGGGGCTTACCAGAGTGTCCTTTGGAAGTTAAGCTTCCTCGGGAATAATCGGCTCTCTCCCAAGGAATGCCACAGAGCTCCCACAGATGTGGGTCTGGCTTCACTGCAGACTCACCCACCTCCCTTATCTACAGCCCTTATACAAAACCGCAGAATCTGAGCTTGCCAAGAGGGCCTGTCTTGTGTGGGGTTATCCTCCTGAGTCCGAAGCCAAGAACTCATTCTAGGAGATAACAAGCCAGTCATCTGGGTGGTTCATGAAGCCATGCCTCTGAGCACATAACCCACCTTTCCAAAAGACGAGCCATGGCGTGCATTGGAAACACAATACCATTCAGGAGCAGCAGGCTTCTATTTGAAAACACCTCCAACTTGGTAGGCTTAACCTTTTTAAAAAGAGGGGAAAAGTCTCATATAATTCTGACTGCACCACCATGAGGTATGCTGTGTAATTTGGGGCCTGATGCAAACTGGAAACACAGTACCACCTCTCCACTAATAAATATATCAAGTCTCTGAAAATGTCCTGTTAAGTCACAGCCTAGTAGTCTTGCTGAGGATGGGGTCCTTAGAGACAGAACTACAGTGACCTCCAGGACACTGTGCAGCCAGAGAGCCTTGGCTTGCCCCTTGTGATTAGCTTCAGTCCGGCGCTGGCTGGATTCTGAGGCCCGGCAGCCATACTTGAGAAAGCAGACATGTATTACAGACACTTCAAAACCTGTGTCATTGATCAAACTAAGTCTTGCATGATTTCACAAAGTGCTGCCTCAAGAACAGGAAGAGGGTCACCAACCCTATTCTTGCTTTTTATGCCTCTCCAAAGTCTATCCTCACACCTCAAGCCTGCGTGTTTGCTCATTCCCCAAGTCTGGATAACCAGTGATCCCAGAAATCCAGCTTCTACTTCCCCAGTGCTGCCAAGCTTAGCTTTGTGCGTGAGCGCTGGGAATCTGAACCAGGTCCTTATGCGTGTGAGGCAAAGGCTTTATGGACTGGGTATTTCCCCGACCCCGCCTACGTTTGTGTTGAGAAAACCCTCCTCTAGCTCCACCCTTCCTGAGAGAAGAGCATCTCCCAGCCCTCTGACTGCTCTAAGGAAGCAACCAGCCTCCTGAGGCCAGTTTCTCTCCCATATCTCATCCACCGCATGGAACTCTTAAAAAAAAAAAAAAAAAAACAGTCAGCATTGTGCCCCCTGTCCAAGGGCTGCAAACACTCGATTACTTATGTCCCCTTTCTAAAACCTGTGTGGCAGCTGAAACCCAGGTCACAAAAGTCTGAGCTAAATGTAGAGGACTTGGGAGCCGGCTATCTGCATTCAATGTCACTGTGAGGTCATGTGATGACACCCGTCAAAACTACAGGGCTGTTACCCCAGATCAGGACTGGTCACCGACTAGACAAACAAAGGGATTCTGTTGGACCGTGTGAGGAAGATCTTCAGCTGGATTGAGTTGTCTGTGTACCATTTTTAGCCATGTTCGATGTCTGATAGTGAATCGTGTGGAACCAAGACCCTTAGGAAAGTCTGTGTCTGAGAAGGGCCTTTCCTGCCTGCCCTGCTCACAGAACACCCACTCTAGAAAGTTTGTGTTCGTTGAATGTTGTATGAAGTTACACATACTATTGTGCGAATACAAGCAAATCTGTGTTCTCACCACCCCTTCAGGACACCGTAAACCCTACTGGGAGCTTTCCTTAGCGGACTCTGACATATGTCCTCATTGTACATCAGAGGCACACCCCCACTAACCGTGCCCAGGTCTGCTCCATGATATACAGGGTCTATCTCTGTAGGCTTTGTCTGGCTTCAAACTGATGGTAATCCTCCTGCCTCAGTCTCCTGAATAGCTAGGATTACTGGCATGAGCTGTCCTACCCAGCTTCACCAGTGTTCTCTTAAAGAACAATTATGTGTTGCCAGCAATCTTGCAATTACAAAATTACCGGTCTCATTTTCAAAAGCTTCAAGTTCATTAGTGCCTAATGAAGCATTAGCCCTGAGTTCAAGTCCCTGTGGCCTGTCTAGAAAGCCAGGTGCAGTCATATGTATCCTGACTCTTGAGGTAGGCAGAATAAAGACAGGAGAGTCCCAGGGAGCTCCCTGGCCAGTCTTCCTTCATCATAGTCAAAACAAAGAAGGGGAAGCTGGGTGTGGCATATGTATTTGGAAGAAAGAGGAAGGTAGAATCTCTGTGATATCAAAGCCAACCTGGTCTACACAGTGAGTTCCAGATCAGCCAGATAATGATGGTGGTAGTGGTGGTGATGGTGGTAGTGATGGTGATGGTGGTGAGGATGGTGGTGATGGTGATGGTGATGGTGGTGGTGGTGATAATGATGGTGGTGGTGGTGATGGTGGTGGTGGTGATGGTGGTGGTGGTGAGGGTGGTGGTGGTGAGGGTGGTGGTGGTGAGGGTGGTGGTGATAATGATGGTGGTGGTGGTGATGGTGGTGTTGGTGAGGGTGGTGGTGGTGATGGTGGTGGTGGTGAGGGTGGTGGTGGTGGTGGTGGTGAGAGTGGTGGTGGTGGTGAGAGTGGTGGTGAGGGTGGTGGTGGTGATGATAATGGTGGTGATGGTGGTAGTGGTGGTGATGGTGGTAGTGATGGTGATGGTGGTGAGGATGGTGGTGGTGATGATGGTGATGGTGGTGGTGGTGAGGGTGGTGGTGGTGATAATGATGGTGGTGGTGGTGATGGTGGTGGTGGTGAGGGTGGTGGTGGTGGTGGTGAGGGTGGTGGTGGTGAGGGTGGTGGTGGTAAGGGTGGTGGTGATAATGATGGTGGTGGTGATGGTGGTGTTGGTGAGGGTGGTGGTGGTGGTGGTGATGGTGGTGGTGGTGAGGGTGGTGGTGGTGGTGGTGGTGAGGGTGGTGGTGGTGGTGAGAGTGGTGGTGAGGGTGGTGGTGGTGGTGATAATGGTGGTGATGGTAGTGATGATGATAAGTGAGAAATTGAGAAAGACACCCAATGACAAGCTCTGGCCTCCACAAACATGCACACACACATATCACACACCCACTAAAAATGTTAATTGAAGGAAATTATACAAACAGCAAAAGTTTGGAAGAGCTTTATGGGATGGAGGTGGGGTGTACAGACCAGAATACTCCAAACCCAGAAAAGATGGTGCAATATACTGGGCCTTCATTCCCTCCATCTTACCTTTCTGCATGATCTTTGTGTTTCTTCATTACTGACATCTATCTCTACTCTGACTAATTTTCTTCCCAATCAACCACATTTCTCTTTTTTCATGAATTATATACTTTTTATCTTTATCAAATCTACCTTCTTACTCCCCCCAACTCCTCTTGGGTCATTTCACACACATACATCCCTTTCATTTCCTTCCCACCTTCATGTCCTATATAAATGATGATAGGTGGGTGATGACAGGTACATAGATATATAAATGATAGATAGACAGAGATAGATAGATGATTGATTGATAGGTGATAGATTGATAAATAATAGATAGCTGATAAAGAAATAGAAAGATAGATAAATAGATTGATAGATTGTTTGGTAGATTTATATGTGATAGATACATGATAGAATGATAGATAATAAACACATAGATGATAGATTGATTGATAGATAATAGATAATAAATATATAGATGATTGATAGACAGATTATAGGTGATTGATAGTTGGATGAATAGATGGATAGATTGATAGAGTAGAGAAAGGGAGACCTACTACATTCAGTTAATAACCTCCTGAGTCCAATCAGCGTCAGTCTCATAAGGGTTAGGGTTTAGCACAGGCAACTTACTAGAGTTTCCACCCTGATGAAAAGAGACTTCCTCAAGACAACGGCCATCAACTGCCTACAGCTTCTCAGCTAGGAGGGGCTGGAGAGTACGCCCTATGCTGGAATATTGAATAGACTGGCCTTCTGTGAATCTTATGTAACAACCACAGATATCTGAGAATTCATGAGACTTACCCATGATGCTCAGTACTCCTCTTTGGAGATGCTCCCTCAGACACAACCAGTACTGCATCTCCTAGGTGGTTCCAAACTCAGTAAGATGACAGAGAAGAAGCAATCAACACATTTCCCATCCTAAAGCCCAGACACTTATCTAATACAGTATGAATATATCTCCAGTTTTAACCATATGACACTCCTACCTACAACATTTGGTTCTTGAAGTAGTTTCTTAGAAAACACACACCCCTGTTCACACAGTTCTGTGTCCTTTTTCTCCTGTGGAAATTGTTATGGCCTTGCCTTTGATATTTAGCTTAACACAATGAATGACTGGATTATAAGGCAAGACAGAGTAGCCAGGCATTTCCTCATTAGATATACTCACAGAGGGTTCCTATGTTGAGCCCAAGCCTCTGCTCCACAGGTGTATGCTGATTTTAAATGTCAACTTGACAAGACAGTAATAAGCCTATTAAAGTGTTTACAGATTTAATTAGCCTTCGAACTGGTAGATTAAGTAAAACAAATTATCCTCTCCCAAAGGTGAGTGTCATATCATCAGCCCAAGGTGTGAGCTGAACTGAAAGGCAGATTGTCCAAGAATAAACAAAGAACTCTCTCCTGGCGTTATCAGACTGAGCTGCTGGATGCCTGTGGCCTTCAGAATTGAACTTTGATGCATCGTTCACTCCTCCAAATCTCCACCTGCCAATTGCACCATATGAGCCAAGTTCTTAGAACGAGTTTCCTTATCTATGGGGTGTGTCATATGTGTGTGTACAATGGTACGTGCATTCCACATCTCAGACATAACTGGACTCCCTGAGACCCTGGCATACAGCAGGCATATTCAGACTCTCGTGCTGACATCATCAGTGAGGTTTCATTCAGACCCCCTGAGGAGAACATCTCAAGTTCATTCATCAGGACAAGTCCCACTAAACACCCTGCATGAGAAGAACCAAGCACAGATTTTCTAAGAAAACTGACTCAGTGACTCAAGCATCGTAGAGAGATTTTACCCAGTTCGTATCTGAAATGTGTGATATTCTGATCATGAGTGACAACTGCCTCCTGGGGAACCATCCAGGAACCGTGAGACGCAGCCGGTGAAGGTTTGCTGGCTGGCTTCCGCCGAGAGCACTGAGCAACACATTACATCTCAAGAAAGCACTGAACTGTCTAGTCAACCTCGTAAGTGGAATGGCCACGTCTTATCTCAAAGTCACACCCACAGCACTCTATTGGTTAGACTCTTTGAGAGATTTTTGTCATTACTGTTTAATCTGTAGCTGTGGTGGTCTGAATAAAAATGGCCCCCATGAGCCCATGGGGAGTGGCACTATCAGAAGGTGTGGCCTTGTTGGAGGAAGTACCTCACTAGGGGGCGGGCTTTGAGGAAGCTCAAGCCAAGCTATTTCTTCCTGCTGCCTGCAGATCAAAATGGAGAACTCTGGGCTATCTTTCCAGCACCTCGTCTGTCAGCAGGGTACCTTGCTTCCCTCCATGACAATAGCAGACTAAACCTCTGAACTGTAAGCCAGCCGCGAGGAAATGCTTTTCTCTGTAAGTGCTGCTGCGGCCATGGTGTCTCTCCCCGGCAAAGGAACACTGACTGAGACAGCAGCATTCAAAGGTAACCTTTCACTTGCTGTGGATTCTGAGTAAGCAGAATCACAGAGGAAGTTCTGGACGCCTCCCACACACTCCCTCTGTGCAGGAGATAGTGGAGACGCAGATGTGCAGCCCCACGCTCAGAATCCTGGAAATCATCAACTCTATGAAACTTGCCTAAACTCGAGTACAGCCCAGCGCTGCGTGAGAACATGAAGTGTCAGCAAAGCGTGGCAGACTCTCCACGCAGCCCACCTCCCTCCCTCCGCAGGAAAGCTCTGCACGGCCTCCTGTCTGCCTCTCTGCTCTTGACCCCTCTAAGGAAGTTCCTTTAGAATCGGTGTTTAGCCTCCAAGTGAGGGCTAGGTGTTTGTGTTAAGCAAACACTCCATCTCCTTATGAACTTTTTCTCACGGATAAAATTGTGTTTCTCTTGGCTGGGAGCACAGAGGCAAAGGCTGGGCTCTGTAAGCCTACTGTTCCTCAGAGGCTCCCTGGGAACTTGAGACCAGTGGCCAGCAATAATGGCCTGTGCCTCTCCCTGCAGGGTGGGAACTGGGCCTCACGAAAGGACTCTAGCCAAAGCTTCGGGCTGAGAAGAGTTAAACACAGAACAGCTCGGCAGACTCAGAAACCTCTCCCACCTGTGTTTCCAGCTCCTCTCAGATCTACAGTCTCCCTGTGAGCACCTTGAATCCCCTGGCTGGGTGGGCATGGCTCCCTTTGCCTGTCACCGCCTTACTACCAAGCTCCTCCCTGTTTCACCTGCTCCTCTGCCCATCTGCCCCTCACATCACACTGAGGGACCTTGGAAGGCAGCCTGGCTGCTCCTTCTTTTAGGGACAGCTCAGTGATGGGCATAAAACCAGTAGACAGAGCGGAATCAAAACTGTTTCCTGCCTCCCGCACATTATACACAGGCTGAGTCCCCAAAGCCAAAGCCTCCTGCAGGAAAGCAAGCCCTATGTAAATCCAACCTGCTGTCCAAAGTCCCCTCTGGGCCTGAGGAGCCCTGAGAGAGGGAAGCAGAGGCCTCTCCCTGCAGGGAGTGAATCTTGATTTTGTTTGATTCCTGCCTTTGATTTGTAGGTACAGAAATCCTCAGGGATCTGCTAAATCTGCAGTCTTTGAGGGAAAGGAGGTAAAGTATAAAAAGATGGACCACTTTTTAATTGGGCAGGGGGATACTGGGATTGACCCAGAGCCACGCATACTAAGCTGGAGACCCACCCCTGAGCCATATCCCCAGGCCCCACCGAAACACTATGTCCACTCATTTGTGTGACATCACTGCCAACCATCTGTCTCCAAAACTCCTACATCTCTCTGAGTCGAGACTCCATTCCCTTTCACGCCCGCCCTCACCATCCAGCAGTCGTTTTGTTTTCTATCTCCGTGAACAAGACTACCCAGGAATCTCATAGGAAGTCAGCATTGGCTCGGGCTGTAGGGACTCAGGATTCTCCCCCCACTCTTTAAGGCTGAGTAATATTCCATTGCATAGGGGACTTGGGTCACCTCCATCTTGTGGCTGTCCTGAAGAATACTGTGAGAATGGAGAACCGTTACCTAACAGTGTCTGTAATGCCGCTTAGGGAATCTCCTGGCTTCACCTACCCTGGGTAGTCCCAAGCATTCTTGTGGGTTCACTAGTGATACCAATTTCTGAATGTCTCATCCATAGGTTTCAGTAGGCATAGGGAAAGTTCCAGAACTCTCTGAAGAATGTTCTAGAGTCCAAGCTACTAGAAAAGAGAGGGAGTTCATGCCTACAAACAAGCATACAGCACGGTATAGGAGAACTATACTAGGCCTTCATCACCCTGACTAGTTCCTGACACAACAAGCTAAGGAGAGAAAGATTTGTTTGGGTTCACAGTTCTGGTCCACCATGATGGAAGGCCCAGGCCAAGTGAAGCTCTCACTTGAGGAAGCCAGGAAGCAGAGGAAGAAAACACTTATGAAGGCTTGGTTTTTCCTTTCCCACTTTAATGCTGTCCCAATCCCTAGCCTAGGGGATGATGCTGCCCACATTCAGGGTGGGACTTCCCCATAAGTAAGATAACTAACTCCCCCTGGAAATGTCTGTCTGACATACAAGGTAGCATTCTGTACCAACTGTCTGGGAGTATCTAAGGCCAACTGAGTTGACAATCAAGATTAACCTTTACAGAGTCAGGGGACACCGTGTTCACCAACATCTGACTGTCCAAAAGACGCCAACATGGCCCTTTCCTGTCAGGCAATAGTTTCATGACCTCAATAGGGCACAGAAGTTCTTCTAGAAAATGAAACAAGCTCTGAGCAGTGCAAATACAGATTAGAACTTATGTGTGTGGAGTGTGTGTGCGTGTATGTGTGTGTGTGTGTATATACATGAAGATGCATAGGGAAAAGGTGTGTGTGTGTATGTACATGAGTATTCATAGGAAAAAGGTGTATGTAGAGGGGTGTATGTGTACATGTGTGTGTATACATGAGTATGCATAGAGGAAAGGTGTGTGTGTCCCTAGGGGAAAGGACCTATGGTGTGCTGTAGATCAGTACCCAGTGCTATTGTCCTAAAACTTCCTGGTCCTGCTGTCATAAGTCCTCCAAGCCAGCATGAGCCTCCAGACTGAAAGCACATCCTTCCAAGTACCCCACTTTCCAGACTTGAACTTGATGTTCCTCTAAGTGGGTCATCCTCGCTCATGGGGCAGAGCTGGGATGACAGAGCTACAAGTTCCCAGGAACAGATCTGACTTGAGAAGTCAAGTGCTTAACTGTCCATCCATAGGGGTCACTTAAGAGCAAAGCAACAGCTACAATAGGCATCAGAGTCCAAACTTTAGCAAGAATCATTACCTTCTCGAGAGTTCAAGTAAACACCTTCAAGGCCTATGCTGGATTATTCTGGAAAAGTGAGGTCTGAGCATCTCCTGGACATGGGCGTAAAAGGAAAAGGAGCCAGCAAGAAAAGACAGGAGAACCAAAAGTCACTGGGAAAGATGGCTGGTCTGTGCTCAGCCCTGGCAAACAGAGGCTTCTGGGAAGAGAGATTAATGAGAGCCAGTGGAGCTGATGACTGAGCTTGGGGGATCCAGTTTCCCGAGAAACTACATCCTGGTGTTGGTGAAGGGTGGTGTAGCAGTTGCAGTGGCAGCAGCTGTGGGGTGGATGCATTTACTAGCAAGGAACAAGCAGGCAAAAGCAACAAACCATTGCACCTGACACTCCTCCCTGCCACCTCCTGCTTTCTCTCTTCCAAGAACTCTTAACTCTGCCACCGAGGTGGCTTAGGCCTCGCTCCCAAGCCAAGCCAGCCATTCTCCCCACCAACTGCTGCTCAGGCTGTGGGATGAATTTCCCAGTAGATTCTACCTGTGGTGTCTGAAAAGGATGCTCACCAGACTGTGTTCCTACACGCTAGTACCGAGGTTAGTCCACAGAACTGCTGGGTGGCAGGGTGACCCTAAGAGCCAGCCAGGTGAACTATGCAAAGGCTCAGAAGCAGCGTGGCGCATCACTCTCTTCTAACCTGTGAAATCACTTCCCTCAGAACAGCTGTCATCTCCAGAAGATGACTTGTTCATTAGCAAGTGTGAATAATGCCTCAATTTACCACAGAATGTTCTCCTAAAGCCCGGTGAGGTGTGGATGATGAGCCATGGGCAGTCTTGTCTGCAGAGGCAGGATTGGGCAAGTGCCTACAGTGTCACGGACTGCCTTGATTTATTCCTGGGAGTCACAGCCATAACCCAAGGCTAGCCCAGAAAAGTAGCTGGGGGGGAGCATAAATCCAATGCCCTAAAATATGGATTAATAGAAATCTCAGCGTCTCCTAATGACCCCTTCCTTGGTCAGAGGCAGAAAACTGGACTAAGAATTATCTGTATTCCCTGCTCAAGGATGCGTGTTCTATCTCACCATGGAAAACATAGCATCAAGCATTCTCTAAGTAGAATTTGTCATCACAACTGGATCTCCGATTTACCCTTGTCACCAGCCACAACCCTGCCAGAGAAACCTAACCTGCAATGCATGTATAGGTCTTATAACAGTACACAGGTGCATAATTTCATAATTATATTGAACTTAAATGCTCATTCAATAGAGTTCCACAAATACCTGTGTGAAGTTCATATGCTAAGGGGATGAAGATGCTAGTGGGCAGTGGGCCAGCCACTCGGGGATCTACAGGGCAGCCTGGCAGACTGGAGACACCCAAGCAAGCTCCAGATCCTAAAATACCTACTATGTGGCTTTGTGTAGAAAGGAGCAGCTGACCCCGCAGTGGTCTAACAGAGGTCAGAAACATCTCCCCCTGAGTTTACACAGCAACAAACAGGGTGACGGGACTTCTCACAAAGTGGTCTCCTCCCTGGCTTCTGGAGAAGGTTCCAGATCTTTCTAAGGACTCTGGCCAGAGAGTGTCAGCTGAGAGAGCATTCCTAAAGTTTCTACAAGGCTGAATGGGGTGTGACTGTGGGTCTGTCCTGGTGTGCAGGAGATTTCTCTTGGGGAATTTTGAGATCCGGGGGACCTGTCATATGAGCTGGAATACGTGAATACTGTGCCGTGCAGCTACTAAAGGCTGTGACCAAGACACAGTGCTTCATTCCTTGTCTTTGTTGCCTTTATATTGCCGTGGGGAGACAATGGGACCAAGGCAGTTTAGAAATAAGCCTGTCTGGGGATTATGTTTCAGAGGACAGGAGTCCATGAACATCATGGGAGAAGATGGTAGCAGCAGGCAGCCATAGCACTAGAGCAGCAGCTGAGGGTTTACACATTGGCTCACAACCACGACAGAGAGAGCTGAGAATGGCATTCTGAATGTTCAAAACACACCCCAAGCGACACATCTCTTCCAACAAGGCCACACCTCCTAATCCTCCCCAAATGGCTCTACAAACGAGACCATATGTGCAAATGGAAGCCATTCAAATTCAAACTTCCGCAGTCAGGACAGAACCAGACTGCCTTCTCTCATTTTCAGATACCCAAGCCCCCGCAGTGAGGGGGTGCAGGCCCTGGTGTTACTGGGACTTGGTACCCAGAGGCCTTGTGAGCTGGTTTATCTTCCTACATGATGCTGTGAATCCTCAGAGGCAGGAGCCAGAGTCAAACAAAAGGCCCTTCTTATGTCACCCCCCCCCCCCCGTAAGTGTCTTTGCTCTCCGAGCTAAAGGCAGTTAGATCCAGCCAGAGCCGGGAGCCCTCAGTGACATTCCAGTGTGCCTGAGGAGGTGTCAGTCAGCACAAAGCCGCCATGACTTGGGAGCAAACCTCTGAAGGAGATGCCAGCTACCCTGTCTAAGCTCATCCATTTACACAGGAGATCACATCCACATTCAAGCCATTTCTCTGGGAAATAAGGCAGCCCCCATGGTCCAGCCTACCCAAAAGAACCTTCCAGAATGTCATCTATGCGAGCCACAAGACTACATATCAGTTTGGTGCCATCTACCCCAAAGCTTCCCACAAGAAAATCTGACAAAATCACATGCTGTCAAGAATAAAGTTATTCCACCTCCCATCCCCAGGGGAACCAGACAACTCCCGTTTTTCCAAGAAACTCTTACCCCAGGAGTTAAAAGGGACACGAAGGGACTTCTCATCAAAGCTACTCAAGACAATGACACTTTCCAGCATATGACACTTTCCAGCATGACTAGAACTTCTGTTCCAGAAGTGACGGGGCCACTACTCGTTAATCAGCTTGGCAGTCTTCTCCACAGGTTTCCAGTAATCTGTTTTATTATTGTGGCTTTGTCTTTTTAAAGAAAATGTCTCAGTGTGTCTCCAGGGTTGCCATAGAGAGTTGGCATCGCAGAAACTCCCTAGAGAAAGATTATTTCAAAGGCTCACGTCCACATCACACACACATGCCACACGAGTACCCCTGAGGACTTAGCAGGACGAATGAGAAAAGGCTTTAAAGATAAAAATACTGTGGGGCGATCTGTAAATTTCCTTCTTTTTCTGACACCTTTTTGAGCCTTCACTATTGGCCAGCACTCACAAATGATTGTCTTCTATTAAAATTGTGATGACTACATACAGAAATTCAAACCATAGCAAACCCACACAGCCTGACGGGCAAGTCAGGGACAGCAGAGAACACACGTGCAGAGTGCCTGGAAGTTGTGTCATGAGACCTCTGGTCAGCTCCGAAGCCTGTGCTGATGACCAGTATCCAAAGACTTCTCATTGGTTCTCAGAGTCCCCGTGAGAGCAGTGGCTGCCTGGTCCCCAAAGCCACTGCACAAGTATCTGCACACAAACATATGCACACTCGAAACCTCCAGAAGGGTCTCTTTCAACCAGAAGCCACATGAAAGGTGATGTGTGCAAAGGGTGAAAGAGCATAGGACGTCACACTCTGCACGTGTGCAAAGGGTAAGATGTCACACTGGGAAAATGCCACCCGCCCTCTGACTCCACAGCCTAAATGCCCTCGTTTCTCTTCCTGTTGCTTCAGTAATGCGCCTGACAGAAGGAACTTAGGGTCTTTTTCAGCTCACAGTTCACAGTACAGTCGATCATGAGGAGGAAGTCAAGGTAGATATTGCCTAATACAGATGCTCAAGTTGCGGAGGACATTGCACTTTCTCTACACAAACCAGGATCCCCAGCCCAGGGAAGGCCCTGCCCACAATCCAGATGTTAACTTCATCAGGACAATCCCCCAAGGCATGGCCAGACGCCTGTCTCCTAGAGGATCCTAGATTCTGTCTACTGACAGTTAATGCTACCCTAAAAGGACAGAAACACCACACAGGGAGTGTGAGGCCGTGTGTAACTGCAGAGTACTTTGTTCTGTGACGAGGGGAGGTGACCCACACCCGTGTGTGTTTATGGAGCATGTATCCCTTCTGAGGCCAGTACATGGATTCCATGTGGGGAATCCATGGGGAGACCTTCCCTTCCGCAGCCTGGCTTCTGCCCATCACCCCTCTTCAGGCCGCAGGGTGAACGCTCTCCTTCAGGGCATTTCCCAGTCATCCCTGGACTTCCCAGCTCTGAAGATGCCGACCATCCAACCTCATATTTATTTTTCCTACTCTTTGTCTCTTTCCTCCCTTCTGGATCCTGTCTTGACATTTTTTCCTCTCCCATAGTTGCTTCTAGAAATTTAACGCATTCACTTTTGAAGTCTTGTCTGCAACTCAAGTTTCTCCCACTGAGTCCCAGGTGCCATTGGACAGTGAACATGAGGAAGAGAGGACATAAGAAAGGAAGCAGAGGTGGGGCGAGGAGACCCACGCCTATATAGACTGAGCTGGAAGATAGTTCAAGGCCAGTCTGGGGTACAAATGAAGATGGGAGAAAGGGGGGGCATGGAGGGAAGGAAGAAGGGGGGAGGGAGGGAAAACAAAATAAAGAGAAAAGAGCTTCATATGGCCAGGAAAGATGGGTTAGTCCAAACTTCCTGGATCCTAACACACTGATCTGAGGTGATACGAGAAACCACTGATATCTTGCAAAGACAGGAGCATGCATGCCACTGAGGGATAGATCAGCAAGAAGGACTCCCGGGCACTCTGGGGAGAACTATCCCGGGCTTCTAGAGTCTGCCTGCCTGGTGACGTATCCCTACACCCATGCAGCAGCAACAACATCATGGCACATGAGAAAACTGCTCGAATGTGTGCCCATGTGCCTGAGTGCTCGCCTGCCTCGGGGCTGGCCTTACAGGTGCTCTCCCTCCATATTGCCTGCCCTGCGTCTTCCTGCACACCTGCCATGAAACACCAATCAATCACAGACCCGAGCAACCAAGGGCTGAGACCTCTGGAACAGAGTCAGTTAATCCTTTTCTCCTGTCCAGTCACTTGTCCCTGGTGCCTGTCACAGTAACAGGAAGCTGGCTCACACACATCTTAAGTTAGAGGGCACCAAATGCTGCTGTGAGCAGACTCCTTCCCTGTCCCTACAGCTTCTGCCACCATGGAGCACAATAGATGAGAAGGAAACAGTTCTTCTGTGCTAAGTCCCTGACATACTGGGGTTCGTTGTGACAGTGCTTAATCTGCTCTGACTAATCCAGTGTCTGGCCTGCATATATATATATATTTCTGTCTGCCCCCTTTAGGCAGAAGATACACCCACCCATGTAGTTGAACCCAATTAACACTATTCAATTCAATCAGGGCAGTGGTAGAGGTACACCTCACTGAGTTCCTAAATGAAAGACACACACACACACACACACACACACACAGCCTTATATTTTAATATGCCTTAAACAGCTCAATGGCTAGGCCCCTTCCTAACCTCCATCTGGCTGATACAGCCCCCTCCAATATCCCCGAGTTATTCTTTATTAAAATCTATATTCCATCCCTGCTGCCCTAGACTCAGGCATGCAGCCCTCTTAGACTACATGACGTCTCTGCCCTCTGCACCTCTCAGACATGATCCTTCCCCAGCATGGCAGGCTGTCTCTTTCCTTCACCTCGATCCCTTGTCCTGGAATCCTGAATGTCCTGCCTCTGTCTCCCTGCCCAGCCATTAGCCTCTGGCAACTTTATTTACCAATCAAAACCAACTGGGGACAGGTTCCCTCGGTTTCGTATGTGTGGACGTGTGATTCACATGCAGTTTTGAGAACCAGAATAACATAATACAAGTGCATTAAATGAAATCCACAGCACACGTACCCCAGTGGGTGCCTGAAATATTGTATAGTACTGCACAGTATATGTGTTGTGTTTATTTTCTATACATATCTATGACAAATTTAATTTATAAATTAGGCAGGAGAGTTGACAGTACCAGAGCCAAGAAATGGCTCAGGGGTTAAGAGCACTGGCTGCTCTTCCAGAGAACCCACATGTGACTCCCAGCACCTACATAGCAGCTCACAGCTGACCATTTATTTCCAGTTCCAGAGGACCTGACTTCTTCATCTATCCTCTGTGGGTACCAGCACACACGCTACACAGACATAAACATGAGAAAAAAGCACTCACATAAATGAGTCTAAAACATCATGGGCTAGAACAATGGTGTTAAGAATGCTAACTGCTCGTGCCGAGGACCTAGACTCAGTACCCAGCACCCACATGGTGGCTCACAGTCTGTGACTCCAGTTCCAGAGGCTCCAAAGTTCTCTACATACATGTGGTATACATGTGTGCTGGCAAAGCATTCGTATACAAAAACTAAAAATAAGCTTTTAAAAACAAGCTAACAATACTGAATGATAAAGCTGTTCTGTGTTACATAAACTCTTCTCCCTTCAACACCTGCTGTACTGTGGGTCTCACAACTCCAGCATATGGGGTTTTTCCTTCTAAATCAAGATTCTCCTTGCCACTTAAAGGGAGTAAGCGCCTTCAGCCTCAGCTTGGCATTTGACACTGCCCCATGACACACAACACACTAGTTGTGTCCACCATGACGGCTGCTAAGCAATGGCTCGGTTGAGGGCACAGGCCGTTTGGATGCCATGTGGTAATCAGAGGATGACTCAGAACGCTGACGGGCTGAACAGAGTGACACAAGATTTCATCACTCTCTTCAGAACAGCACATGCCTCACAATGTAGGACTTGCTCATTTCTGGAATTTCCCGTGTCACATTTTTACAACACTGTTGAATTTGGGTAGGCTGAAGTTACAGCAAGTAAAAGCAGGAATATGGCTGGAGTAGAGGAGTGGGGGAGAAAAGGAGAGCAGAGGAAAGAGAGAAGAGGGGAGGGGAGGAGGGGAAGAGGAGGAAGGGACTATAGAGTATTCTTTCTCACACCCCACCATCTCCCTGTCTCCTTTGGAGCACTGGCTTCTCTTAGAGGCTGAGAAACTATCAAATTTGAGTTTTGTGATTGCTGTTATTTTTAGCACGTTGCATAAGTTCCGAAGCTGTGTACGTGGTCACTGTAACTGTTGGAAAATATCAACAGGTGTTTGTGCAGAGAAGCAAGCTGAGGTGCTCCAAAGAAAAGGCCCAGCAAGCTGGTGCTCCTAGTAGGTCCTGGAAACCTTCTTTGGGTTCCTGTCCAGGGAGCCCAGGGCACATCCTCAAGCTATGACCGAACAGATTCTTCCCTATTCGTCCATGAGGAGCCAGGGCAGGCATCTCCCATCGTAAGGAGGGCAAGCACAGGGCTGCTCTGTTGAAACTCTGTGGCCCAAGACAACTTGGTAATTATTTGTTTCGTGCATGGGTGTTTTGCCTGCACATATGTCTGTGTACTGTATGCATGCTGTACCTACAGAGGGTAGAAGAGGGCATATCTTCTAGGGCTGGAGTTACAGATGACTGGAAGCCACCACATGGGTACTAGGACTGAAACCTGAGTCCTATGGAAGAGCAGCCAATGGTCCTAACAGCTGAGCCATGTCTCCAGCTCCTAAGACAAGACTACCAATGCATGGTTTTTAACTCCTTTTCTGACCTGAAGTTTTCAAGGGACATTCTAAAACTACATTAATAAAATGTATTAGGGCTCAAACAGCAGGGTGAAGTTCAGTGGTGGAGGCAAGGGCTCATATTCAGAGCTGTGAAAGAAAGAGGGGAGTGAGGAAGACAGGGAGAAAGGAAAGAAGAGGGGAAAAGAGGAGGGAGGGAGGGAAGGTGGAAAGAGGGAAAGGAGGGAGTAAAGATGGAGGGAAGGAATGAGGGAGGAAGGGAAGAAGAGAGGGAAGGAGGAAGAGAGAGAGAGGAAGTAAAATAGAGGAAAGGAAAGAAGGGGAGGAAGGGAGGGAGGGAAGGAGGGAGGGAGGGAGGGAAGGAGGGAGGGAGGGAGGGAGGGAGGGAAGAAGTGAGGAGGGAGGGAAGGAGACAGACAGACAGACAGGGCGCTTACTGGCATGTGTTACATGACCTCTCCTCTCTCTACACCTGAAAGGGTGCCAAGGCTCTGACCATTTATGTGTGTCTTGCACGCTGACTGAATTTTGCAGTCTACAGAGTATTTCTCAATTACTCTGTCCTCTGTTCCTCACATCGCCAGGAAGGGGTCAGGGGCTGCTGTCCTGATGTATGGATTAAAAACAAAACAAAAACTAGGGTTTAGAGAGCCCAAGGGACGGACCTGTGGAAGAATCAAATGAGACCAGTATGTCAGCTGATTGGCTATCCAATCGTCCACTCCTCTATGTAGCTGATTGGCCATCCAAGCCGTCTTCATTCCTCCTACACAGCTGATTGGCCACCCATTTATCTTACGCAGAGGGGGTAGCTTTCACAATCACTACATGTTATGCTCAATCAATGTGAGAAGCAAACTAAGTCATAGCTCACCAGAACAATCTTGAATTTTCTAGAATATTTCATGTTCCTCCCCATCTGTGACTTTTGTTTACACACTTCTGATGTAGAACCAAGGGCTAAGTAACATGGTGGCTGCCTTGTGTATGCTTTCTGGGAGCCTGAGGTACCCCATGTGAGTCCATGAGTCTGTCCTCTCTGCACTGGTTTCCACCCTCCTCAAGTTACCAGGCATGAGATAGAAGCTGCTGGAGCCTTTGATCTGGGATCTCTGACTTCAAAGACTAAAGAATCACCCTCCAAACAGCCCTTCCCCAGCAGATGTGCTGACTCAAAATCAGCTGTCAGGATGAGTTCCTGGTCTGCTTTAAACAAAGGAACAAACAATGCTTGAAACAGGATGAAGGAAAGTGCACTCGAGCACAGAGATATGTAACCAGGCAGGCAGCCGCCGCCACCCACACTCACACGGGCCACGCCATGCCCTACAGCACCATTTCTCACCACACAGAACCTGGCTGCTTAGAGGGCTAAGTCCAGATCTGAACAGAAGTTCTTGGGATCTTCACAAGTACAAGCTCCTGTCATCCAAAAAACGAGGCAACTTCCAAAGGCTCCTGGGGACATAATCACAGGAGAAACCAGTCTACCTTAATACCTTCTCGCTTGCTAAGAAGTTGCAATTACTGTATCATTTTCGAATAACTGAGCCAGGCAGTGGTGGTGCATGCCTTTAATCCCAGCTCTAGGGAAGCAGAGGCAGGTGGATCTCTGTCCATTCAAGGCCAGCCTGGTCTACAGATCTAGTCCCAGAACAGCCAAGGCTACACAGAGAAACCCTGCCCCACCCCCAGAAGGAGAAGGAGAAAAAGAGGAGAAGGAGGAGAAAGAGGAAAAAGAGGAGAAGGAAGAAGAGAAAGAAGAGGAAGATGAGGAGGAACTGTGATAAATTGAGCCTAAGGAGTTAAGGATATTAAAAACTATTTTTAGTTTGGTTTTGTTTTTTAGATTTATTTTATGTGTGTGAGTGTTTTGCTTGTATAACATATATGAAGGGCAGAAGAAGGAGCCAGATCCTCTATAACTGGAGTTCTGTTGGAGGTGAGCCACCATGTGGGTGTTGAACACTGGACGGGGTCCTCTGCAAGAGTAACTAATGCTCTTAACCCCTAGGCAGCTCTCCAGCCCCTGGCTTAAAAACAACATCTGTGCTCTGTCTTCACAATAATAACTGCAGGGCAAACAAAGAACCGAGTGGAGAAACTGATTCCAGTTAACAAGCAAAGAAGAAAGATCTGATGTGACACATTGTGTAGATTTATGTTAAGGCGATACATGGTTGCACAGGAGAGAGATGGGTGGGGAAAGGTGGGAGATCCGAAGTGGAGGGAGAGGAGGAGGAGATTCCTGGGGAGATAGAACAGACGTTTATGGTGCATCTCTTCATAGATAAGGTTGTAATGAATGTTTTATAAGGGATGGAGTTGTACAAGATCTTTCGACTTATAAAGGTTGGAAAATTATGTTATGCCTGTTGGATCAGAGTAGTTTGGTGTGTTCTTTGATGTGACTACTTGACTGAGTTCAGAAGCTGTACTGGTGGAACACATAAAGCCCATCACAGAGTTGGGATGTGTGTGTCTAGGCTTAGCGACAACCCACCAAGGGGAAATGACAACCATCCAGGTGGTCGTATCCACCTGGGACAGAAACAACAGGGGCAGTGGAGTGACCCACACATAAGTTCATAGAGGTGTCCTAGAGCGCCACGTGGTGTGGGGACCACATGTTTATGCTCAGCCCCACTCTAGAGCAGCGTCTGTGGAGTGAGACTACAGGAGCCAATGAAAGGTTAAGCCATTCTTTTAATATTTACTGCAACAATATTGAAGCTCCTGATAGATAGAGGAATTAAGTCCAGATGGTCACAAGAAAGCAGACTATTCCTGTGGAGGCAAAACCAATGGCATTGAACACCAATGTTCCCTAACATTTGAACTTGAATCTGCCCAAACCTCAAGCCCCATGTTACAAGCATGCAGAAAAACCAAATGGCATCCACACATGCTAGAGACATCCATGGGGATTGCAACAACAATACCACATCTTCTACCCCCGTGTACAAAACCACAGAACCAGTGCATTGGCTCCCTCAAAAGAGCCAGATTTGCTTAGATCCCAATATAAACAAACTGTTGAAGAATAAAATTGATGTGATAACCTGGGAAATACAAACATACTCCATGAAGTTTGAAGTATTCTTTTCCTATGAGAAAATGGTTTATGATTGCCTTTTGTTTTTATCTTTCAGTTTGTACATACTGAAGCATCTAGAGATAAAATCTGGTTCCAGGAAACTGCTTTGAAATTTTTGGAAGGGAGAAAGGTTTGGAGGGAGGCAGCAGGCAGGTCAGGTGATGACCGAACACGCCAGCCAGGTGGTCAGTATGCTAAGTCCATCATCTTTAACTTGTACGTGGTTTTCATCTTTTCATGAGAAAATATTTTTAATAATTTATTTATTATTATTATTTTATGTACATTGGTGTTTTACCTACATGTATAAGAGAGTTGGATCCCTGGAAAAGCAGGAGTTATAGACAGTTGTGAGCTGCCATGTGGGTGCTGAGAATTGAACCTGGGACCTCTGGAAGAGCAGTCAGTGCTCTTAACTGCTGAGCCATCTCTCCAACCTAACATGGTTTCTTTTCTTTTCTTTTTGAATCTTACTTTCAAATACTTTTCAGAGGCATGGAAAATGCTTACAATAAAAGGAATAAATATAAGGGGGTGGGTATAGGGAAATACCAAGGATGTAAGAGACAAACGAGGAAGATCCAGTGAAATAGTCACAGTGTCAGTGTGACTCCAAGTGAGCTCATTCCTTCATCCCCTGGGGTTCCCAGACTTTCTGCAGTTTGCATTATCTAACCTGGACAACTCAGGGCCACTTTATTCTAACAGTAAAGTACTTGCCATGCAAACATAAAGGCTGTTCAGATTCACAGCACCCAGGTAGCCAAGCCTAATAGCACACACATTTGTAACCCTGGTTCTGGAGAGGCAGACAGCTAAAGACAGGAACATCTTTAAAGCTCACTGGCCAGCCAGAATGCCAATCAGTGAGCTACAGGCTCAGTGAGGGACTGGTCTCAAAAGTACAGAAGGCACCTGATGCTGATCTGTGGCCTCCAGTTGTGTGTTCACACCTACACAAAGACATGTGTGCACACACACACACATTCGAGCATGAGAGTGAACAAACTGCAAACTCCTCTTGAGCCTTCACAAGTGCACACATGCACACACATACACACTCATGCACACACACATACACATGCATGTGCATGAGTGAACAACTGCAAACTCCTCTTGAGCCATCACAAGTGCACACATGCACACATGCACACACATACACACTCATGCACACACACATACACATGCATGTGCGTGAGTGGACAACTGCAAGCTCCTCTTGAGCCTGAGCATGTGGGCTAGCACTCTCCTGTGCACCCTCACACTTAAAACTCTCCTCCAGCCTGATACAAGAGTGTCTTCCATTATCATTGTGAGGTTCCTATCATGCAAGAAAAGATTGTTTATTTATCCTCCCAGAGTTTGGCTTTGTTTTACTTGGTTAATGAAAAGGTCCAAAAACTGCATATATACGGCTCCCCAGTGCCCAGAAAGGAACAGAAGCCAGAAGCCAGCCAATAGTTATTAGTAGGAACTTGTTCTAGGAGCTTTTATTTATTTATTTATTTTTGCCTGAGATATTGTGGTTTTTTTCCCTTTGGCTTTGGTAAAATATATTATTCCTTTTATATCTTCCACACACTCAAGAATGTAGGTGTTACACTTGTGCTTTTGCTATCAGTGTCTTTTATGGGACCTTCTTCCAAATAGAAATTTCCCAAACGTAGCACACATAAAGTTATGGGCAGGTGCTATGTTGCACACCACCCTAGAAAGTTCCAGAAGGGTTGGAAATGTGGACGAAGCTGTCATTCTGACCCCCACTAAAGCATTTATACCCCTACTCCAAGAATGTCTGGCTAGATTTTTTCCTCGATCGCTAAGATTGCTTCTTGGTTTTGTTCTGTTTTGGTTTTCCTCTTTTGCCTGAGGAGAGTTGACCTGTAAGTAAAATCTTAACTGGGGAACTTCCTGGATTTCCTACGTGGAGATTGTCACCCCAGTATCTCCATGGTGCATCTGCACATGTGTGGCCGGAAAGATTAGACTATCTCGCTCCTCTGCTCCCCAGGGCTGTCATAGCACGTGTGTGTGTATGTGTGTGTGTGTGTGTGTGTGTATGTGTGTGTGTGCATGTGTGTCTATGTGTGTGTTTTATGTATATTGTGTATGTGTGTGTCCTTGTGTATGTGTATGTCTGTGTATATGTATGTGTACACAAGTATGCATGTGTGTATATGTGTATGTGTGTGTCTCTGTATGTTTGTATCTATGTGTCTGTGTATGTCTTTGTCTGTATGAATATAGCTTATCCAAGGTAGAATTATTTACCAGATCTCCGTTTCTCAATCATAGGCACATCTTCCAGGACCACAGCTACCCCCGTAGCTCCAACAGAATAAGTTGTTTACAAAATGTCAACCCAGGTCAAATGACTTTTATAAGATAGCATTTCCATTTGCAGGGAAAATGGCAAACTGTGAAACAAGCTGAAAGGTGGACCAGCACTCCTCAGGAGACAGATAATCTGTCTTCTCATTCATGAGCCCATGGTACAGATGTGAGACAGGCATCAAAGCCCAGCCACAACCACCTGGGAAGCAAAGCCGACTAGTGGGTGAACAGGGACAGCATACACCGCGTGCGTGAGTGAACAGGCCTTCACTGTTAGCCCTTGTAGTGACTGTTCCTAGTTGTCAACTTATCTGGAATGAACTACAATCCAGAACTGGAGGGCTCACCCGGGATCCAGATCTTGAGGCTGGAAGACACAAGTTTCTAACCTAGATTTTGGCATGGAGATCCTGAGGCATAGTGGCTATGAAAAGCTTAGGCCCAGGATAAGGTAGTACATGTCTTTAATTCCAGGAGACTAAGACAAGGACATCTCTGAGTTTAAGGTCATCTGGGATAAAGCAAGTCCCAGATCCAGGCGTGGCAGTGCACACCTTTAATCTGGGTCACACTTTCTGCTGGAGACCTACATAAGGACATTGGAAGAAGAAAGATTGGCTCTTCTTTGTCTGCCTGCATTTACTTTGCCAGTACATCTGTTGGAACAAAGACCAGCTGAAACAACCAGCCTCATGGGACTGAGCAACTACTAGATCCTTGGGCTTCCCATCCACAGCTGCCCATTGTTGGGGAGTTAGATTACCAAGTGTAAGTCATCACAACACATTCCCTCAATATAGAGAGACATTCCATAGGTTCTGTGACTCTAGGGAACCCTGACTCATTCAGCCCTGTACAGCAAAATAAACAGAGCTGAAAAAGAAAGGAAGAGATGTGTTCAAGTCTAAATGCCTCGGGATGTGACCTGATCACAAGAAAGGGGACTTAGCAGAGGTAACCAAGTAAAATGAGACCCTTTTACAGGGTGGGCCTAGCCTAGCCATATGATGGGTATGATTTCCCAGACAAGGGGAAGGGTACTGAAAGGCTCAGAGAAAAAGCCCCTCTAGGCATGGGGTTTGAGAAGTTGGGAGACCATGCGTAGATTGTCCCCAGCCTCTCCTGAGGCTCAGCCTTGAAATCAGACCTTACATCAGCTGGGACACAATAACCTTCCCATTCCGAAGCCACAGAATTGATGAAACATTGTTACCATATCCCAAAGGCCACTCATACAGACTGAACTGTGACCATTCCTCTGACTAGCTTATGTCTGTCACCCCCATATGCCAGCCCAGCTTAACATCCCCAAACCCTGTCATTCTTTTGGCAGTGACCCCTCACAGTTATGGTGTCTGAAGAGCTTGCTCAATATCAAGTTGACGGTGTTCACAAGCATCACCTAGTGCACTCTGAGTCCCATATGTAGGTATAATGCTACTCTGAGCTGTATAAACACTATTCTTGTATTATTCAAATGCTGAGTTCTCTGCTCCCATATCCAGTTGCAATCTGAACACGGCATCATGATGCTTGTTCTAAGAATCTCGGGTCTCAACCAGATATGGATGCCTCCTCAGGGGCTCTGCCAGAGTCATACAGATACAGCTGAGCATGCTCACAGCTAACCTTCAGACTGAACACGGGGACCCAAATGAAGGTCTAAAGGAGCTAGAGAAAGAACTGAAGGAGCTGAAAGGGTTTGTAACCTCATGGAAAGAACAACATTATCAACCAACCAAACCCTCCACAACCGCCATGGACTAAAACACTAACCACTGAGCACACCTGGGGAGACTCATGGCTCCAGTTGCATATGTAGCTGAAGACAGCATTGTCTGGCATCAGTGTAAGAAGAAGCCTTTGGTCCAGTGAGGGTACATTTTCCAATGTAGGAGAATGCCAAAGCACTGAGGTGGAGAGGGTACACCTTCGTGGAGACATGTGGAGGGGGAGGGGATAACATTTGAAATGTAAATACAGAGAGTAATAAAAATGAGCATGGAGAAACTAAAATAAAAGAATGTCAGGTCTCCATGTGGTGTAAACATTGCTCCCCATTTATTCTCTGATCAGCCAGTTGCTGAGCAGAGGAGAGAGAGTGGGGCTGGACCTCTGACCCCAGCCCGGGGATGTAAGAGAGGATTTCCTACCAGGAGACCCTATGGAAGAACACCTAGAGCAGAGAGAGCCGCTGAATACTAAAATGCAAATGTCTCAGGGATTTGGCTGGGAGGTAGACAAGTTATCCTAGAGGATTAGAATGGATTAATAACTGCTCGGCAATTGTGCCATAAAGCTTGATTAAATAAATCTTATAGTCTCTGCCTCATTTATTTGGAGCAAGCAGGATAAAGAAAAATTATCACTTTTAAAGTTGCAGTAATTCTCATATGCACAACTGATATTTTCAAGGTGTCACAAATATTAGTGGGACACACACCTACTAAACATTTAGTTGTTGTGGCTCTAAAATTATACTTTAACTGGGCATCTTCTGTGTTACTTGGCAACCTTAGAAAGATGCATGCTTGGTACCATGAGACAACCTGGGAGACCTTCCATGAGGCTTGGCTGAGACCCTGCTTCATCTCCTAACTTCTAATCACTTCCCATACGTACAGGGGGAGTGGACACTTTATGTCCCCAGCAGAAAGCTTGAATTCACATTTTCTAAGTACATGAGCCATTTTTTGAAGCTGGAGAGATGGCTCCACAATGTGTTTGCACATAAGGACCCTAGTCAGTCAGTACCCACGCAGACAGGCGGGTGTGCAGACATGTGCAATCGCAGTGATGGGCACTAGAAGCAGGCAGAGCCCAGGGGCTTTGCTAGCCATTGCCAGGCAGCCTGGCTACTTGGTGAGCCCCAGGTCATGGTGAGAGGCCCTGCCCCAAAGAACAATGTGGACAGCTCAGGGACTCTCTCGCAAAAAGGCCCAACTTTGATTCAAAACTCTGACATGGTCATACTGGAAGTCTAAGCCTTCGATGAGCAGGGACCTTGCATTTTCCCTTTCACAGAGCACAAATGACAGATACAGCTTGCCCCAGGACAGGTCTCTCTCTCTCTCTCTCTCTCTCTCTCTCTCTCTCTCTCTCTCTCTCTCTCTCTCTCTCTCACACACACACACACACACACACACTCACATACATACTCACACGTGCACTCACACATACACACTCACATACATACTCGTGAACTCACACATACACACACTCACACACACACTCATACACACACATACTCACATACTCACACATGCACTCACACATACACACACTCACACACATACTCACACACACACTCTCTCCTCTCACACACATACACACACACACTCATACACACCCTCTCTCTCTCACACACATACTCTCTCTCCTCACACATACACACACACTCACACACACACACACTCTCTCTCTCTCTCTCACTCACACACACACACACACTCTCTCTCTCACACACACACATGCACTCACACACACACACATGCACTCTCACACACACATATACTCACACATGCACTCACACACACACTCACACACACACACTCTCTCTCACACACACACATGCACTCACACACACACACACTCTCTCTCTCTCCTCTCACACATACACACACACTCTCACACACACAAACTCTCTCACACACACATTCACATACTCACACATGTACTCACACATACACACACCTGTGCACAAGCTGTATTAGAAGACACTGTCACCACCCACCACTGATGATGACCTCTTGCTGCCATTCAGCTCTTTGCTGGGCTCAATCTTGACACCTTTTCGCAGCGCAGGCAGGGATTTCTAGCTCACTTCTGCTTTGACTGAATTAGTGTTGGCTGGTTTAAAAGGTCCATTTTGTTCTGTGTGTGCTGCCCAAGCTGTTGTCTACCTCTTCTTCCAACTTGGCTTGAGGAGTACCCAGGAGTCTCTAACACTGTGGTCTGTAGTTTGCAGGGGGCAGTGGGGATGATTGGTGCCCAGAGCAACTGGAAGGAGGTGGGAACCTTGCTGAAGGCCCTGAGCCTGGAAGGAGGTGGGAACCTTGCTGAGGGCCATGAGCCTGGAAGGAGGTGGGAACGTCGCTGAGGCCCTGAGCCTGGAAGGAGGTGGGAACGTTGCTGAAGGCCATGAGCCTGGAAGGAGGTGGGAACCTTGCTGAAGCCCTGAGCCTGGAAGGAGGTGGGAACCTTGCTGAAGGCCATGAGCCAGCAGATTTGGACCAGGACGGTTCCCACAGTAGCAGTTCCCACACTTTTTTTTTTTTTTTTTTTTTTTTTGATGTGGACCCAGTCTCTCTGCCAACAGCTCATTTATTCTCCAGTCTGCAATTCTTTATCCTTCCCTGAGGTTTCCTCCTCTTTCTTCTCTCCCTCTTTCCCCCACTCCTGTCTCTGTCCATCTGTCTGTCTGACTCTTTGTATGTATGTATATGCATATATGTATGCATATGTGTGTATGTGTGCATAGGTGTATGTATGCATATGGATGTATGTATTCATATGTATATGTGTGTACATGTGTGTGCATGTGTGTGTATGTGTGCATGTGTATGTATGCATATGTGTGTATGTATGTCTCTCTGTGTATGTGTACATGTGTGAATATTCTTATGTATGTGTGTATATGTGTGTATGTATGTCTCTATCTCTGTGTGTATGTGTGCCTGTGTGTATGTCTGTATGTCTGTGTGTGTGCATGTTTGTGCTCACTGAACCTGGAGCTTTTGCCATTTCAGGTAGACTGGGGCCAAGACTGCCTGTCAGCAACCACTTGGCCATGCTCTTTTTGTCAGCACGGAGACATGAGAAGGTCAGACATGTCACATCTGTCTATCACATCAGCTCACATACTGGTAGCCCAAGATCTACTCCGTGGGAGCCATAAGCCCTTCCAGGAAAGCATAAAACACCTATACTCTGGAGACAGGCAGATCCACCTTCCTACGTGTGACACAGAGAAGAGGGTCTGGACATTAAGGTAGGGACCTTGGGCAGACCCTCCCTCCTGGCTCAGGAGACCCCCCTCTCCAGGACCAAGTTAACCAATGTCTGTGTGTAAGCTGCCTGGAGCATGCCGTTTTGTTTCCCCAGCCTCAGAAACTTAATATACAGTCACAGTCATCGTGAAAGAGGTCCCTAGGAGTGATCTGTGACCGCCCCTGCCCCCACCCCAATGGCAAAGCAGTGTTCCCATGAGTTGCAGTTCTTAAGGTAGCAGTTAACCCTCAGGTTCCAGGGGAATCCTGTGGGTCAGAGGTCTGTCTGTCTCTCTAGCCAAGCCTGCACCAAGGAGGCTCCTGACCCCTGAAGAAAGAGAGCCTGACTAGTCAGGGCAGACAGATCTGCCTGTCTCCTCAGGACTCTGATTTTTTTTCCCTTGATCAATAGGGGTAACTTGGAGGAAACCTAGATTCCCAATTATCAACATTCAGTGACCCAGCTTGTTGGCTCAAAGTGAAGGCAAGTCATAGCAGCTGACATGAGATGCTAAGATGGCTGAATTCATTAGTTCTGATGTTTTGCAGAATTGCCTGAGAACTTTTCATGGAAATCATTCCAACATCGTTGACAAGAAGCTTTGGATAATCAAACCACAGGACAAACCGATTACAGTTTAGTGATAGCCTGTGTGTACCCATGCAGAGTTTCCAGTTTCATTCAGCACTAGAAATACCAAACTGTCCTAAAATCCCAAACTATCCAGGCACTGGTATGACACCATACGTGGAAAATGCCATACCATGAAACTTTGCTTCATACACAAAGCATGGAAAATATTGTACAAAGCTCTCCCCGGGCTGTATGCATTAGGCTTATATAAACACAGCTTTATGGGTAGACTTGCATTCCTCCCTCTGTCAAGACATTCATCTGTTTTATACGACTATTGCAAAACCAAATTCCAAAGTTCAGAACACTCTAGTCCCAAGCACTGGGGATACGAGGGATCCAACCATTCAACCTGTGCACACATGCATGTGTGGGCACAGCACACATGTGGACTAAAATAAGATGCCGTGTGCATAGCATGCACTAAACATTACTTAGATAAATCTTTAAAGATAGAAGATAGATTCATGGATAGATATTGTGTTACTGGAAATATATGCAAATACCCAAGTTTCAAAGAAAAAGGTTTGGGGGGGGTTGTTTGTTTGTTTTTGTTTTCCTGACTCACACTCTCAGAGGTTGGTCTCTGATGCTGAGGGGCCTGGAACAGCACCATACGAGGCAGCAGTGTGTGGTGAAGAAGGCTTTGTTGCACAACACTGTCCTCCAAGCCAAACAACCGCCATCTTCCTATAAGCAGCTGTGTCGTCTCGCAAATGACCATCACAGCTGCTCGTGTGACCGCTGATGTTCAGCAGTGGAGGAGGGGTCGGGAGGGCAACTGGACCCTCGCCTGAGAGTCTGACAACTCCCAAGCAGCTGGAAGCAGGTTTGTCCTAATTTCACATGGCCTGGAGTGGAGCTACCTGAGGAGGAACAAGAGCTTAGAGGCTGTGGAAGACTTGTAAGGGTCTGTCTGTGTGACTGTGAGAAAGAAACCATCCATGCCTCGTGCAGACTTTCCAGTACCGCCACTTTAAGGTCACCCACATCCCTGCAAGCAGCCCATCACCCATGCTGGAAGTAAGCTCAAACTCGTTCTCCCCAAGGGACTTTGGTGTGTTGTCACTGGGACTTTAAAACGGGGAATGGTATTGGCTAGTCACCCCCACCCACCCTAAAGAGAAAATTCTCGAAACAGGCCTGTCTACATCACGACACCTGGGACACAGAGAGAGGAATCTGAGGTTTCAAAATCTACCCGGGACCTGCCCGGAGTCAGCTAACTTCTCCCAACTCAGCCCCATTCGGTAAAGATTCCACCAGCTCCAGGTAACACCACTTCTGGGTAACACCTCAGGCTGGGGCGGGAAAGCCAACATGCTTGAGACCCAAACAGCAACGTAGATATAGGTGACAGACAACTGAGAATTAATAGACATTCGTTCCCCAAATCTCAGGAACGTGTCTTCCGTCGCTCACTGAAATGAAACGAACTATGAAAAATGGTAGCCCAAGTGGAGTGTGAGCCTGTAACCCCAGCACTCTGGAGGCTGAGGCAGGGGGATAAGTGCCAGGCCAACCCGAATTACATAGAAAAACCCTGTCCCAGCATACGCACACACTTTACTATTTTAATGCACAGGTTAGATAACTGTACGATGTAATAGATTTCCTTTTGTAACACTGTCTTTTGTTTGACACATTTGAAAACATCCTAGAGGTCTGACACCCAGAGGAAGGAAACCCGCCCCACCCCCTCACTGCCCCACTCCCCGCCTCCTGTCTACACTAGAGGCTCCTCTCAGCCACACAGGAGGCAACTGCTCACCCACTTTGAACAAGTGAGGACAGACACCTGGAGGGTGGGGGAAGCTGGGCGCTCCCGTTCTCCACATCCACACTTCGTAATCACGACACTGGACACGGACTCCACGCCGTTCTTCAAGCAGAGGTGGCTTTTCCCACATCGCAGCGTACAGACTGCCAGGGCAGACCAGCTGGTGTGCTGTCCTTAGTGAAATGCAGAAACTCAGGGAAATGAATGCCTTGGGCAGAGTTGCTCCATCTGCACAGAGACCAACGCCCTCAAGCTGTTTAATTCAGAACACGTGGCCCAGGAGCCCTACTTTGGTTTACCTGAGCGAACTGCGCCCTAGACAGTCCCTATCTTCCAGCCTCTTCCAGCTCAGGGTGAGGGCAGGTGGGAGGGGCCCTGTGGGACCCTGTGCTGATTGGCTGTGGCCCGTCCACTGTAGTGCCCTCGCCAGGGAGGCTCAGCAGTGTGGGCAAAGGGCCAATGCCTGACCCATCCACCGCTGGCCTGAGATTACTGCCTCACCTGGGTCCCTACTAAAATAATTCGGGGAGACCGGATTTGGTTGTCTTCTCCAAGATAGAGGACATTTAGGCTGGTGGCCTGAGTGGGTAATACGCCTGGAGCCAGCTTTAGATTCCCCCCCTCCCCCAGGAGTGTGTGCTTCCATGGGGCAGAGGGCGCACAGCCTTTCCAGCTGACTCGGGATGTCTCGCTGTGTCCTACAGACATGAGTAAATCCAAACGAACTTAAAGTAAAAAGTATCTCCCTTCACCGGCCCTCCGGTTTCCTAAACCTCTCTCTAGCTCCTGGGAATGGCCGTCACAGCATCGCAAGGCTGGGAACTGGGGTGTTTTCCTTCGGATGCTAGGTCTGTCTACACTGCACACTCTGTGTAACGAGCCCCTCTGTTTCCTTCAGTCAATCTCCTGAGCACGTGGGACCTGTGTAGGTAGCAAGACTGAGTCACGACTTGCATGAGGCTGGTTCTGCTCATGTCGGATGAGCAAGAACCAAGAAAACTCTCCGTCATCAGCCCTCTGTTACCATCGCGGCTCTCTTGGGAGTCGTGTGGTACGGACGTGAAAATGCTGCCGACAGGCTGAGTGTCCTAGCGAGACTGCAGCTAAAATCGGTGCCTTGGCGAGGGTTACTATTACGGTGATGAAATGCCGTGACCAAAAGCATTGGCTTCCATAACCAGAGTCTCAGTCCACTGCAGGAATCCAAAGCCGGAACGCAAACGGAACGCAAACAGGTCAGGGCCCTGGAGGCAGGAGCTGATGAAGAGGCATGGAGGGGTGCTGCTTACTGGGTCGCTGCTCAGGGCTTGCTCAACCTGCTTTCTTATAGAACCCAGAACCACCAGCCCAGGGATGGTCCCCCAACAATCACGAAGTGAGAAAAACTCCACAGGGTCACCTACAGCCGATCTTATGGAGGCATTTTCTGAGGTTCCCTCCCCTCGGATGACCATAGCTTGTGTCAAGTTGATATGAAACCATCCAGCATAGGAACCGTATAGAGGTCACTGTGAGTTCCAGGACCCGAGCAAAGCCATTGCTTACAACACACGTCTCCATTTCCCCTCCCTTAAAGCCTCTTTGTTCCCCTCTCTGCGTTTCCTGGTCCCTGTGCACACTCACACTTAGCACACGAACATAACTGAGGGCTCGGATCTGCAAGTGAGAGCCACAGTGGTACTTGCTCTTCCAAGCCCATATACAATAGCATCCAGTTCCACCATTTTCCTGTGAATTCCATCATTTTATCTCTTGTCTTTACAGCTGAATAAAACCCCGTGTGGATACCTGCCATACTTTTAATATCCATTTCTCAGTGGGGAGAAGCTTTCCTCAAAACTACGTGTATCTGAAAGTGTCGTAAGACAACCTATTTGCTCTTTAGGCTAATTAAATTCATATCAATTTGGGGAGAAACCGACTACCAGTTTTTGCAAATAAAGTTTTCTTGAACACAGCTAAAAGTAAAACAAACTTTCCAGGTAGTGTTGGGTGTTTCGGGGTGACAACGACCTGGACCAATCACTGGATGCCAAGAATAATGTAACAGGCAGGTGACCCATCCTGTGCCACTCAAGCAGTTGTATGGCTGGCTGCACGTTCTCAGTGAGAACAAGCAGGCTAAAGAGCAAACAGAAGCTTCCTCCATGAAAAGAACTTCTAATCCCTATCTACCATCTCTCTGTCTCTGTCTCTCTGTCCCCTCCCCCACCCCCAGACATAGGCTGATGTGCTCAACCCCTTGGGGACCTCCTTATTTCCCCAGTATTGTGGTTTGTATGGAAAAAGACCCCCACACCCACCTATCGGGTTTGGCACTACTAGGAGGTGTGGCCCTGTCGGAGGTGCTCCGTGTCAATCACTGAGGAGCAGCTTTGGGTCAGGTGGCTCACTGACCCAGCAGTTAAGAGCTGCAGGTCCTTAGCAAAGAGAGGGAGCAGCAGATACTCCCACCCCACCCCTGCCCCTGCCCCCAGGAAGCCCTGTTTCACAATCATCCTGCCCCTGGGGATATACAAAGCCTGCTAAGGCTGGGAAAGGACAGGGCTTGCAGAGTGAGAGGAGAAGGTAGTTGGTACAGCAGACATTGACAGGATCCAGTCAGGCCAGAAGCTGAGCTGAGCAGAGAGGCTGGAACATTCAGTAGTGAGGAGCTGCCGGGAGTGGGAAATGTCTGAAGAGAGGGGACTGTTCAAGCAGGCTGTTGGGGAACTGAGGGAGGGACAGGGGAGAAACTTTGGAAGAGTTTGGGTTGGAAACGGGGTGGGGGGTGGCAGGGAGTTAGGAGAACTGGTTACTGGGTTTTTTGGGAGGAGGGTCATTTGATATGATCTTGTTTGTAATCTCAGCTCCTAGGATTCAGAAGCAGCAGAAGTTCAAAGCCAACCTGAGCTCCATAGCATACCTGTCTCAAAAAAGAGAAAGAAGGTTTTAAAAGAAGAATAAAAGGAGAAATGAGAAGGGTTGTGTGTGTGTGTGTGTGTGTGTGTGTGTGTGTGTGTGTGTGTGTGTATCACAAGCAAACTATGAACTGCAAACTTGGTGCAGGGATTTAGTGTGGCCCCAATCTATTCCCTTATCCTAAAAGCAAACCAGATCCCAAACTGTAGCCTTGGGAGCTCAGCTCCGAGAGGACATCCACCTGAAACTTACAACTGTTCTAATTCTAATCCACCACACGTGAGAAGGAGCCACAGTCATGGCCACAAAGGTGGGTCTGCCACCAAGAATCTCTGCCAAGCGGATCTGCAGCAAGGGGTCCAGCCTGCAGCTGAATGGAAACCAGAGAGGGGCTCTCTAGCCCGGGGGCCTGCAGTTCATTAAGACTAAAGGGGCTCTGAATGAGCCCTTTGTGGATCAAAAGCCTCCATTGGAAACCCAGCCAAATAACCCCACAAAACTGGCTTCACAACTTCTCTAAGAAAACCGTCACTACCCCAAGGACTGAAGACTTTTGTTCCAGACCTTTGAGCCCCCGAGACTCAAGTTACCAAGAGGTGACAAGCATGGCCAGTTGAGCCCACAGCTGTCCAGATGTGGGGAAGCCAGAAAAAACACATCAGCTTCAAAGCCAGAGCTCAGGGGAGCAAAAATAACACTCTCCTAGGTTTTGTTTACTGAAAGAGATACACACCCCACACCATCTAGTGGGACCATACCAGAAACAAAAGCTGGCCATGGACACTGCCATCTGACAGAACCTTCTCCTGTGTCCTTATGTAGTCACACAAAGGTAACTGACAGAGTCCTCCTGGTGCCACAAGCAGGTCACAGATTAGAATCACCAAAGACTTTGCAAGCTCACCACACAGATTCTCATCCAGGTGCAGATTTTCTTCTGTGTAGCCCTGTCTGTCCTGGACTTACTTTGTAGACCAGGCTGGCCTCTACCTCACGGAGATCCACCTACCTCTGAGTGTTGGGACTAAAGGTGTGTGCCACTATCTAGGTGATATTTTAAAGGCCTCTCCAAGTGGAATGAGTGTCCCTCACCCAAATGTATCTGCCCTGGACCTTGGAATGTCACCTCGTTTGGAACAAAGGTTAATATTGGAACACTACCTAAGGTCACCGCCATGCAGTGACCTGTGTCTTGTTGAGAGATGGGAAGAAGATGCTGAAGAGAGGTGGTGGGCGCTGGGCTGAGATGAGATGATGCTGACACAAAACATGGCTGCCCAGGGTGGTCAGAGCCGGTTCCTCCCACACTGCCGGAGAATACGTAATGGGTCCTGCACCACATGGTTATTTGGGAGGTAAGCCTGAATAAATCCACACCTCTGGTGACTGTAGAGATGCCCAAAATTCCAAGTACATGGAGCCTCCGAAGCTGAGATCCATCTAGAAGCCAGAGTGGCTGGGGCAGGGAAGGTTCTAGAACTCTGCATACCCCTACAATCAGCTTCCTGGCTGTGCTCCAGGATCCACATCATAAAGTACTAGTCTGGGTCCTGCAGACTCTGACGTGTCGGTCTGGGTGGTGTGCCTTGCTAGGGAATATTTTTAAAAGATCTCCACGTGCTTTTGATGTGCAGTCAGGAATGTGAACCATGTCTAGAATTAAAGACACTGGAAATTAGACCTGGCTGGGCCCATGTGAAGTGGCCGGGGTAGCTGCTAGGCCCCAGGCCTGTGTCAGCTTCCTACAGTCTGTCGAGTGGTCGTGTGAACGGCTCCTTTGTCTGGTTACCTGGGTGTGTTTTGTACTCAGTTGCATAGTGCTTGGGTCTGTGCATCCTGGTGTGATGTCAGTGCTGCGTAGGTCAGGATCTAGAATCACCCAGAATCTAACACTTCTGGACACATCTGTGATGTTTCTAGATTAAGCTAATTGAGGTGGGAAGGCAGCATTGGCACTCAGTGGGCTCAGGTCTCAGACAAAAACAAGAGAAGCAAGCTGAGGAACAGCGCCCATCTCTCTCTCTGCTTCCTGACTGTGGCCGCAGGTCCCATCATTGAAGGGAGAAATGTTCTTCAGTTGTGTAGTCACTGCTAAGGTGCCTGGGCTCCTGTGAATGAGCACTTGCCTACGCTCCTATGGGCAACCCTAAAAAACTGTGGGCTACCAAAACAAGAAGACATCAGAAAAGTAGTGGATGGGGAAGAGGAGAGCATTGGGAGGAAGAAGACAAGGTAACGGGTGAGTAGAATCGAAATACATTATGCACATGTATCAATGTGGCATCATGAAGCCTGTCATTATACATAAATAGGTCCTAATGACACAGTTTAATCCCCTCACTGAACATAATCCCATGGACTTCCTAGAAAGTGCAAATTAGAAACACAACACAGGTCAACAGTTCAGCCCCGGTGAAGGGTCTGTGTTTGAAGTGTGGCCTTTGACCAAAAACAGCAAACAAGATGTCCAACTTTGCTTCCATCCAACCATAAGCCAGGATCTGACTGAGCCCCTGACCCAACCAGTTGCAAAATGTAGACATTCAGACTGAGAAGCATTCTGGTGTGTGTTGATGTGGGGGAGGTTTCTTGGAGCAGGTGAAACAGGAATCAGCTCTCTCACTCCCCAGAGTCCATGAGAAGACAAAGGAAAGTGAAGCAGCCTTCTACCTGTCTGGTGGTCTGTGGCTGTGTAGCAGCACAGGCTTCTTCCCAGAGCAAACGTGAGGAGTTATGGCAGAAGCCTGTGGCACCAGCCAAGAAAGCAAAGCCTGGTGGTGTAGGCACAGATGTTGACTTGTTCATGCTCCTTGAGGCTTTAAGTCCAGCATGGATGCCGGGACCTGAGGGTGGCTGTATAGCATGTAGAGAGACAGCATGTGATGGCATGTGGCTAACAGACCTTCCCCAAAGCTTGTCCGTTAACTCTTGGAAAGCTCCTAGTAGATTGGAGCTAGGCACTGGGGTGTGTCTTGAAGAAGATAGGAGACCCTGGCTCATTTTACCTCTCTCTCTTCCCAGTCACCCTGAGGGAAGCAACCTTCCCCACACACACTCATGTCTTGTGCTACCACAGGACTCAAGCAACAGAGCCAAACAACATGAACCACAAGCTCTTTATAGTTGGTTGCTTGAGACATTTTTGTTATCCTGGTGAAAGCTGACCAACAGCAGGTACTCCTCTGTTGCTGTGTTCTGCTGTGATAATCACTGTGACCAAAACACTTCAGGAAGGCAGGCCTTGCTTTAGCATATGGTTCCAGAAAGACAGAGTCCTCATGCGGGGAAGGCAGGTCAGTAAGCGGGAAGCTAGCTGATTGCATTTCTCATCCACACAAAGGAAACAGAGGGGAGGGACAGGAAGTGTGATGAGACTATAAGCTCGGCCCCAGTAACACACTTCCTCTCTCTCCTATAATCTTCACAAACAGCAGCTCCAACAGGGGACTGAGTGTTCAGACGATGAGCCCATGGAGAGACTATTTCATTCAGATCACCACAGCACACAGGAGAGTGAAGAGGGAACTCTGTTCTGACTGCCCACTGTCAAAACAACCCACAAACTTCCTGGGGCAGATTAATTCATACCCAAGGGTGGAGCCCTCCCAGCAAAATCACCTCCTAAAGCCCCCCATGCTGTTGCCATGGCAACTAGACTCTATTCTGAATGATGTGGCAGTGGTGACCAATGAGAACAATGGCTGGACAGTGGCTTTTGCAAAGATGGCCCTGCCTCTGTGTCCATATATAAGCCAGGGAAGGCACAAAACATCTGACAGATCTGCAGGGAGGTGGGGCCCACCTCTCAGGTGCAGCTACCTGCTTCTCCTCTCGGGAGCTCAGGTTTCTTAGAGTTTTACTGCTGTGAACAGACACCATGACCAAGGCAACTCTTATAAGGACAACATTTAACTGGGGCTGGCTTACAGGTTCAGAGGTTTAGTCCAGTATCATCAGTGTGGAGGCATGGCAGCGTCCAGGCAGACATGGCGCAGGCAGACATGGGGCTGGAAGAGCTTGAGAGTTCTACATCTTTATCTGAAGGCTGCTAGCAGAAGACTGGCTTCCAGGCGGCTAGGACACGGGTCTCAAAGCCCATTCCAACAAGGCCACACACTCCAACAAGGCCACATCTCCTAATGGTGCTGCTCCCTGGTCAAGAATAACACATAAACCCACAGAGACACACATAGACATACACAAATATACACAAACACATAGACATACAGACACACACACAAACACAAATACACATTCACAGACACACACACACACATATAGACACACACACAGGCACACACCATACATGTACACGCACACATACCATCACTCACACAATGAGCAGCATGGTATGTTCAGCCTACAGCTGAGCACAACTTTTGATTATAGCCCAGCATTAAATCCTAAACCACTTAAGACATGAAGAATTTCCCTGCCTTTTTTGGTTGGTTGATTAGTTGGTTAGCTGGGGTTTTTATAATTCAGCTTCACGCTTCTCCAGGATGGACTTTATAAATGACAATGTAGAATTGCAGTGTCAGAAGGCTGAACACTCAGATCCTAGTGAAAAAAAGGCCCAGCGTCCGCTCCATGAGCCCTGTGCACCAGAGCAGAAGAGACCCTGGCTGAAGATATAACCACAGAGTATGGCACCCCAGTTCAGAACTGAGTAACAGAAATGTAGGAAGCCAACCATAAAGGACATCACCCAACATAGTCACAACCTTCTGTAGGTCACACGGAGGCAGCCCAACCATAGACAGCTGGTCTTGGTGGTGACAAGGTGAGCCACTGAACCAGTGGTGCCCAGGCTCTAGGGTAGAACGTGAGCCTGTGAGGAACTTTCATGAAGCCCACAGAACCCGGATGGCCTCCACAGTTCTCCTTCGGTCTATTAAAAGCCCCGAGCCCCCCACCGCATCCTGTTTCTCTTTCAAGAAAGCAGGTTGACCTCAGGCACAAGCCTTATTTCCCTAGGTTGTGTCTGCTTTTTTCTTGAATGGAATTGTTCTGTTGTTTGTTTCGGTTCCTCTTTGGGGATATCAAGGAAGCTGTGTTTCCCTTTTCCTGGTATTAGAAGTACGTCAGTGTGGGAGTGAGCAAGTTAAACAGCTGAGGACTCAGGGGCGGCATTGTGGCTTCCGAGCATCTGAGGGAGGCACTGTTCACTGTTTGTTCTCTATTATTGCCAACTGTCTCAGGGTGTGTCTCTGAGCAGATGTGTGCCTGCTGGTACAGGACAAGAGATGGAAGGCAAAGGTAGCTTCCTTGCCTGAAGGAATTCACCAGCCTCATCCTTGGGTCACAGAAGTGGGAGGAATACAAAGTAACCATCCATGGTAGGATGGGGTCCAAGTACCCTCCAAGAGCCACACTGTGTCTTAAGCTGCTCAGAGCCTACTTCTTGAACCATGGCTCTTTCGTGATTCAAAATAGATTAGAGCCGGGGAGACAGCTCAGGGGTTAAACCACTTTCACATAAGTAAGCAGCAGGCTTTAGAATCAGAGTTTAGATTCCCTGAACCCATATAAATAGCAGGTGGGTCTAATGACCCACCTGTAAAACCAGCACTCTGAAGGCTGATAGGAGATCCCCAAAGTGCAGCAGCTAGCTAGAATAGCCACATTCAAATGCTCTGGGTTGTGTGAGGGGTCCTGTCTCTAATGAACAAGGTGGAGAGCAATGGAAAAATACCCTTGATGTCAGCCTCAGGCCTCCACTTGCACACCTGCACACCTGCACATACATACATATACATACCATCTATGCAGACACATGAAAAGAATAAAAGAAAGAAACTAGCTAAACGCACACATGCACACTCGCATGCACACACACACACACACACACACACACACACACACACACACACACAATGTCATCAGATGCCAAGAGGGTATTCATTTCTTCTCTCCCAGCTTAGCTATGAAAGCAGATGCGGTCAGGTCTCTGTGCATCTTTCTTAGATCCTTTCTTCCCTATGTGGCTGCCCTGCCCTGAGCTTGCACCAGCTAACACGTCTGTTTCCTAGGGTCTAACATGTAAAGGAACACTTCCAGGCAGAGAAGTGGAGATGAGATCTGAGAGAAAACTGTCCTCTGTCTGCCACATGTGTACCACAGTGTGCAACAAACAGCAGTAACGATCTTCCATTAAAAAATCAGGGAACAGGCAGAGGGCTCAGTTGTTAAAGTGCTTGCCCTTCCAAATGTGATGTCTGACCAAGTTCAAATCTCAGAAGCAACAGAAATGCTGGGTGGGTGTATTACTCAGGGTTCTCTAGAGAAGTGAAACTAATAAAATTTATATAGATTACATAATACATACACTTATATATATTACATATACACACATGCATGTGTATGAAACTTATATTTGTGTGTATATACATATATTTGTAGTGGGAAGACCCACTTTTAATTATTCTGCTGATATATATATGGATTTGTTTAAGTGGCTTACGGTATGGTCTAGACAGCTGTCCAACAATGACTGTCTATCAGGACACTCCAAGAATCCAGTTGTTGTTCAGTCTATAGGGCTGGATGTCTCAGCTGGTCCTCAGCACATACCTGAATCTGGAAGAAACAGGCTTTAATGCCGGAGTGAGTGAAGGTAAGCAGGCAAAGAGAGCAAGCTTCCTTCTTCCGTGTCTAGGAGAAGGCATGGGGCAGATTAAAGGTAGGTCTTCCCACTACAAATGTATTAATTAATATAAGTTCCTCGCAGGTGTGCCCAGATGCTTGGGTTTTAGTTAATTGCAAGTTGACTACGAAGAAAAGCCATCAGAGTAGGTTTGCAGTCTTCCTGTGATTTCTGTAATGAAAGGGCAGGGATGGAGATCTCAGAGCAAGGTGATTATGAAGATTGGCTGCATCATTGAGCTCTGGGTTTGACTGAAAGACCTGAGTGATGTAGAAAGCAAGGGAAGATGATTCCCAACATCAACCTCGGGCCTCCATGTGCTTGCATACACATGCAGACATGCACATACACACGTGCATACCACAAGTGTGCAGGCATGCACATATATACTCATGCAAACCACACACATGCAGACATGCACATGCATACCATATTTGTATGTTTATTTGTTTGCTTGCTCGTTTCTGAGATAGGGTCTCACATACCCTAGGCTGACTTCAAACCATTATGACTTTGAACACCTGATCTTTGGCCTTCCAAATGCTAGAGTTACAGGTGTGAACCACCATGCCCAGTATCAAGCCTTCTTTATTATCCATATAAAATAATGTGGAATAGTATGATGGTGTGGAATGCTGTTATATAATATGATATGGGATGGGATGGTGATATCGTGTGGTATGTTGTAGCACCATATGGTCTGGTATATGGTATGGTATGAAATATTATGGGTAATGTACATTTTAATACTGTATGCTATTACATCTGGCTACTATCATTTCCACCTCTGGACTCAGAAATCTTCAAATACTTATGCACAGTGAAGCTCCTGGCCCTCAACAAGTGGCCAGCACCACACCCGTGGGTCCTAAACAGGTCCTGCATCTCCGGGAAAGGCAACCTTCACTCCCTTCTGGGTTCTGATGCCAGGAGTGGCAGCTCCCCTCCAGAGGGCTATGCTATGCATTGCCCTCCTTACAAGGGCAGGGTCAGAAGTCATCGCAAGAGGAAGTGAAGCCTCAGCCTCCCCTCCCTGCCTTCAGGAAACCCACACCTCACAAATCAGAGCTCAGGGCCATGAACCCTGAGTGCCAGAACCTCGGTGTTCATGGGCTGACACCAGCAAATGCTTGGAACCACTTATGCCTACACCAGGGTCAGTCACCCCTGGAGCCGATAGTGCAGCATCAGAAGGGTCCCTCCCTGGGGTCTGGGTGAACACTTTGCGAGAGTATTTACTTCCTGTTGCCATCTTTACAGTTTTCCCCCAAAAGACTGTTGCCACGGTAACAGATGTCTCCACCCTTTAGCTGTTCAATAAATAAAATGACTTTAAGGTTGTTGGGTTTTTTTTTTTTTTTTTTTAACCTCTTTTAAACTTTATCTCAATGATCTTAGGGAAAAGGGTCTCTTCTGCATGGGCTAAGTCTTTTAAGTATATTAATTGGCTGTTAGTAATGTTTTCTAAATTAGACTCAAATTTCACAAAGCTGGTGATCCTATCCAGAGCTCACCCTGTCATTCAGGAAAGAACCTGACCTTCCCAGAGACTTTCAGAATTCTCAGTAACACGTCTCAGTAGTATGTGGTGACCTGAGGCTTACCCTGATGGAGAGGCCACCAGCCCCACCTCATAATGGACCCAGTGAAGCTTCCTGTCTGTCAGAGAGTAGAACATCCAAGACACTGCTGGCCTAGCTGGACCAGCCTTCAGCTACCTCCCTTCTCCCTCCACCACCACTATTACTGAGGGCCACCTCATGCTGGCACTGTGGTCCATGTTCCCTATACAGGAGTGACCAAGATAAAGGCCCTGCCTTCCTGGGTCCCCGGTTGTAACGACAGAGAGTGAGCCATATTTAATAAACATGGAATAACACATCACAGAAAGGGATAGAGCCCAAGGAGGAGCACAAAGACTCCTCAACTGGTGCGAGAAAGCAGGAAGTGGAATATCTGGGAAAGAAGTTTCTAGAAAGCAGGAACCACAGTCCTGTCTTGGGAACAAGTTTATGGTGTTCAAGGACATTGATCAAGGAAGCTTGAGGGAAGCCAAGGATGGGCTCAGGAGGCCCTTCGCCCTCTTTCCACTCTCCAGAAGACCATCGAATCAGCAGTCCACTGACTTCTTGAGGTTTCTTATCCCAGCTGACTCAGTGTATCTATCGCTCATCTCTATAAAACCTTGAAGCCTTGATTTCACAATGTATTTTTAATTTCAAACTTTTTCTTGATTCTCTTTTATAGTTTTGTGGTGATTTGTATATGCTCGGCCCAGAGAGAAGCACTATTACAAAGTGTGGCCCCGCTGGAGTAGGTGTGTCACTGTGGGAGTGGGCTTTAAGACCCTCATCCAAGCTGCCTGGAAGCCAGTCTTCTGCTAGCAGCCTTCAGATGAAGATGTAGAACTCTCAGCTCCTCCTGCACCAGGACTGCCTGGACACTGCCATGCTTCTGCCTTGATGATAATGGACTGAACCTCTGACCCTGTAAGCCAGCCCCAGTTAAATGTTGTCCTTATAAGAGTTGTTGTGGTCATGGTGTCTGTTCATAGCAGTAAAACCCAAACTGAGAGAAGTTTCTAGCACTCTGACAAAATTCAAAGATTTTACTGACTCTGTTAAGCATATTTATTTAAAATCCATATACTTCCTATCACTATTTTCCCTTTACCTCTTAATTCCTCTCTGTGTAAATCTCTCTGTCCGACCAGAGCACCACCTTATCCCACATGCCAAGTCATTTAAAGTGACTGATCAGGGTGGGGAAAGCCACTCGCTGCACAAATATAAGGACCTAAATTCAAATCCTCTGCACCCTCATTTTTAAAAAAGGTGGCTGCATGTATCTGTTACCCCAGAACTACTGAGAGTCAAAGACAGAAAGATCACCGGTCTTGCTAACTGGCAGTCTGGCTCCAGGTTCAGTGAGAGAACCTGTCTCTAGGAATAGGTAGAGAGTGATTATGTCGGACATTCCTCTGACCCTCGTATGCGTGCATATACCACACAGGTACAACATGTACATGCATGCTTGCACCTGTACACGCATGTGCACACACATGCACACATGACCTAGGTCTTTGGATGATTCCTTGTCAGAGCAGCCATGTTGTTGGATTAAAATTTCTCTACAATTATGTATAATAAACTTCACAGAAATCCAGGTGTAGATTTATATTAAGTCGATATACGATTGAACAGTAGAGAGATAGGGGGAGAAAAGGTAGGAAAACGAAAGAGGAACAGAGATTGAAGGGAGATCAAGATGGAGCCGGGGAAAGCAGACTTAGATCCTGGTGGCTGTAATCAGTCATAGGTAGATATAAATATTTGAAGGGTTTCTGTAGGCCATTTTATCTCATATAGAAGGGCAGTTTGTGTCTTTGCCTATTGGATGTAATCTTATTGTGTGGAGGGTTCGTGAATTGAGAATCTGTTATATGAACCTGTTTGAAAAGTTACCGGACTTTGAAGTGATGTTTGTGATGGCAGTGGGGGAAAGAAGACACCGGGGTGTGAGGCGGTAGGGCAGATTCACACGATTCCCTTCCCAAGTGGTCCACTCCACCTGCCCTACCGCCTCCGTCCCGGGTGTGAAGAGGGCAGCTTGCGGGCCGAGTGACGGAGCCCATGCTCTTGGCTCCACACTAACAGCTGCGCCCTTGAAGTGAGACTGTGGGGCCGATAAAGAGAAAAGTCATTTCTTTTTTAATATTTACTGCAACATCCAGGTGTCTGTCACCTTTGTGCAGACAGAAATGACATTCGCCCATGACAGATGTGGGCTTATGCCCTAAATGTACCTACTCTGGGACTGGGCCAAAGTCAAGCTTCCTTTACTGGGAAGGCCAGGTCATTTCTGGTCAGTCCTCTGCCATAGACTATTGCTCTGCTGGAGAAGAGCAAAGCCTTATTCTCCAGAGGGTCCTGAATGCTGAGTGTATTCCATGCTGCCTAGCAACAACTCCTCCACGCTCTCTTCTAAGGGAAGGGTTCACAAACGCAACTTCACCTTGCTGCACCTCAGTCCTTCCCCGGATTCCACCCTGAAGCTCTTCACTGATTTATGGTCAAACGTCTTGGATACATTAAGTATTTTTTTTTCCACCTCCAGTTGTATGTGTGATAGATTGTTTTTAAAAATAACCCCTTCCACAGGTGCTACTTATAAGTCACAAACTAGTTCCCTGCTAACTTCATAAGAACATCAGGACATGCTTACTGGAGGTAAGGAAATGCTGTTGAGCAAAAGGCCTCAGCTCTCCCCGTGTGGGACCCCCAGCTAGGAAGAGCTGGGGGTGCACAGGAGCAGATGTGGTAAGACAGTGACATTCGGAATGTGTTTGTGAGTTGTAACTCAAATACACGTTGAGAACCCCAGTATTCAGGAGGCTGAGGCAGGAGGATCAAAAGCCCCAATCACATAGTGAGTTCTCAGGACAAACATAGGTGCCAGCCAGGACAAAATGGGGACAGCGAGGCCCAGGCTGGGAGGGGTCTTAGAGACTGTAGTCAGGCAGTGAATCCACTCTTGGAAGGCTGAGGCACAGCGCAGCAGCCTTCCCAAGGGTCCCTGCTGCCCCAGGCAGCAGAGGACTATGCTCAGAGGGCAGGGTTGTTTATGAGAGACTTAGGGTGCTTTTCCAGCTGACGGTAAACTTAGAAGCCACATTCTACCTTGAATGCCTCCCTCTACTTCCTAGTTACACATAGCACTAAAAGGCCTCCAGACAGACTGTTCCCACAAGGGTCTTCAAAAGGCCTATTTGACACATTCTGCAGCTAGTGGGAGGGAGAGGTGAAGGGAGGAAGGGCCTGGAGGGGGAAAAAGAGGAGGGAGAGAAGGAGGAAGAAGATCTGTGGACAGCCCGCTCCAGGTTCTTTGGTTTATCAGTTGCCTACAGTTGCTTCTGACCTATATTGGTGGGGACTGCATGGTCCTCAGCTCCCCAAATACTTACATTCTAGCCCTAAGGCTGCAGCTCCCTGGTGTCACTAAACAGCACAGGTTAGAGACTCATCGTCTGTCCCAGGACCCCTGACCACGTTGCCTTTGGTTACAGTGGCCCGTCACAGAAATAGAGGCCCTAACTAAGCAGCTGCTCTGGGCAACTTGCTTTTCTGTGAACCACAGCCCCAAGTCCTGACTGGAGGGGGCTCTCAACACTGGCAAATGGGGCTGAAACATGAGCCAGCCTGGGCTAGGTGAGTGAGATAGACTGAGGAAAACAGATTAAACCTGCCCTGTAGTTCATGAGTGTAAACATTCTCCTGATGGCTGTTCCTGTCTCAGTGTGGGCCGGTCTGGGGCAGGCATAAAGGTGGAGAAACACAAACCGCATTCCTAAATGTTGCAAAACAATAAATCAAGGTAACAAACTGTTAAGTTGTATCTAACCTACCACTATAAATATGCCTTTTAACAACCTGACAATGTAGCTCAGTTGTTAGAGTGTGTGCCCGGTTTATACAAGGGTAGCATAAACTAGGCAAGGTGACGTATGCTATAATCCCAGAACTTGGAAGGTACAGGCAGGATAATCAGAAGTTTAAGGCTATCCTTGGCTACACAGGGAGTCTGTGGCTAGCCTGGGCTACCAGATCATGATAATATATGACGTGCAACATCAAAAAATAATAACTTAGAATTCTGGCCCCTTGGGAACATAAAGACTGCGTAGGCATAGGAAGAGGTGGCCCTGCCCACCAGCCAGCAGGTCACTCCCTGCTCTCCCGTCTCCTTTCCATCCTGTCTTTGTCCCACTCCCTGAGAAGCCGAAACACAGACAAACTCCAGCCACACTGCTGGATGGTACATCAGGGCCAAGCCTGGGCCTCAGGCCTGTTACCTTCACAGGATGCTCTTGAGAAACAGGGCCAGGAAGCAACTCAGGGGGAGGGGGAGGCTGGAAAACTGGGGTTCTAGGGTCCTGAGTAACAAGAGCAGGTCTAGAAGGCAGGTGATGCTAAGAGAGGCCCTGTCCTGTGCCCGGAGCTTTGCTGTTTTAACTGTGGCTTCCATGGTTGCAGCTGCTGTGGTTCAGGTGTGCCCTGTAGGCCAGGTATACTCCCATGTGCCTTGTTCTCCCTTCCTACCCAACCAGCATCTTCCTCCACCGTCAGGTCGCTTTACACTTGGATCTCTGTAAAATGTCACTGGAAAGCCACCTCCCATGGGGTGGAGGATTTTCCAAGTACCACACTACATGGGGGACAGCAAAGGGGGAAGAACATCAAGAACCTCCCTGGAGGAGGGGATTAACCAGCAGTGATAGGGATAGCCTGCCTCTGTCTGACAAAGGGTCCCAGACAGGAGAGAGAAAGCAAGTGCCAACCTCACTCCACACTTCAGCAGCTGGGATTATGGAGTCATTGGGAAGATTCAGAATGAGGAGCTGGTGAGACAGCTCATGGGTAAAATCACTGTAGCCAAGCCTGAAACTGTAGTTTAGTCTGGGACACGCATGATGCAAGAAGAGAACCAGTTCCTGCAAGTTGTCCTCTGACCTGCATATGTGCACTTTGGCATGTGCATGCACACATGCACACAGCACACACACACCACACAGCATAACATACACACCATATACAACATACACATATGTGTACACATACACACAACCCATGCAACACACAACACACACAACATATACAGTACATATATAACACATATACCACACACCACACATACACACATACACCACATACAATACATATACAACACACTTACATATCACATACACACCACACAACACCATACCACACACACACACACCACAGACCTACCATACATATACACACAAACAAAATGAAATAAATTGTTTTTATTAACCACAGTCAGAGGCTAAAGACATGGCTCAGTGGTTAATTGCTGGCCTTACAGAAGACAAGAGTTTCAATCCCCGGCACCCATGTCAGGTGGCTCACAAGCTTCTGTAACTCCAACTCCAGTGCATTTTCTGCCCTCTGTCAGCACCTGTGTCCGTGTGCTCAAACGCACGTCATTAAAAATAAATTTAAATATTTAAGACATGTATGTCCAGGAATATATATTAGCCTCTTAGAACAGATGAGCCAGTGATCTGCATTCCCAGACAAAAAGGACAGACTTCGAGACCCACAGTGCCAGTCTTCAGCCAATAAACGAAGGAGAAGGGAGGGGGAGGGGCTGTGCAGTGTGATCCAGAGGAGTCTGAGGAGGTGCCCAGACTGGCCTGTGTACAGCATGAAGAAACTCAGGGCCCTGGATTGAGCGTGCAGGAGGCCGCAATGGGGCTGGGACTCGGCAGGGTTTCCCGGCAACCATTCCTTCCTGGTAAAGAGCCATGTGAGAGAAGGAAGAACTACCTCTGATAGGGAAGAGCAGCCATCTTCCAGCCAGAGGACACTACAGCGCAGTGGCCATCACCAAGGGAGAGCAGCAGAAATAAGGAAGAAGCTTCCGTCCTTGGAGTCCGAAGGACTGCTTCCGGGACCTAACTGTGGGCCGCAGCAGGGTGAGGAATGAGCTGTTCTGTCTCCCTGTCCGAGCCTTTCTGGTTGGGCTTACTCATGGCTTACAGTCTAAAGCATCCCAGTGAATATCAACCCTTACCTGCTCAGAGACTTCTTGTCCTCACCTGTGCCTTCCCTGATCTAGCTTCTGAGGAAGCCTCCCCCATGCTTTGTAGATGAGCACCTTCTCTGTGTTCTCGTGTGGTTCTTCCCTGTGTGGATCCAGATCCTGACTCCTAAAGGGACAACTGACTGTCGTGGCTAATTAGAAACTCTGGACAGCCTCATCTTAACCACTCTTTTCATGTTCCTGAGTAGTGTGAGGGGTGTGTGTGTGATCTGTATGTGTGGTGTGTGTGTGTGTGTGTGTGTGTGTGTGTGTGTGTGTGTGTGTGTGATGTATACTCTGTATGTGTGTGGTGTGTGTAGTGTATGTAGTGTGTGTGGTATGTGTGTATGTGGTATGTGATATGTATGTGGTATGTGATATGTATGTGGTGTGTGATGTATGTGTATGTGGTGTGTGATATATGTGTGTGTGGTATGTATATGTGGTGTGTGTGTGTGTGTGTTTGTGTGTGTGTGATGTATACTCTGTATGTGTGTGGTGTGTGTAGTGTATGTGGTGTGTGTGGTATGTGTGTATGTGGTATGTGATATGTATGTGGTGTGTGATATATGTGTGTGTGGTATGTACAGCCGGGGAACAACCTCACATATTGGTCCTCATCTTCTGCCTTGTTAGAGACTTGTCTCTTCTATGCCATTCTATGTACACACCAGGCCAGCCATACACACCAGGCCAGCCATACACACCAGGCCAGCCATACACACCACACTAGTCGTACACACTAGGCTAGCTGGCCTCCAAGCTTCCTGTGTCTGTCTCTGCCTCCCGTCTCACTGTAGGAGATTTGGGGTCATAGATGCAGGCTTTTTCACATGGGCTCTGGGGATCTGAAGTCAGGTCCTCACACTGGTGTGGTAAGTCCTTTACTCACTGAGCCATCTTCCAAGCCCCCAGCCCATGCATCCTTATCGTGTGTGTAAAGTAAGGCTTTATGGGGGAGTGACTTGCTTAAGGTCACACAGCTGGTGCAGCGCAAAGCTACATCCTGCAGGATCCCACAGTGCGCCACCCACTGGGTACCCACAATGCCGCTTCCTCTGAGTGAGGGGTCAGGGGCTGTGTCATGGGCTCCCCAGCAACACTCATGGGTTCCGGGTAGAGAGCCTCCTTCCTCAACTGGGACCTAATCGATGAGGCAGTACCTCCTGTACTACTCATGTCTATTTCAAGGACATGTCAGGAAGGGCAGCGTCTGTGGATTGGGTGCTGGCCGCAGTTCCTATCTCTGCCACCCACGTACGAGTCAGGCACAGTTAGGTGTGATCAAAACCCCCAGGACCTAGGAGGGCGGAGGTGGAAACAGATTCATGGAGTGCAGTGGTTAGCCAGGCTATCAAAAAAAAAAAAAAAAAAAAAAAAAAAAAAAAAAAAACAAAAAAAACAAAAAAAACAAAAAAAACAAAACCAAACAACAAAAATCAAGCTCTAAGTGGGGCGTGACACGGAGCCTCCAAGTGTTCACACAAACACATGTGTGCACAGACACAGAGAAGGGCAGGGAGAGGGAGGGAGAACACACAAGCATGGACCCCTGGCTGCTGCCTGTTCTTGGTATGTTTACTATAAACACTGTAAACAGAGATCGTTGAAGCAAACATGGATATGGTCTGGAACTCTATTTTTAACTTTGCCGGGAAGGGGGCCACGAGCTCAGTGAGTCACTGCAGCATTCAAACAGAATGTTTCCTCGCATTCCCCAAATTATACCCTCCGTGTGGAATCAGAAATCACGGGCTCAGAGAACTTCCTTTACAGTACTAAGAGCAGAAAACGCGAAACGTCTCACATCTAGAAGCCAGTCCGGAAAAGCAATCAAGACCCGTATTGCAACGCACAACTAGCGCCACCTTGAGTTCAGGAGGTGTAAGTGACACTGGAGGCCCAGAACACATGCCAACTGTCAAGACATTGATTAACTAGAAACAGCCAGCTGAGGTCACCACTGTCTCAAGACTCCCATGAAGAAACAACAGTGCTGACTCAGTTTGTCCTGGGCCTCTCTTAAATTTTCTATCCAAGAAATACACGCTGTGTTTGCAATTTGCACCAGAGCTTGGTTAGTGAAGTGGGGGATGGTGCACCCACGGACAGGGGCTCATGCAGCCAAGTGGAGATGCTAAACCCTGTGCATGCCTTCGTGTGGGCTGAGATCTGTTTCAGTGGATTACTACAGCACCCAACGCCATCCAAGAAATGTCAGACAAGTTGACCGCAGCAATTAAGTTGTCTGCCATCTGCAAGGGGGCTTGGCTTACAGCTTGCTAAAGTTAAATATATTTTGAAAAGAAAAAAAAGCCAAGTTTCTCAGTGTTTTGCCTATCTGTCAATCTCAGCCACGTTAGCCTTGGAGTGTCTGAAGGGAGGACTGTTCTCCCTCAAGGAATCGTTTAGTATTGGCATGCTGAAATTTCAGAACCCAAGGAGCACTCCAAAAATGAATTACTCCTTGAGAAACCCCGATTCTAATCTTGGGGTTGGCAGAGCCAAAAATTGGCTAGAAAGTGAGCCAGGCTGCAAGATGAAGGTCTTCTATCATCATCCCAGATGGCAAGTTCTTTTCCAAAGGAGCCAGCCCTGCGTGCAAACCTAAGCTCACATTCCTGCCTTCATTTCTTCAAGTCATGAGTACCTAAAGGTGACAGTGAACCCCCACAGTGAAACACTCACAAAAACCTTACTTTCTGAGCTGCATCCCCAGGCTGAGCTGTGGGAAGGGGGAGGATGAATCATCTGTAATCCTACTATGGGCCTGCCTAGAACGATCAGATCCTTCCCAACAGCCAGCTTTGACCAGGGCAACTTTCCAATCCATTCTTCTTGGAGACAAATTATCCCAGGACCAAGAAAAGCATTGTTGAATGTTTCCCCTCTGCACAAGGGAAGACAATGTGTCTTCCTCAGGTGACAGTCGGTTCTTCTCATCTCAAGACAATGGAAAGCTAAGTGTGGCTCACATCTGCAACCCCAGCGGTCCAGGGATAGGAGCAGAGGGCTAAGAGTTCAAGGCCTGGATGACATAGAGACTCTGTCTCATAGAAGAGGGATAGAAAGAAGCTGATGAGGCTGGGGAAGGTGGGGGTAATCATGGTGGAATGATGATCAACTGGTTCCCTAGAAAGAAAATCAAACCCCGACGTGAGGCTGTTTCAGTTTCTATGATCTAAGTATGCCTACACTGGCCAGTGTTGAGCCATTGATATTTAATAGCCAGGTGATAACACTCCTAAACCTCAACAACTAGTTCCCAGGAGCTGCAGGAGCTGAACTTCACTCAGCCAGCACTGACCAAAGCCAATAGTCAGCCAGCACTGACCAAAGCCAATAGTCAGCCAGCACTGACCAAAGCCAATAGTCAACCAGCACTGACCAAAGCCAATAGTCAGCCAGCACTGACCAAAGCCAATAGTCAGCCAGCATTGATGAAGTGCCAATAGTCAGCCAGCATTGATCAAAGCCAATAGTCAGCCAGCATTGATCAAGTGCCAATAGTCAACCAGCACTGATCAAAGCCAATAGTCAGCCAGCATTGACCAAAGCCAATAGTCAACCAGCACTGATCAAAGCCAATAGTCAGCCAGCATTGACCAAAGCCAATAGTCAGCCAGCATTGACCAAAGCCAATAGTCAGCCAGCATTGATCAAGTGCCAGTAGTCAGCCAGCATTGATCAAAGCCAATAGTCAGCCAGCACTGACCAAAGCCAATAGTCAGCCAGCACTGACCAAAGCCAATAGTGAACCAGCACTGATCAAAGCCAATAGTCAGCCAGCATTGATCAAGTGCCAATAGTCAGCCAGCATTGATCAAGTGCCAATAGTCAGCCAGATGCCCGAGATTGGAAATGTGTTGGCTGGGTGTGGTGGCACACTTTATAATCCCTGCGCTCAGGAGACACAGGCAGGAAGATCACAAATTCAAGACCAGTATGGGATGAGGGACCACGCTACAAGAAACAAAGGTGAGGAGGGAAGGGAAGAAAACGAAATTTCCAGTCTCCCAGAAGAGTTGACTGCCTGCTACACCCATCTTCTTAGGTCACGCACAAAGGAACAGAAACCAGCAGCTTGAAGGCAGAGTATCCCACCTGTTCTAGAAGTTCAAGAGGGCAGAAATCCAAAGGCAGAGCAAGTCAGTGCCCCTCTTGCAGCTTCAGCCAGCCGTGCATTTGATGTTACAAGCTGTCTGTATAGATGGCTCCCTCCACTCTGGCATAACTGTCACCTCATCTGGCCTCCAGTCACATTGCACAAGACCCTGCTCCACAGTCTCCTCCTCATCTATAACAACATTACTTCCAAATAAGGCCACCTGCATGGTGCCAGAAACTAACACCTCAGCATATCTCCTCGAGAGGCTGTTCACGTGTTGGTAGATGCGAGGGTAACCCTTCACCCACGCACATGCTGGCAGCAGAAAATGTCCTCTGTGGGTGAGGAGGAAGGAGAGAAGGGAGGAACGGATGGGAAGACAAGGAGAAGGAGACATTGGAAGGGAATAATTGTTGCAAGATATTTGATCACAGTGAACCTCGAAATTGTATTATTTACTAAAAACACCTGCTTCTGGTTGTGGCATGGCTCAGCCCTTAGCACACTCCTTTAATCCCTCTGGCTGGAATACAGACACATCCTTAGCACACACTTTTAATTCCAAATGATGAACATGAAGTTAGTTTATAGAAGAAAGAAGCCATGTTTGAAAGTGATGTCTAACTGAGGGGCAGACAAAGTGACGGATCAGAGAAAGATTTGACAGAATCGGATATGCCCAACTGTCATGAGAAGAGAGAGAAAAGGGAAGCTGCTTAAGAGGCAGTGCAGAGAGAAAGGAAGAAGGCAGTTTTACTGGGAGACTTTTACAGAGACAGGTTGCAGAGGAAAGCAGAGGGAGAGAAAGAGAGGAGAGAGGGGGAAGGGAGGGAGGGAAGGAGGAAGAGGGAGAGAGAGGGAGAGAAAGAGAAAGAGAGAGAGAGAGAGAGAGAGAGAGAGAGAGAGCAAGCCAAACACAGGTAAAGACTGTAGTAAAAAATTTTTAGTTCCAATCCAGAGTTTATACCCCGCCTTTGACCATTTAGTTCCCAGATAAATGACACACAACTTTTATCATTTATAGTAAGTCTTAATCAGCGCAAAAGCTGGGCAGATATCTACCCTCTATGTTATCACAATCTATTTTCCTATCAATAGCCCCGAGTTATTACTATGTTTTATCTGGGCTGTTCTTAACTCCAATTGGCCAGCCCTCCAGGCTGTGTTGTCATGACGGCTTTCTCGTGTTAGTTTGAGCCCAAGCAGAGCAATAGAGGAGAAGCTGAAGGGGGTGGGGGGGGGAGACAGATTGAATCAATCAGCTGGGAGAGGAGTTTAAGCCAAAACGGCTGAGTTTAGCCAGCCAGCCAGAGCTCAGAGAGAACTGGAAACAGTGAGTGTATTCAGAGTCTCAGAGGCTGAAAATGCTCTAGGCCTAGATGAGATTGTAGGGGGGTTGGGGGGGCAGAAGCTTCCAGGACTAGACCAGGGTTAGCAGATGGAGGCAGTGAGCCTCAGAGATGACAACTACGTCGGATGAACAAAGGAGACATTTACATCCGGCGCCCAGCAACGATTAGAAATAATATGAAGGTATAGGGAAAGAAGTGGAAGGTGGGTGGGCAGTGAGCAAAAAGAAGGGAGGGAAAGGGCAGAGAGGGGATGGACTTGGTCAAAACATCACATACGTATGTATGAAATTATCAATGAAAAAGAATAAGGGAGCTTCAACATAGTTTTTCAAGAGAACTCAATTCAGCCCACAACACCTACAAAAGTCAAAACACAACAATTTTCTGGGCCTCTCACTGGGAGCAGGACTTCTTTATGGAGAACTATATTGAAAGAAAAGCACTTTAAGCTAAGAGCATAAATCAGATTTTTCCACAGCATGAAGCAATGCCACCTTCTCACATTTATCATTTCAAAGGATTTCCTCCACAAAGCTCTTCTAAGAAAACCCTTGGGAGTGTTAATCCTCCCAGAAGAAAAAGAAACAAACTCAAGAAAGACTAAGTAAGTTAAGGCTCTGTAAACATCTCATCCAGAAGTAAGTTTGAAAATTAGCAAGTTAAAAGATATCAGATCTTTCAGCCCAGGATGCATCTCATTTGGCACAGTGCACCCCCAGCATGCCTCAAGCTCTAGGTTCCATCCCCTGCACATGTAAACTGTGTGTGTTAGCACACACCTGTAGTCCCAGCACCTGGAAGGCCGTTTCTTTGCTGCCTTGGGTCCAGTCCCCACAGTAGACCCTGAGGTAGAGGCTCAGAAGAAAGAGGTTGGTGGCAGTCTACAGGAGAAGGCTCCTGCTGTCAGAAGCCAGCCCAAGTGAAGATCTGCAAAAAGAAAAAAAAATAACACCACCAAGATTCTTGTGTTATCTGAAAAGGTAAAGCAAAACAAAAAGAAACGGAATGGGTTTTGAACCATAAAATGATTCAAGGGTGTAGAAATAGGGGGCTTAGTGAGTTGGGGTGTCAGGCAAAGTCAGAAGAGAGGGTTCATCTCTGGTCTTGCATACAGCCAAGGGGCCAGGAGGGGCCCAATGCAGAATAAAAAACCTACCCAAAGCACTATGAAGGGTGTGGTGGGTTGAAAGAAAATGGCCCCCATAGTCCCATAGGGCATGGCGCTATTAAGAGGTGTGGCCTGCTAGAGGAGGTGTGGTGTTATTAGAAGAAGTGTATCAGTCGGGGTGGGCTTTGTGGTCTCAGATGTTCAAACCAGACCCAGTGTCTCCCTGGCTCCTGTTCATCAGCTTATCTGTACAACACCATGTCTGTCTGCTTGCTTCCCACCATGATAATGGACTAACCCTCTGAACTGTAAGCCAGCCCTAATTAAGTGTTTTCTGGTACAAGAGTTGCCGTGGTCATGGTATCTGTTCACAGCAACAGAAACCCTAAGACAGGGGGTTTAATGATTTGTTTGTTTGTTTGGTAAGACCACTGTGTGGTTATTGATTGTGGATTCTAGAGATGACATCATGAATGTTGGACATCTCTAGGTAATTTTCTAAGAAGCTGGACCCTTAGCCTATATCAGGAATAGTAGGGTAGTGTCCAGGGAAGGAATGAAGACCACGTACCCGGTAGGAGGCAGTCCTCCCCTGATGGTCCACGTGACATGAACTTTAGGGTAGGTGATTCCTACTCTGACCCAGGTCACCTCTGTCCACCAGTTCTCCCACCCTAAGGGACAGGTCACCAGAGGCTTCTGCACATTGGGTTTAACTCTCCACATGGTGGTTGGTTTTTTAATCCCAACCCTTAAATATATTCATGGTCTTTGACTCAATATTTCCATTTCCAGAAAGAAAGTGCTCTAAGCTTTAATGAGGACTCTCCCAGCATCACTTCCCCCACATGTGCAGGGCCCTTCTAAGCACACACCCGGGGAAGCTGGCCCACATGTGCAGGTCTGTAATTAGACTTGTGACTGTATAAAGATGCTCTTTCTGAGGAATTGGCCCGAATCTGTAAACAGCCTTGGCATGAATTCGAAAGGGAAGAGTCATGTGTGCCCAAGGCCAGGGCCACTGACTTTCTAGCATGTCCATACTTTAATGGCAGAAGGTGGCATCTCTAACATGAGAGAGCCACAGACCTGGCAGGAGTCCACATAACAACCCAGGATTGCCCCAAGGGCTCAGAGAAGGTAAACTATGAAAGCACCTGGCTTTGAACCCTCATAACCTGCTCTATGATGCACTTCCTTCAATGAAGCTGCTCCTCCTAGGCCCGCCCTAGCACCATCAGATGGGGATTGAGTATTCGAAACATCTGAGTCTATGGAGGAAATTCTTATTCAAACCACCCAGGTGCTGAATTTGGCAATTGTGACTAGTGCTGGAGTAACTACTCATTGGTGTGCAGGAACATTAATGTAAATATAAGACATGCACACATCCACATATGTGCACATAAATCACCAGGTAACTACTTGTGGTTTTTTTTTCTTTCAATAAAAAGTTTACTGTAAAAAAAAATTTTAAACAGCCAAGAAAAGCGCTAAAGGAAACGTAAAAACACCACCCAAGCCCCTGACACTCACCGGTTAACAGTTGTAATCTACTGACCTCTGGGGTAGGTGAATCTACATATTGTCTTACTTTTCTATTGCTATGAAGAGACATCATAACCAAGGCAGTATATAAAAGAAAGCATTTAACTGGGGGCTATGGTGGGTTGAGTGATAATGGCCCCTCCCCCATTGGCTCATAGAGGGTGGCATTATTTGAAAGGCTTAGGAGGTGTGGCCTTGTTGAAGTAGGTGTGGCCTTGTTGAAGTAGGTGTGGCCTTGTTGAAGGAGGTGTGGCCTTGTTGAAGGAGGTGTGGCCTTGTTGAAGGAGGTGTGGCCTTGTTGAAGGAGGTGTGGCCTCATGGGAGGAACTGTGTCACTGGGGATAAGCTCACTCTTCCTGCTGCCTTCTGATCCAGATGAGGAACTTTCAGCTGCTTCTCCAGCACCATGTCTGCCAACACCCCACCATGCTTCCTGCCATGACAATGATGGACTAAACCTCTGAGCTGTCAGCTGGCCACAGTTAAATGTTTTCTTTTATAAGAGTTGCCATGGTCACCACAGCATTAGTCACCCTAAGGAAGGCAGAGGCTTACCTAAGTCTCAAAGGATCCATTCAGAACTAGCATGGCTGAGTGCGTGGCGGCAGGGAGGCAGGCACGGTCTGGAGCAGTGGTTGAGAACTCACCTCTGATCCACACAGTTGGAGCCAGAGAGAAAGACTGGGTAGGGTGTGGTTTTTGAAACCTCAAAGCTCACCCCCTGCAGCACACTTCCTCTAACAAGGCCACACCTCTTAATCCTTCCTAAATAGTTTTACCAACCAGGGACCAAGAATTCAAATATATGAACCTAGCAGCCTTCAGATGAAGATGTAGACCTCTCAGCTCCTCCATTCTTGTTCAAACCACTACACATATATCAAAAACATGGAATCGTATGGCATGCTTGCCCAGGCTAAGAAGACAGTATACATTGTTATATACCCAATAGTTAGTGCATATCATGTGTACATTTCACAGGTCACACGGGATTTTATTCCTAATGACAGAGTGGTTTGTAAGAGTGAATGTTTCATAGGCTCTGGGGTTCATACCTATAATCTCAGACCTTTTGAGGCTGAGGCAGGAAGAGAAGAAGTTTGGAGTCATCCTGGGCTACCCAGTAAGATGTTGTACATGGGCTGGAGAGATGGCTTAGCAGTTAAGAGCACTGACCAGCATTTGGCCAGCCTGGGCTAATCAGTAAGATGTCACACAGCATTTGGCCTGCCTGGGCTAATCAGTAAAATGTCACACAGCACTTGGCCAGCATAAGCAACCCTCTGAGTTCCATTCTCAGCACTGGAAAGTGAGCTACCTTCCACCAGTGCCAATCAGACAAGTGAAGGCAGATCCCAAAAGACAGACCCTACTTCCAGTGAGAATGGTGTAGAATGGAACTGGAAAGATGGTTCGAGTTCAATTCCCAACAGTCACATGGTGGCTCGAAACCATCTGTAACTCCAGTTCCAGGAGGTCTGATACCCTCTTCCGGATGCAGGTGCATAGACATGCATGCAGGCAAACACCCATACATGTAAAAAGTTTATCTTTTAAAACAAAAAGAATAGAAGGGAACACATGATTTTTCTTTAGGTACTGTCACATCTGTTTGCTCACAGGGGCCTTTACTTAGTGTGATGGTTTGCATATGCTCAGCCTAGGGAATGGTACTACTAGTGGGTGTGGCCTTGTTGGGATGGGTGTGGCCTTGTTGGGTGGGTGTGTAACTATGGGTGTGGTCATGTTGGGTGGGTGTGGCACTGTGGGTGTGGGCTTTAAGACCCTCACCCTAACTGCCTGGAAGCTAGTCTTCTCCTAGCAGCCTTCAGATGAAGATGTAGAACTCTCAGCTCCTCCTGCACCATGCCTGCCTGAATGCTGCCATGCTCCCACCTTGATGACAATGGACGGAACCACTGAAACTGTAAGCCAGCCCCAATTAAATGTAGTTCTTATAAGAGTTGCCCTGGTCACAGTGTCTGTTCACAGCAGTAAAACCCTGAGACACTTACCCTTTGCTTTTTCTCTATTCTGTTTTGTTTTTTGTTTTTTTGGGTTTTTTGTTGTTGTTGTTGTTTTGTTTTTACTTCGTGAACAGTGTGCTTTTCCTATTAAGGAAGTTGGATCAGATGCTCTAACAAAAAGACCCCACCGTGAGTCGGTTTCTTAAGAGAAATGAACATCTGCTGTCTCACCAATCACAGATGCCCAGCAGGGAGGTTTGCTCCACCCGCCCCTCACAGCCAACTTTTAACACTTAGGGCAGAGCCGTAGCTTACCTCTGAAATTAAAACGTTGAAAGTTTGTTCCCCCATGCAACCACACTGATAAATGAGACCTCCAGGAGAGAAGTCAGTGGGTCAACAGAATTCTGCCTCCTCCGTGGGTGACTAACCGACTGTAAGTGGTTCAGTGGTCAGTGGTAATCTGTGACATGTTCACTCTCCCCTTCTGGTGCCTCCACATGACGACACAGCATGAGACCTTCAGGGTGCCTGCTTCATGCTCATGGATTTCCCAGCCCTTAGAACTGTGAAGCAAGTACCGCTTTACCCTCAGTGAATTACCCAGTAAGAGTGCTAGTTACAGCCAGACAGTGAATGTAGACAGGTTCCCGGCACCCTGCTTCTTTACCGAGTCCTAAAAGAGATCACTCTCACCTGCAGTGTCGAGGTTGCTTCTGTGTCCTATCTGTGACTGGGAGAAAGCACACCTATTTTTTAACACCCCTGGCCTGGGATGACCCACACCACACTATCCACTGAAATCTACTCATATGACCACAGCAAATCCTGAGAAGGCTCAGACAAGCAAGAGGGTGCCAGGCATGAGCAGCAACCTTTCTTACCTCACAGTCTTCGTGGGCTGCAATGTGGCAAGGTTTAGCCTCATCCTTCAGACAGGGCATCGGCTTAGGTTCCAGACACATCTCCAGGCCCAATGTTAATCCCGGGTCCCTATTTCGTCCACCTGTACATCAGTTCCCTGTACCAAAGTCTTCAACCCCTCAAAGTCGTCCATGAGACATCAATTTCTTCAACTCTGGTTAGTGCTGACATTCTGACCCCCTTCTAAGAACCACGAGCATTCTTCACGGCATCTAGGATGAAAAATTCTCACCAGAGCCTCCAGCAAAGTCACCGTACACACCAGCTATAATTTCATAAGACATAGTCCCTAAATCATAAAGTGTGTGTGCACTGGACCCCGTGTTCAGTGTCCACCCAAGCCATCTTATTGATGGTCTACTTGCTGTGAGGAGACGCCATGACAGAGGCAACTCATAAAAGAAAGATTTGATCAGGGCTCGCTTACAGTTTCAGAGGCTTAGCCCATTACCGTCATACCACAGAGCATGGCAGACCTGGAAAAGAAGGTGAGAGCCACTTCCTGATCTACAGGCAGAGTGAGAGAGCTGAGTCTGACGTGGGCTTTTGAAACCCCAAAGCCAACCCACAGTGACTCACTTTATCCAACAAGGCCACACCTCCTAATCCTTCTAATCCCACCAAAGAGTTCCACTCCCTGGTGACTAAACATTCAACTATATGAGCCTATGGGGGAGGGAGGGCTTTCTTATTCAAACCATCCCAGAAGCCCCTGGAGGACTAGTGCTTTGTTGATTGGCAGTAGAACTTTCTGAGAAGACCTCCACAGTGGCTTTAAAGCGTAACCAGGTTATAACAGCTGCAGGACAATCGCACAGGCAGAGGAGAGAGAGAGTTTGAGCCCTGAAGGTCCCAGGGTCATGTAGCTCAGGTTGGACTGAAAGTCACTGCATTAACTTCTTTGCCCTGGCAGTCCAGGGGTCTCTTTTCTTCAGCGGAAGACTTCTTCCCCAACATCTCTCTGGAGTCTCTGCCCCACCCCTGCTGCTCCACCCGCTCTGTGAGAGTTAACATTCACTAGATTTAGAATCACCAAGGAGACATGTCTCGGAACATGTCTATGGGGGCATTTCCAGGAAGCCTTCACCGAGGAGGGAAGACGCACTCTGAACGCGGACAGCATCATCCGTGAGTTGAGAAGTCCGGGGATGGACATGAAGAATGTGAGCTGAGCAACAGCATTTGTCTGTCTCTGCTTCTTGCTTTCCCACCACGATAGAGCCCTACTCTGAAAATATGAGCTCAAGACAACCTCTTCCCCTCTCCACCCTCGTTGCTGACTTCAAAAATCCCACAGCTACAGGAAAATGGCAAGCACTCGTGACCGAGTCTGCCTGTGATTCTGAATTCCTCCCTCCCAGAAGAAACCCTAACCCTAAGCACCTGGAGGCTGCAGGAACTCCATCTCCACGACAGACACCTCTGCCCCTCCCTCCTGGCTTCAAGCACATCACCTGGCAGGGGAGCTCTCCTGGCACAGGAGGCCAGATTTTCATTCTTCTTCAGCCTTCCTCGTTCAGGCTTTTAAATACGATTCATATAATCCCTTTACTGGTGACTTTATTTAGAAGCCATTATGGGGATATTAATTAGCCTCATTTCAACAGTCTCAGGAAAATAATGGAAGTCCTACAATAGAGAAGAAAAAGAGATGGGGCATCCGCCAAAACGCACATGCTTAAGCTCATCGCCTCGCGTGGACATTTAGTGATGCCCCAAATCAATTACAATATTAACATCCAAACATAGTCAATTTAGAAACTGAGCAGGGCTAGAGAGATGGCCCACTGTTCTTGTTGAGAATTCAAGTTAATTCCATCCCCTTCCAGAGGCTCACAAGTGCCTGTAAGTCCAGATCCAAGAGAGCAAACGCCCTCTTCTGGCCTCCACGGGCACTGCATTCATATGCATACACATTCCAACACATACATAATTTAAATTATTTAAAGATTTATTTTATGTATATGAGCACACGGTAGCTGTCTTCAGATACACCAGAAGAGGGCATCGGATCCCATTACAGATGTTTGTGAGCCACCATGTGGTTGCTGGGAATTGAACTCAGGACCTCTGGAAGAGCAGTTAGTGCTCTTAACCATTGAATCATCCCTCCAGGCCCAATTTAAATTTTTTAAAATAAATGTTAGAAACAAAAAGTTAGAGTCTTATTTTAGCCATATTCTTTTTAAATTTTTTAATCTTTTTTTACTGGATATTTTATGTACTTACATTTCAAAGGTTATCCCCCTTTCCCATTCTCCCATTCCCCCTCCCCTTGTTCCATGAAGATGCTCCCACTCCAAACCACCCACTCCCACCTCGTTGCTCTGGCATTCCCTACACTGGGAAACGAGCCCTCACAGGATTTAGTCTTCTTCTAAAGTTCTACCTTACAACAAAAGGATTTTGGTAGACACTGCTCAGTTAATAATGCAAACCAACATTAGGTGCTAGTATTACTAGTGTCTGATCTGCAGCTTATTTTTAATGTGCAATTGCATCAATTTTATCAAATAAGACAAGTGAGATATATCTTTGCTAGGAAATATATAATTATAAACACAGCTTAAGTTATCTACTAAATAACACATAGCATTTAAAGCTTAACTTTTGGGAGGAGGGGGGATGGGAGGGGGGATGGGAGAGGGGGAAAGGGGGATAACCTTTGAAATGTAAGTACATAAAATATCCAATAAAAATTAAATTTTAAAAAAAGCTAGAGCACAGATATGATAGTGTACATCTTTAATCCCAGCCCTCAGGAGGCTGAGGCAGGTGGATTTCTGTGAGTTCCAGGCCAGGTAGGAGTACAAGGTGAAACCCTGTCTCAAAACAAACAAAAGCATACAAATAATAAAACTAAAATAGTGACTAAGGGAAGCCGAGGCATGGGTACGAATTGGACAGCCCGAGCAATTTAGGAAGACTCTATTTCATGAAAAGCCTAAGGGGGGGGGGGGCGCGGCGGCAGAGAGATGGTGGCCCAGTGGTTAGAGCACTGACTGCTTTTCCAGAGGTCCTGAGTTCATTTCCCAGCAACCACATGGTGGCTCATAACCATCTGTCATGGGATCCAATGCCCTCTTCTGGTGTGTCTGAAGACAGTGACGGTGTATTCACATACATAAAATAAATAAGTGTTTTTAAAACAATAAAAAGGCCTAGGGTAACGAGAGGGGAACTCAGAGCATTTGACTTGAACACACGAGGCCCTGATTCCATGCCTAGCACCACACCAACCAGACAGACACTGGTCACAGACACCATGTAAGTTATGATGCTAAACAGAGAAGTTACAAATATCACAATAACCATTAACATGAAACCCAGAGGCTTGAAGGAAGCATGTGCTCTTGGGAAAACGGTGGCAAGAGACTTGGTCACAGCAAGATTACCCTTCAGTTTGTAAGAGCCACAGTCACTCTAAGATACAGCACAAGTCCCAGTCACGTGGGAGAGGGGTCCCTCTGAACATCCCCCAAGTAAGTCCACAAACACTCAAGGAGAGGAGAGTTCATGAGGGTGCAGAGCTTACAGGAGGTCCACTTCAGCCCCACTGGAAGTCCATCACCATTACGAATCCACCCTGGAGGTGGTGGAGATGCATGCCATTAATCCCAGCACTCAGAAGGCAGAGGCAGTGAGTTCAAGACCAGCCTGGTCTACAGAGCAAGTTTCAGGACAGCCAGGGCTACACAGAGAAACCCTGTCCAAAAAGGAAGGAAGGAAGGAAGAAACAAAGGAGAAAAATGCACTGTTTCGAGGAAAGCCAGGTCAGTGTGCTATAGATACTTTTCTTAGCAGTCAGAAGTTGTTAAGCTAAAAATTGGCTTTGTATTTTAATCTAATGGGTTATTGCATGGTTGATTTTTAAATTTGCCTAATAGCATCCTTGACATATAGAAGTTTTTAATTATGTCAGGCTTATCAATATTTCCGTTTAGTCTCTTATTTGGTAATGTCATGGTTTACGGCACGGCACAAGAGAGCTCTCCCGTCCTAGATTAGCTAATACATCCTTGCTGTCTCCTGAGATGACTCCATTATTATGGCCCTGTGTCCCATGTCCTAGAATGCTTTCTTCACCACCAGGGTAATTTGTTTCTATAAACCATGTTGCTGCTGACCGGTTTAAAAGCCATTTGTTCACAGTTTTTGCTAATCAGTGACTTTTAAGGTGAAGAAGTGAGACTTCAGCAAGTTATTCACCCTTCCGCTCGCACCTTGAAGCGTGGCCGTAAGATAAGCAATAAAATTTCACAGGAAGCTGCTTCTTTTGGGTGCCACATCAGCACCATTCCTGTGTACCAATCCCCTGCGTTCCGGCTCTAACCGCTTTCCTGACTCAGACCACCGCTTTTGTGATCTCAGGTGTTAACTCTGGAGTCGTTCTGGTGCTGATCATCTGGTTTCTTTTTAATAGAAAGCTATGATTGTGCCAACAATATCCGTTCGCTTACAGCCGCCACAGCCACCTCGCCCCGGGGCGGAGGGCAGGGGCAGGGAAATCATTGGCAAGTCCCATGATACCCACACCACCTCCAGCTCATAGTCACGGCAATCCACACGGAGCACAGCACTGTGCGGAGCTGGAGATCCTTACCCTGGACATGGTAACCAATACTGTAAAGGTCTCACATGACCAGCATTGGTCTTTCCAAACATGGCCACCTATGGTCCTAGTAACCTATGCTCTTCATATGGGCAGCTTCTCTGGAGTCTGCACATGGGTGCTTTGCTCAGGCCCAGCCCAGACATGAACCAATGATTAATGTGATGTGTACAACACAGAATCCAGCTGACTCCCCCACGGCCTCTACTCACTCCCCGCATGAGCCTTGTCGTCTGCGGTATTCGGAGACACATCATTAAGCCTCTGCAGCCCACTTTTTAGAACAGTATCTTCACCACCATCGTGGTTTATGCTGACTGGCTTGAAAGTTGTGCACTCACAATTTTGCAGACCAGTGACTTTTTTTAAGGGGAAGAAGTGTTTTTGCCTAAGTTGTGAGCCACCTTGCAGGTTCATCCTGGAAGGAGACAAGAGAACTGAGAAAGAAGCCTCTATGTAGGCCAGCCCCTCCAAGGTGGCCTCACTCCATCCGTTTCCCTGCCTGATACCTGCCTCCTGCCTCCACAGACAGGGGTCTGCTCTCAGCTGCTGTAAGTGCAGTGCCTTTGAAAATCAAAGCCTCAAACTGACTGGTTATGCTGTGTGTGTGTGTCCTTCTGTCTCTGCTTCTGTCTCTCTCCCTCCCCTCTTCCACTTTCCCTGAGACACCAAAAGCACACTGGTAAGTATGGCCAAATGTGCCGATTTCTGAATGCTACCCCACTGTGCCTGTATGAAAGGATGGTGGGCTTGCACCAGGGAGATTCAGATGAGGGAATGACTTTCACTGAAGGACGAACTGGTTTGGGTGGGAAGGACTCCAGTAGCTTTGGGGTGCACTAAAAGCTTATTCTTTTCATTATAATTATGGATTCATAAAGCCATAGCCAAAAAAGACATGGTTAGACTATAAGGCCTTCGTTTCTTTGACCTAACATCTGAGCTCTGTTTCCTTCTAGCCCATCATCCCTGTCCCAGGACACTGGTTCTCACCCCCACCGGCTGTGATGATGTAGGAAGGAGAGACCTATACCTTCCACACTCTGTATAGCACCTCCCTTCCCCCACCCTGCATGGTGCCTATTCCACGGATGCTGAAAAGGGGGAGCCTTCCATTATTGTGGAAGACAGAACGATGGGCGTGAAAGACATCTAGCAATGTATGACACTCTCGTAAAGCAGGATAGGCGCTTTATTTTAAATCCCACCTACTCCCTGCTGCCCAGGCGCCAGCTGTCTCCAATCATCAGAATGCCCAGAGGTGTCTCCCCCTCCAAAGCACTCAGTGACCAGCACTCTCACCTCCCCACACTGACCGCCTGACTCTGACCGCCTGACTCTCTTGCTACCCCAATGTGGCTGCACCCTCTTCTGCTTCAGCACCTACAGAGCAGGCAGACCGGTCACTGTGCACAATGAGACCGGCTCACATAAAAGTTATTTGTATTGAGCTGTACGGCGAACAGCATCTTCCTAACACCTGCCAAGTCCTCATGCTAGAAGTCTGGGAAGACACCTGAGTCCTCGCCTCCACTGCCACCACCTCCAAGCCTTGGACAGACTTCACTTTTCTGGAATTAGAAACCAGAAGGGAGGCAGACAGCAGGGACAGAGGCCAAGAGTTCTGTGTCCCTGTGACACAGCAATCCACCCCGGGTACACAGCCTGAGAGACTTCTGTGATCCCTCTAACAGGAGAAACTGAGGCAGCAACCCTGCATGCCCCAGGAGCAATGCTGCTCGGAGAGCAAAGCCTTCCGCTTGCCCCGGCTGCTGACAGAGTACGCTTCTTCCAGGAAAAAATTATTGTCATGTCTGCAGAGAAAAATCCAGGGGGAGGGGTCGAGGGTGAGGGTGGGGGTGGAGACAGTTTTCTATTGTTCAAAGTCAACCTTCTTCAACATGTTTGTTCTTTCTTTCTTGATGGGACTGTGTGTGTCACGTAGGCACGCGAAAGCCAGAAGGCAACCTTCCAGAGTCTGTCCTCCTTCCCTACCGCATGAGTTCCTGGGATCAGACTCAGACCATCAGCTTTTGCAGCAAGCACCTTTAACCCCTGAGCCATCTTATCAGGCCTCAGACTAAAGGTCTAGTGCACACAGATGCCTGTGCTGTGATTTTAAATGCTTGTGGGTGGTCGTAGAAGAATCCAGTATTGATACAGTCGGATATTTAGGGAATATATCATAGACCCAGGTTAGCCAGGCCCTGAAAAAAAAGAATCTTTGCTGAGCAATACTGCCCCCTTGTGACTAATCTTCACTCATAATTTCAGTAGGTTAGGGAGGGCTGCCCAGTAACATATGGCTTGTTCAACCGCTTAGCACAGTCTAACGCTCTTGTGTGCCTGGAGGGAACATTTATATGAAATAACCCCTTCTAAGTGAGCAAGAGTTTGATTTAAGAGCACTGTCATCAGATATTCACCAGAGTTCACAGTAGCACTTGAGAGAACGTGGGCTGCCGACGTGCCGACAGCTTCGCCCCCTCACAGCCCTCACACCAGCCCCACTGAGCGTGGCAATGTCCAGGGGACTTCAAGTGTAAATTCCTCCTGACCTGGAAAACCCACCTGATGGATTTGTTCTGCTGTGATGAGAGACAGCTCCTCAAAGCATTTTCAGGGATCCTAAAAAACTGTCTGTATGCAGAAGTCGATACATAACTCAGTTTAGGATGAGTCGTCCACCAAATACCACCCAACCCAACAGTAATAAATCTCCTGTATGAGGCACATGTGGGGCTGAGGGCTCCAGCCTCTGGCTATAACCTGAGGTCTACGCACAGGCAGCAACTGTCACGCCTGTGACTGTCTCAGCCCTGCTTCTGATGTGCAGTTTGAATCTTCAGCTTATGGAGATCACCACAAGATGCACATTAAAGCACCCTCAGACTCAGTCGGGCAGTGTGTGCAGGAAGGCATAGCTTGCAGGACCCTAGCTCCTGTGGGAGCCCTTGGGTCCAAGCTGAGACAAGTTGATTCTCAGACTCAGTCATATGTTGAGAAAGGCTGAAGTACTGGATCACATCTGAAGATGACTGAGGTTGTATGGCACTTGGGCTGAGCACTGAGCATTTGAAAGTTCCCCAGTTTCAGAGTCTCTGAGAAAGGAACAGAGATTAGAGACCCTTTCTCTTTGAGCCTTAATAAGCTGTGTGAAGGCTCGATGTCAGTGTTTTGATCCTACAGGGTTGGCTCTGTGGAAGCCTCCTTGTGCTGAGAGGCTGCATTAAACAAAATAAGACACGGACAGAAGACAGTGTGGCCTGTGTCCAATTGGAGGGCCATTCGGGTTCTCCAAGATCTCAGAGAACTTATATGGATGAAGGTTGCCTTTCAGCCTGAATTCAGAGCTGTCCGGGATGCCCTAGGGCAGCCAGCAAGCTGATTTCCGGATCCCTTCAAGCCTCACAGCCACAAGCCAATGAAAAGAGGATACCAATGAAAGAGTTGTGTCCGTTGCCTGGAAGCCACATTGAAAACCACTGCTCTGGACTTTAGACATCTGAACATTAGCAAGCTTCAGTCCTTGTCCTCTTGGGTGGCAGGCTGAGGTTACATTCAGGAAAGGCAGAAGAGGAAACGGTTTTCCTAGTGTGCCTTGTCCAGTGCACCACGACTCGAGCGAAGGAAGGTGAAGACCCGGGCTGGAGAGATGGCTCAGCGGTTAAGAGCATGCATGAGGCTGGACTTGGCTCACATCTTTAATCCCAAACCTTGAGAAGCAGAGGCGGATCTCTGTGGGTTTCAGGCCAGCCTGGCTTATATAGCAAGTTTCAGGTCAGCTGAGACACATACTGAGATGCTGTCTCAGAAAAGTAAAAGAAAATAAAAAAGAGCATACACACACTCATAAATAAAACAAATAAACCCTTATTTTTAAAAACAGGCAAAGATTTGATTTTTGAAGTTGTACTGCCCGCTGTTTACAAGGCATGTGGGCTTGTGTACCACCATAAATCAGGTGGTTCCTACCGCGCCTTCCTTGGGTTAGATAAGTTACTATAACAGCTTACCACATTTAGGAAAACATTTGCTTCTTTCTCACTTGATAATAAGAGGATATAGCTCAAGAGGCGCTACACTGAAGAATTGGCAATAGCAAGGAATAGGAAGAGGTGTACCCCCAGTACTTCCTTGCTCACCCACTGATGTCTCCACGCACTGCAGATTGAATGCTCTTATGGAGGCTTCAAGAGCACGTGTCAGATTATTCCGCTCGATATCTGCCTCTCTCCTCCCTGAAGGATGAAGATGGAGATGGAGTTACAAACATTCAATCCTGGCTTCGTCTTCCTGATGCTGGACCCCATCCTGAAGCTTCCTAAGTGACCAATAAGAGGCTCTTCAGAAAGAGAAAAGCACGTTTGGGTGGTTTCTTTCTCCTCCTCCTCCTCATATAGATCGTCATGAGCCACCATGTGATGTCCCCTTCCACCTACCTGGTCAGGGCTAGTGCCCATTTTAACAGACCCATTGATCATTTCAGAAACCTCTGGTTACTGTACATCACCCAGACAAGACACACTCCTCAAATTCAACTTGCATATTTGGCAGATTAAACAACATTATCATAAAAAAAAAGAAGTGAGAGGTGTGTCCGCGCTGTTGTCTGCTGAGGGAAATCACGTGACTTTTTCACAGCACCGGCCTCTCTAGACTGAAGGCCTCAGGTCCGATGTGGAGCAGAAGAGAAATGACTCAGGCTGTGGAGTGGGTGAGTCAGCTTTGTGCTATGGGAAACCAGCTGACTGCTGCAGGGGAGACCGTGGAGGGTTCCCAGAGGATGCTTTCGTAACAGATGACAGGAAACGGCGATTCTCAAAGACAGTGAACAGGTTTTATCATCAGGTAACTGGAGAATGACATGAAGCTTAGCCAAGTTCTCCCATCTCCAAGACTACAGCTCCCTGTTGCCTTGGCTAGTTGCTATGTGACCTCCAGCCCCGTGGGAGTGGGAGGCTCGTCACTCATGCCCCTGATCCAGTCATTCTCACTCACTGCTCTGACAAAATGCCTAAAGAAAGATATTTAAGGAAGGAAACATTTATTTTGGCAAATGGCTTGGGCCAGGCTAATGGTTTGAGCCAGACTAGAGGCTTGGGCCAGGATAATAGCTTGGGCCAGGATAATGGCTTGGTCCAGGCTAGAGGCTTGGGCCAGGATAATGGCTTGGGCCAGGATAATGGCTTAGGTCCAATCCATCATGTTGGAGAAACCATGGCAGCAGAGAAACTGTGAAGCAGCTGGTCATGTTCCATCAACGTTCAGGAAGCAGAGAAGATAAATCTTGTCTTAGTTAGGGTTACCATTGTTGTGATAAAACACCATGACAAAAAAACAAGTTGGGAAGGAAAGGGTTCATTTGGCTTACACTTTCACATTGTAGTACACTTTCACTGATGGAAGTCAGGACAAGAACTCCAAAGCAAGATTTTGGAGGCAGAAGCTGATGCAGAGGTCATGGAGGGGTGCTGCTTACTGGCTTGCTCTCCAAGGCTTGCTCATCCTGCTTTCTTATAGAACCCAGGATGACCACCTCAGGGATGACACCACCCACAGTGAGCTGGGCCCTCCCCCATCAATCACTAATAATTTTTTTAAATACCCTATATGTTTGGCTGCAGCCTGATCTTATGGGGGCATTTTCTCTATTGAAGCTTCCTTCTCTAGAGACCTTGAGTCAAGCTGACATAAGAGTATCCATCACAGCCTGGTGCTCTTGTGTTAAGCCTCAGACCTCCCTTATGGGATAGTTCCAGCCACATATAGGATGGGTCTTCCCTCTTTGGTTAAAATATTCTGAAAATAACCTCACAGATACACCCTGAGATATGTTCCCATGCAATCTGACCTGATCAAACTAATGAAGATTAATCATGACAGAGAAGAGTCTAGAGAATCTTCTATTTCTCAACCACTGAACCAAAGTTTTCCTCTGATTGGCTCAGAGTTCTCCTATCTGTGCCACAAGAAGTCCAGTGTACAGGTGAGCTTGAACTGGTTCAGCTTGGTCCCACCCAGCCTACTACCCCAGAATGTCTGCCTCCTGTTAGAAAGGGGACAGGTTGAGTGGTGGTGGGGAGCTCTAAGGTACCTGGGTTTGTTCTTTATCATCAGGCATCTTGGTCTGCTCTTGTTGCCTGAATAGAATACTAGACATTAGAAAACATAAACAACCAATGCTAGAGACTCATGTAGATTTGATCCTTAGCACTACAAAAGGAAGAAAAATTAAAAATATTTTCTCAGTACAGAGGTACACACATCAAGGCCCAGGGAGCAAGGTTGGCTTTGAATGAGGCCTGTCTCCTCTACATGCAGGTGGTGCTGGCCCCATGTCCTAAGAGTCTTTTCCTCAATCAGTTTAGCAGTTCCTCAGAAAATATTACTACCTGAGGACCCAGCTATACCACCCCTGGGCATATACCCAAAAGATGCTCTAACATAACAAGGACACATGCTCCACCATGTTCAGAGCAGCCTTATTTATAATAGCCAGAAGCTGGAAAGAACCCAGATATCCTTCAAGAGAGGAATGGATTTGTTGTACATTTACACAATGAAGTAATACTCAGCTATTAGAAACAATGACATCATGAAATTCCTGGGCAAATGGATGGAACTAGAAGCTCTCATCCTGAGTGAGGTAACCCAGTCACAAAAGAACACACATGGCATGCATTCATTGATAAGCAGACACTAGCCCCCCAAAGCTCTGAATATCCAAGAAACAATTCACAGACCTTTTCAAGCTCAAAAAGAAGGAAGACCAAAATGAATATGACTCAGTCCTTCTTAGAAGGGAAAACAAAACACTCACAGGAGGAAATACAGGGACAAATAAAGAAGCAGAGATTAAAGAAAAGATCATCCAGAAACTGCCTCACCTGGGGATTCACCCCATATGCAGCCACCAAACTCAAACACTATTCCTGATGCCAATAACTGCTTACTGGCAGGAACCAGAGAAAGGACTGAAGGAGTTGAAAGGGTCTGCAATCTCATGGGAAGAACAACATTATCAACCAACCAAATCCTCCACAGCTACCAACCAATAAGTACACATGGAGAGACCCATGGCTCTAGTTGCATATGTAGCAAAGGATGGCTTTGTCTGGCATCAATGGGAGAAGAGGCCTTTGGTCCAGTGAAGGCTCATTTTTTCCTGTGTAGGGGAATGCCAAGGCACTGAGGTGGAGAGGGTGAGTGGGAGAGGGTGCACATTCATGGAAACAAGTGGAGGGGGAGAAGGGTGAGAATTTAGAGGGGAAGGGATAACATTTGAAATGTAAATACAGAGAATATCCAATAAAATAATTTTTAAAAAAAAAGATGAGACTCTAATCTTTATTCCTAAGGGAAAAGGGGGAACTACTTTTCTATTGTTATTAAGAAAAAAATGGTCTCTTTCCAGTTCATAAGGAAAAAAGCTGTCAGTGTAATATCCTTTCTCAGTTCTTATTCTTGCTTAGGATACAGGATCACATGGTGTTCCAAGCATCTCTTCTCAAAAGTCTACAAGTTCAAACATAAGTTCAAATCATAAATGGAATAAGAAGTAACAACAGAGATATTTACATGTGCTTCCATTAGGACTAGTTATCTAAGGAGACACTATCTCCACAGGTTAAGAGTTTGAATCAATAGTTCTTATGTCTAAGTTAGCAAGGTGTTCTCAGGAGGCAAATCATCTGCCTCATGTCGCATTAGTACTGAAGTTTTATGTAGATAAATCCAGACAATATTTTTTGCCCTTGCACCTACAAAAAATTATCCATTCCCAGTTTTATGACCTTGACTTATTAAATAATGGTTTCACAGCCAGATCAGAAAGAATGTTTTCCCGATAGTAACTATGTTTCACATTTGCTTTCTATCCTAGTACAATTAGCTTGTGACACAAGAAGATTCACAGAGCCCTAATCACAGCTTTCATACTTAGAGGGGCATGAAATTACCTGTAAAGTTTGTATAAATTTAGAAATTCTATAGAATCATTGTTAGAAATTAAGACATCATCTATCTGACTACATAGCATTACTACCAGAGAGTACATTTTCATTGATCTGCAGAAAATCTGACCAATAGGATAGGCTAATGCCCAGGGATCATTATGATATTTAATAACAGGAAAAACATAATAACAAGAATCACTTCTGAGATGAACTCTCTAAAAGCCTTGCAGTTTTAGAATGTATCCACAGCAGCCATGGTAAACAATGTGTTACCTCCAGGAAAGCCATTTGTGTTTGCCTCTCCTGGACTGCTCTTACACACACACACACACACACACACACACACACACACACACACCTTTAATCCCAGCATTCAGACTGCGGCAGAAGCAGCAGACCTCTGTGAGCTCAAGGCCAGTGTGATCTACATAGTGAGTTCTAGACCAACCAGGGCTACATAGTAAGACCCTGACTTAAAACAAAAACGAAACAACCTTGAAGGATAGGAGATGGGACACTGCTATTTTGAGGGTTATTTTGAGCCAACAACATATTGAAACCCAGTAATAAACAAGGCCCTGATTCAGGCAAGGTGAAAGGACACATAAGTGTCCCCTGACTTCCAAATGTAAGCCATGGTATTTAAACGCCTGCACTCATATGCACATGAACATAGCCATACATATCAGAGAAAAATTAACTTTTATAAAGAAGAACAAGCATGCAGTTCCAGCCAGGATCCCTGTCCTACACGGAGAGGCAGTTCTGCTTGCCCTGCTGAGTGACAGACCTAAGTACCTGGACACTACACCTGCTCCACCACAGGCACTTAGCAAGTCAGGCCCCCTTCTCCATGGGCCTCACAGTAGCTCTCTCTGTGATAGATGAGGCTTCTACAGGTGAAGATGTAGTTGCAGGAGAAGATTTACTGTCATTATTCTTCCTTTTCTCAATTAACCAAGGCTGTCACCCACGCCTGGCAGTGAAAGTCAGAGTTTCCCACAAGTAACTACGCCAGGCTGCTGCATCCAACCTTTTCTTCTGCCCTCTCACAACCTGCTAGACAGGCAGTCAATCCAGGCTGCCTTCAGAAAAGGCATGACTGCCATCAAAACGTTCCCACTTGCACCTTCTCTGTGTCAAGGAGCGCCATTTTCCCAAGCTTTCACTAAAAACAAAATGCAACTTGTGGAGAAAGACTGGCTGGGGCGTTGATTTGCAGTTAAGACTGACTACTTAAGCAGTGCCTGAGAGGTCTTAGATTAAATAGGTCATTGGAGAGGGTGCTACCATGTCTCACACGCAAAGCACGTGTGGTAACTACAGTTAGTATGCCAGGAATGGGCTCCTACATGATGATCAAGGCATTCTAAAGCTAGATTATTAAGTTGAGAAGCTACGCAGTCAGGTTGAAATAGCCTACTCCGCTTCTCTCTCAGGCTAGAAGGGAACTCTCTTAGGTGATTTTAGTTTATGTGCAGACACTATTCATGGTGAACCAGGGCTATATATGAGCCTTGGAGAGTGGGAAAGGGTAAGGTTTCATTGGCTGGAGTTTAAAGTACCATGAATGCCTCATTTGTATGGAGAGGCATTCCAGGAATCCCAGGTACTTACTGAGCACGTTCTTACTGAGCACGTTCTTACTGGGAAAGAAGAAGCTGAACTTGTAGGTCTGCCAAGGACTATTCCATCTTCCCCAAGTAGAAGGTGTGGGGGCTTGGGCTCAGAGAACGGGGAAGCCCTGCTGGTAATGGGAGCCCTCCATTTCTCACCTCAGAGGAGCTATCTGGACATGGTAGACTGTGACCTTAACTAGCAGAGTTTCCCCACAGGACGGCACGAGTCCCTCCTACTGTAGAAGGCTCTTCACTCAGTTCATCTGATCTATTCTTTAGGCCTCGTTCACCAAGGGAGTCCCAACTGAAAAACCTCCACCCGTTCTCCACAAAAACAGAGCACCAGGGATCCTCCAAGGGTCTCTCACTTTCTCCTTCCATCGCTGTCAGAACAAAGTTGTCAAACTTGAACATGATTTAGAGAAGAGTCTCCATTGGCATAAAAAGCGAAATCTAAATGTAAATGTCCTCTCTTGCTCTGTTTACATTGCTGGAACAAAACACCCGAAACTAGGACATTTATAGCAAACAGAGATTTACCTGGCCGAGATTCTGGAGGCACTAGCGGGTTTGGCGTTTGGTAAGGCCACTTCCAAGATGGTACCCTGAATACTTTGTTATTCAGATTGGAGGAATATCACCCCTCACACAGCAGAGAACAGAGAGAGAGAGAGAGTGAAAAGGGAACAAGCTCTTACACCAAGCTCACTCGGGGATGGAGCCCTCAGGGACAAATGGCTACTAAAAGGACTCACCTTACCACCATGACAATATTGACTAAGTTTCCACATCAGGGAGAACCTAGAACTGTATTTGAGTTTATTCTGCTTCTTTCTCTTCTTAAATCAGCAGCATTCAAATTAGAAACCTACAGCAAGGTGCAGTAATTCCAGCACTCAGGAGGGAGAGGTAGGAGGATCTCTGGGAGTTTGAGGTCAGTCTGGTCCACACAGTGAGACCCTGTCTCAGAGACAGGAGAGACCAACAAATCAGCAATGTGTCAGCAAAAGCATGTCAGATCCTGTGGTGTGCCGCATGCAGAGTGAGCGTCAGTCCTCACTGCTCCTGATTCTTGGGCCACACTGAGCCTCTTGCTCCATGAGCTCATTCCCTCGTCCTGTCTTCCATCGTTACTCATTGCCTGGGGCATTATCAAGGCAAGGCCTACTGGACAGAGCCGTCTATCTGCAGATGTCCTGTGTCACTTCCAGCTGAGACCGCCCACTGCCTGAGCTCTGTGCTCACCTGCCTAGAGCTGACAGCTCCAGTTTGTCCAAGCCTGCAGACAAGTTCTACTTCAGCTGACGTAACCCCCTACACCAGCTCATCACCTGGGACTCATCTCCTTAATTTCTGCATTCAAAAGATTAGCAAGTCCTAGGAAACAGTGAAGATTCAAGGGTTGGATTTCTGGGGACAACGTGATCAACCTGTCAGATCACTGGCTGATCACAGCGTGGACTGGTGTCATATTATGAGCTCCGAGTTCATCTCTGCTACTGGCTGATCTGGCACTCAGCAGCAGGTCCAGGGTGTCCAGGGACACCAGGCATAGTGTCCCTGATACTGTGGTCACCTGGTGCATGAACTGGCTGAACCAAGGGACTGACTGCTATTCCAGAATGTAACCTCTGAACACTCATGAATATTCAACGTCTATGTTGAGATCACCGCTGAGTACCAGCCTGGTCTGCAGAGAGTTCCAGGACAGCCAGGGCTACACAGGAAAACCCTATCCCATAAAAATGGGGGAAGGAGGCATTGCTGGAGAGATGGCTAAGTGGTGAACACTGACTGATCTTCCAATTCTGTTCATTTCCCGGCAACCACGATCTTTAATGGAATTCAATGCCCTCTTCTGGTGTGCCTGAGGAAAGTGACAGTATACTCACATACATAAAATAAATGTTAAAAAAGACAACAGAGGGAGAGGAAGAGGGAGGGAGAGAGATCACCATATCACCTCTGGTTACTACCAGTTTCCAACCATGTTCCTTCTAATTCATTGAGCATCCAGTCAAGCGTCAGGGCAGCCCATGAAATGAAAGACAATGGCAAATCAGCCATTCTGATGAAATTGAAATTTCAAATGAAATGCTGTCAAATGAAAGACAGCAGCAAAATATGCAGCCAGGTAGGCTGCCCCAAATTCTTCCCCCGGGGATGATTACCATCCTTAAAGAATGTTCCAGAAAAGGACTATATTGCTACAGTGTCCATTTTGATGTGATGCCCTCTGTAAGCCAGGTCTTCATCTCCTCTTCCTTGTCAACTAACAGGAGGGAACATCCCAAGTGGCCACAGGTGTGCAGAGGAACCATGCAGGGTCCTTGTCCCACCACACTCCACACTGTGACATACACCTCACCACAGGCCCAAGCAACAGCATCACAAAGCAAGAGCAAACTGTGTCTTTAAGGCTGAAGCTGCAGCCGCACTCACAGAGCTAAGTCAGTACAGCACAGGGCTCAAGCTCCAGCTGAGAACAGATCCCCATCTCTCACAGCGTTGCTTGTGGCCCTGCAAACATTCTGAACAGATGCAAACTCTACTACAATAACCAGAATGCTTCAGCATCTGCCACCATTGTATGTTCATAAATATGCAGATAGTCGCAAACCCTAACATACAGAAAAAAACAAAAATGCCTCCAAAAGTGAGTGAACTGAGACTAGAAATAAATGGGACATGTAAATATCTATATAAGGATTCCATAACCGAAATGAGGTGGGGACGGAAGGGAAACAGCTTGTCTACATGCACCAAATTAAAGCTTCACCATGCTGCTCACCCTGTGTCTGGGAAAACACTGTGGCTTCTCTGGGTTTGTTACTCATTATCTTAGTACCAACACCAGGTGCTGCAGAGCTAGGATGATGCTCCCTGCATTGCAAGGAGCCCTAGTGTCTTAGGGTTTTACTGCTCTGAACAGACAACATGACCAAGGCAACTCTTATAAGGACAACATTTAATTGCGGCTGGCTTACAGGTTCAGAGGTTCAGATCATTATCATCAAGGTGGGAGCATGGCAGTATCCAGGCAGGCATGGTGCAGGAGGAGCTAAGAGTTCTACATCTTCATCTGAGAGAGGGATGCTAGCTGACTTCTTGCTTCCAGGCAGCTAGGACTAGGGTCTTAAAGCCCACACCCACAGTGACACACCTACTCCAACAATGACACTCCCTGGACAAAGTATATCCAAATCATGATACTCCACTTTCTGGCTCCCATAGCCTTGTTCAAACATATGAGGCTATGGGGGCCACATCTAAACATAGCATAATGCAAACTACATTTAGTTTAACTTCCAAAGTCCCCATAGTCTATAGCAATCTCAACAAAGTTCAAACTCTCTTCTGCAATTCATCCAATCACTTAACTGTAATTCCCAAAGCAAACCAGTAAGTAACATCCCTCCATGGCCTCTGCATCAGCTCCTGCTTCCTGACCTGCTTGGGTTCCAGTCCTGTCTTCCTTTGGTGAGGAACAGCAATGTAGAAATGTAACCTGAATAAACCCTTACCTCCCCAATTTGCTTCTTGGTCTTGATGTTTGTGCAGGAATAGAAACTCCGACTAAGACAACATCTCCATAGCTGATGCCAAGCAGTTTTCAGATCTCAACTCCTTTTCATCTTTGTTGACTGCAACAAACTTCTTTCTTCTGGGCTGATTCCACTCCCTGTTAGCAGCTTTCCTCAGGAGATAGCCCAGGACTCTGGCATCTCAAACATCTTGGTGTCTCCAAGGCAACTGCAATGTTATTATATCTTCTTGTTTCAATGTCTGGGATCCACACAAGATCTTCTGGGCTCCTCCAAAGAGCCAGTGTCACTTCTCTAGCTCTGCCCTCAGGTTGTCACTCCACTGCTGCTGCTGTTCTCGGTGGTCATACATGGTACTGGCATCAACAATTCACTGGAGTCTTCCGATGCAACTAGGTGTGGAGAGCAGGTGTGGCGGCAGTCCCAAGATGACGCTTGGGACTCCAGCCTAGTCTTGTGACTAGCACCTGACTTCCTCCTGTCCCCCCCCCCCCCAGATTAGCCACTCCTACCATGCAAGCTGCGCAGGCACACCCATGATGCGAGATCAGGACAGATGATGCGGACCTATGAACTGCAGCCATGAAACATGGACTGAGCAGGCGGAGTTGAAAGAGGATAGAAGGGACTGCTCTTAGGGGGAGAGAGAAGAGAGAAAGAAGGGGAGACAAAAGGTTTTAACTTGCATGCTTTAAGGTTCCTGAATAAACCGCTTTGAGAAGAACGCTGTGTTTTCGCTCCTTTTCTGCTGGTCGGAGACGGTAGCGACAACTAGGCTTAACCAATAGCCTCTCATAGGCTCTTTTTATGGCCCCAAGCCTCAACTCCTTTGCATGATCCCTTCAGTCCTGGACCATCAACTGCAACTAAGGCTGCATCTTCACCAATGGCCTTCCATGGCCTCTCACAGTGCCAACCCTCAGCTGCTCTTCATGACCCCTTCATGCTTCAAAACCAGTAGCACCTGGGAGACTCTTACACATTACCAAGCACAGCTGCAGCACGAGGTACAACCCTGGCTCTCTCTGGAACACAGCTTTTTTGTGCTCTCAGAAAACACTTCCCAGAAGACTTCACCTCAGTGATGCTGATCGGCTTTTAACTACCACGTTTCTTAGCTCCATCTAACCAGCATCAGTTGTCCCAGTGGTCCCTTTTATTCTGGACACTATAAAGCCAGAGCCTCATGGCCAAAACTGCTAAGTCCTGCTGCTTGCAAGAGCTGAAACATGGCCTCCTTGTTCTATTACATTTTCATTAGCTTCCTCTTTTCCAACTCCTTCACTACCTAAGCTTGGCTGTCCTGGATCTTGCTCTGTAGACTGATCCTGAACTCAGAAATCTGCATGTCCATCCCTTGGGATTAAAGGTGTGTAGCATCATGCCTAGACCCAAATTTAGCTGGGTGGGATCTTGTCCCAAGGTCACCACTCCCTTAATTCAGTTTAATATCCTTGAACACAGGATTCAGCTTCATTTCACTTCCTGGTGCCCCTTTAATACTTGAACTGTGTATTTTATATTTTTCCTTTCTAATCTTGCTATGCTTGTTCAAACCGCTCTTCGTGAGACTTAACCAGAGAACAAAGTCTACGATTGGCATTTCTAGGACTTCCTTTGTCAATGCAATTAATAAAAATTTCATCTTAGCCTCAGGTAGACTCTTCAGGCAAGGGTAAAAAGCAGCCACATTCTTCACCACAAAAACAGTTTCTACACCACATATTGAAACTTTTCTCTGAAACCTCTTGAGCCAGGCCTGCACAGTTCAAATCACAGCAACAAAGCCTTCCATATTCCTACTAGAATGACCCATTAAGCCCTACTTAGAACATTCCATGACTTTCCAAATCCAAAGTCCCAAAGTCCACATTTTTCCAAACAAAAACATGGTCAGGCCTATCATAGCAATACCTGAGTCCCTGGTACCAACTTCTGTCTTAGTTAGGGTTTTACTGCTATGAACAGACACCATGACCAAGGTACCTCTTATAAGGACATTTAATTGGGGCTGGCTTATAGGTTCAGAGGTTCATTATCATGAAGGCGGGAGCATGGCAGCATCCAGGCAGGCATGAGGCAGGAGCTGAGAGTCCTACATCTTCATCTGAAGGCTACTAGCACAATAATGGCTTCCAGGCATCTAGGATGAGGGTATTAGAGCCAACACCCAAAGTGACACATCCACTCCAACAAGGCCACACCTCCTAATAGTCCCACTCCCTGGGCACCATCACACCTGGCAAAGTCAGCCTGAGGAGCAACCTGTCAGCAGCACTGACTGAAGAAGAAATACATCTGTCAGCAGCACTGACTGAGGAGATACATCTACTAGCTGCACTGAGGAAGGGATACATCTGCCTGCTGCACTGACTGAAGAGACACACCTGTCAGCTGCACTGACTGAAGAGACACACCTGTCAGCTGCACTGACTGAAGAGACACACCTGTCAGATGCACTGACTGAAGGGACACACCTGTCAGCTGCACTGACTGAAGGGACACACCTGTCAGCTGCACTGACTGAAGAGACACACCTGTCAGATGCACTGACTGAAGAGACACATCTGCCTGCTGCACTGACTGAAGAGACACACCTGTCAGCTGCACTGACTGAAGAGACACACCTGTCAGATGCACTGACTGAAGGGACACACCTGTCAGATGCACTGACTGAAGGGACACACCTGTCAGCTGCACTGACTGAAGAAGGGACATACCTGTCAGCTGCACTGACTGAAGAAGGGACACACCCATCAGCTGGGCACATCGGTCAGGTGCACTGACTGAGGAGAGGACAAATGACTGACTTGTTACTATTTTAGTTATAGGTATGTCATCATTAAAAAAAATGAAGTTACAATTAATTTTTAAATTTTTTATTACCCTCAAAACAGCCCAAGACAGAATAAAGTACAAAATGGTAGTGACTGCTCCCTGGAACAGGCAGGTCTTGGCCACAGCTCACCACCTTTGGGGTCATGTGTAAATGTTGCTCTGAATCTCATTTGTGGTCATCAATTTCTTCAGTATTTCTGTGCTTTCAGGAATGTTCTGGAAAGAGAAAAAGGGTTGTCATCGAATACCAGGCCCAACATCACATACACACATGCGAGCTGCCTTATGCCTTGTTCAATGTGAAGGGGAAAGTAAAGTGGTTCAGACCCACTGGCCTGGCCAGCTTGACACAGCTCAGTCAGCTGAGAGGAAGTTTCAAACATAGGCTTGCCCAGAGCAGGCTAGCTGTGGGCATGTCTGAGGGGATGGTCCTGATTGATAACGGATGTGGAAGGTGCAATAGTGAACCTGCTCCACAAAGCCATCCTCTGGCCTCTACATCATGACATGCACGAGTACACACACACTGTACACATACGCGCAGTAGACACACAAGTATAACAGAAACTTAAGTGTTAGCAACAACAGATTAATGTAAGGTTAGTCACATTCACGGCCAGCTCAGAGGACTTTTGAGACATTGCCGTCTTCCTCCTGAACTGTTTTCCTCAGAAGTTTGCACTTACAGCAGTAAATCAAAGACCTGTGCTCTGGAACAGCCTGTGGTAAGGACAAGCACTGACTGGGCGGAACCGTTCTGCTTTTGGGCAGCACCACTCCCCAGGCTGAGTAAGGAAGACAGCTAAGGATAAGCCTGTGAGTGAGGCATAATTCCATGGTCTCTGCTTCCATTTCTAACCTGAGTTCTTCCCCTCAGTGATGGACAGTGACACGGAAGTATGAGCCAAGTCCGTTCTTCCTTCCCACAGACTGTCCTGGATAGAACAGTTTATCACAGCAACAGACACTAACCTAGAACACATTCAACACATCCCCCTGCCCAAACCCTCCAAAATCTGGCTAATCTGCAGCCCTTCAGCACCTCATCTCTCACAGACCCCCACCCCACAACCCTCATATGGGGGTCCATGTCCTCCTCAAATTCTGCATACTGCCTCTCCGCTCACTTCTCCCATTACCATCTTCTGAAGTCAGCTCCACTGAACCTCTCTCAGCCACCTTTTCTAAGGCTGACTTCTTGTTCCTTCCAGGCAAGCCACACCATATGCTTCCCAGCATGTGCTTGCCATCACGAGCCAGCACCTCCTCCTGTCTGTGGAGCTTCCCGGATAAGGATCACATAGTAGGTCCCAAGATAACTCCTATTTACAAGTGTAAATCACACTCACACGCCGACTCTGGCCTGCTGTATTTAGTCCATAAGACGATGGCACAGAGGCCAGGGAGATGGCTCAGTTGAAGGGTCCCAAGAACATGAGGACCTGAGATGCCCTGAGCCCATATGAATGCTGGGCACACTGATACACACCTACAACCCCAGTGCTGAGAACAGAGGCAGCAGGACTCCTGGGATGGGCAGACCTATCAGCCTGACCAAATCCACAAGCTCCCAGTTTTAGAGAACAAGGTGAAGAGCAATAGAGGAGGACACTCAACAATGACTAGACCTAACTCACACTCATACACACATACAAATACACACATACACACAAACACACATACACACACTGTATCCTCCACACACTAGTTATATGTTAACAAAGATTACAGGACCCAACCTCTAATGCCAACACAAGGAGAGGCCAGCCTGGGCAGCATGTGAACGGCTAACTCCAACAAGAGACAAGACTCCCAGGGTGGTCATCTCTCCTGCCACCAGGTGTCATCTTAGGGCAAAAATGGAAATGCTGAAAAGTAATTTAACCTAAAAGTTTATCTCAAATTGATATGACATGTGATTTTTAATCTCAAAACAAGTCCTGATATTAACTGAGAACACCATCCACAGCTGAAACAGACAGCCCTTCCCTGCCCTTCCCATCAGCTAAATGGGAGAATGCAGTTGGCTAGCCACACAAGCCTACTGAAAGAGAAGCTAAATTTGAAATAACTCGGGGATGAAGACATGGCCCACAGTTAACATCACTTATCCCTCTAACAGAGGACCTGGGTTCATTTTCCAGCACCATGTCAGTGGCTCACACACCTGCAACCTCCGCTCCAGGAGCTCCAACAGGCATCTGCATGCCTGACACACACACATAAAGCTAGGGCACACAGACGTCACTGCAGTACTTTTTAATGCACACACAGGACCAAAGTCTCCACCACATTACAGAGGACCAGCTGGGGCACGGTGAGCTCACTGCGAAGCTCCAGCTGTGCTGCTCAGGGTTTAAGTTGTCCTGCAGCATTCCCATCATTCAGTTCACTGTGACATCAGTCACCAATGGAGAGAGCTGCAACCTTACCTTCGCCAAGCATTTCAAGCTCCTGGAAGAAAGTATAGGCTTAAAAGCTTCAGCCGTGACAAGGTCCAACTTCATCACATCCGTGTAGCACAGATACAGAACCGCAGGGACTTTCCACACTTGACAGTAGCTCAGAACTACAAACACACAAAGAAAAGACTGCCTGTTTGTTCTATTTGTTTCTTTGGTTTTTAAAATTTATTTATTTAATGTATGTGAGCACACTGTAGCTGTCTTCAAACACACTAGCAGAGGGCACAGGATCCCATTACAGATGGTTGTGAGCCACCATGTGGTTGCTGGGATTTGAACTCAGGACCTCTGGAAGAACAGTCAGTGCTCTTAACCACTGAGCTGTCTCTCCAGTCCCCGTTTGTTTTGTTTTTTAAGACAAAGTTTCTCCCTCTGTAGTCCTGGCTGTCCTGGAGCTCACTCTGTAGACCAGGTCAGCCTTGAACTCAAAGAGATCTGGCTGCTTCTGCTTCCCAAGTGCCGGGATTATAGTTGTGAGCCACCACTGCCCAGCTCTATGACAAGATTCTTAAGTTAAACACTTTTAAATAATAAAAGCTGATTTGAGAAAGTCCACTGTCTGCCTCTTTTAATCATGGTATCTACTATCATGTTGACCCAATTATGGGTATCTTCTTTTAAAACCAACTCCCTTCTTAATAATGTTCTGTAAATGTTATCTTTATTTTTCATTTTCTGAACATCTTGCTAGAATTGTAAGAACTGATGTATTAGAATACTGTCTCTGAGGAGGCATAAAGAATAATATAACTCACTCTGTGAACTAGTTTTCTCACACTGATAACCGTAACACAAAAGGCAAAGCATTATGCTTAAAAATGCATCCATTAGAAACACACTGAAAACAATGGCACTCTTCTGACATCATGGGTGTTCGCAGTGCTGTGGTCATCAGTAGTGTCGGCACGACAGGGTCTACAATGACCCAGGAGACAAGCCTCTAACATGCATGCGGGGTCATCCAGATTAGGTTAAGTAAGGCAGACAGACCCTCTTCACCTGTGGGTCCACGATTCCTAAGGCCAAGGAAGGACTAAATAAAGGAGGGAGTTGACCCTGAGCATTCTCCTTACTCTACTTCCTGGAGCAGATGCAGTGTGACCTCAGCTCTTGCTGCCATGATGGGATGTGTCCCCCTCAGCTGTCAGCCAGAACAACCCTTTCTCCCATAAACCACTTCTTTATGTTGGGTATCTTATCACAAGAGAAGCAGCTCATACTAAGAAGCATGATAAAATGTTAAACAACCAAGGGGCTCCACAGTTAAGAGCACTCACTGGCTGCTGAGTTCAATTCCCAACAACCACATGGTGGCTCACAGCCATGTCTGAAGACAGCAAAAGTGTACTCACATACATAAAGTAAATAAATCTAAAAGAAAGAAACAAAGAAAGATAAACAACCAAGCTTCAACATTCAAAACTTTCTACTTAGAAAATTCAAATTGCCAATTTTCACATACCAACAATCTACATCTAACACTGGGCTCCACGCTGAGACCGAAGAATCCGGAACAGGGAAGAGGCCCAGCAGCAGAGAACCTAGGCTGCTGTCACAACTGTAATGCAGAGAACCCTAAAGAGCTGACGCTTCTGCGCACAAGCACAGACCCAAGGAGCCGACAGCAATGAGCTGAAGAGTGCTTCAGAACGTGCTCACTTGTAAAGCAACAGCCACCAACAGAGCCTGACAAAGTGTGGAGCTCCCACCTGCTGCAGACAGGTCATGCACGATATTCGGCTGTTCCAGCAGAGGGCAGCACACAGCATCTTTGAATTTCTGAGTTTTCAGGGCTCTCAGGAAAGGAGAAGACAGGCTGCAGGTAGACTGGGAGGTCTTATACTCTGTGACGTGCCGGCAGGTGAGGACTGTAACCTGCACACTCTTTCTGGGCCGGAAGCCGAAGACCTAAGACAACATGGATTTTATGTTAAACTGAATTTTTCCTCACCACAAGCACTGCTCTAGTAACAGCCCTCAGCAGACAGCAACACTTCATGCTGCAGGTGTGCAGCAGACTGGATGGAGTGCAAGCTTCGCTGCCCGTACCTTGCTCTGAGATCTCGGTTTCTGACCTGAGGATGGCAGCACCCAAGATCCCTGTGATAGCAACAGTGTGGCAGATTCATTCCATCTTTAGATACTAAAATACCTGCATATTAGATTCTAAAATATCTGTTTTTAGAAACATCCATGAGCTTCCTTAGGTCATTAGATACTAAAGTGTCTACGTTCAAATGAATAGATGTGTTTAGAAACATCCTCCTCACTGACAGGTGGGATAAATGGTAAATGTTGAAAGCTCCGGGCACATCAATCACCATCTGATTGCTGCATCCTGTCTGCACATAAATATACAATTGTGCTTCTACTGAAAATAAGTCTATGCCATCCAAGTAGTAACATTTGCAGTATTCAACACAGTGAGTATTCCTAATCCAAAATCCAAAACCTTTTTGTCTGCCTAATGACAAACCACGTGGAAAACTTCATACCATGAAACTTCACAACTTTAAAATGTTATAAAATTTATTTAAGCTATATATGAAATATGAACTTATGTTTAAACTTGCATCAACTTATCCCTGAGACATGTCCTTCTATATATACAAATATTCTAAAACTTTAAAAAATATGAAATATACAACATTTCTAGTCTCAAACATTCTGGAGAAGGCATGTTCAATATGTAATGGATAGTTTTTCTCTTAAGTCCCTGAACTCAATTTTCCAGTGAGGGCTCGTAACCACACCTAATGCTAAGAAATACAGGTGTGGCACTTGGAAGTGTGGCAGTGAATGGTGACTATTCCCTCAAGGCCCCTGACTGTCCTCTCCCTCTGGGCTAGGCAACAGCAGAGTTGCTATGCCGCTCATTTTAAACATGTTCTTTTACTTTTTGGTTTCTGAAGTGCTTTCTCTGTGTGGCTCTGGCTGTCCTAGAACTTGCTCTGTAGGCCAGGCTGAACTTGAATTTCCAAAAACAGACCTGCCTCTGCTCTGGCTCCCGGACACTGGGATCAAAGACATGTGCCACCATCACTTGGCTAAAAACTTTCCTAAAAAAACAAAAACCACTCCATAACGTAACTGCTACAACATTTTCTTAAAGAAACAAAATGCTAAACTAATATTTGACTCAAAGATCTAAGTGACCAGACCCCAGTCCCCAGGAACAGTACACAGCTGACTAGCTCACCGGGTTTTCCTCTTACCTTCTCCAGCCACTGGAACTGCTGATCCTCAGCAATGTAGCAGCTGCACTGACAGAGAAGAACCTGGAGGGAATTTAAGAGTTCTCATGTACAGTCACACGCCTGGCCCCATCTCCACATGGCGACTACTAAACACCAGTGACAACACTGCTCTCTGCATGGAAATCCCCCCAGAGGCCCAGGTGCTCTTTCAAGGGGCTATGAGCCTTTGGGACCTAACTGTGTCCTTGAAAGGGTGTGGCATTCAGCTCTTCCTCTCCCTTGCTCCTGGCCTTAGGTACGGCTGTGCTGCCAAGAAGCACCAGCTCTCCCCACCCCAGCAGGCCTTCGAGCTAACAGTGTGCCTCAGCCAAGCACTAGAATTTCAAAACTTGCAAGCCAAAAACCAGCCTTTTCTCTCTGTAAGCTGATTATCTTTTGGGCATTTGTTACAGCAATAGAAGATAGACAGAAATTTGCTAGTCTGCTCATTCTAACATTTAATAATGAAACCTAAACTCACTGAGACACTAGAAATGAGTATCAGGGAGGACATACCTGGTGGCAGAGGAGAGGCCTGGCGAGAACCTGCTTACTGAGGGCTCATGCCTACAGGACTGTTTTAAGAATATTAAGTCAAGTTTCACATACCGAGGGATCTGATTTCAGTTGATAAAACACACAGAAAACATCTGTAGGAGACAAGTGGACAGTGTCTGTAGTTCTACACCATTCATTCCAGAGCTTAGCACAACCAACTTCTTCCCAGACTCCTGAGTTCATAACAAACGATGACAGAAATGCTGTGGAGAGAAATGTTCACATGAACTGGCATCTTCTGTGTGAGCTATACTTCCTACTCCAACAGAAGCTCAGCTGCCCCAGAACTCAGCACTGAAGCAGAACTCACACTGCCTACTGCTCTGTGGCTCAGTTTAGTTCCTAGCACCCACCCCTGGTGACTCACAGCCGTCTGAAAGGGGATCTGGTGCCCTCCTGTGACTTGTACTCTTGAGCAAACCCACACATAAAAAAACTATGCACATAATTAAATTTTATTGGTGGTGTTTTGTTTTTCAAGACAAGGTTTCTCTATGTAGCCTCGCCTGTCCTAGAACTAGATTTGTAGACCAAGCTGGCCTTGAACTCACGAAGTCCACCTGTCCTGCCTGCCAAGAGCAGGAAGGATTAAAGCAGTGTACCCCCACACCTGGCATAAACTTCTTTTCAAAACATTAAAGACCATTCAATTGGACCACTTTGAAGCAAACTAAATATGAGGCTGAGGACTCAAAGTCTACACTCTCCACACAGATCTACAAACAGGGACTGGAAAGACAGACTTGTCCACAGACTTTGTGCCAGTCTCACAATTTAACATTCTTCTAAAACAATTAGGCAAGCAGAACTTTACATAATGGGTGAGCCTACTGCTTACCTACACAATCTCTAAGTATTAGGGCTCACAGGGCAAGAGCTCTTAACTAGAGTTCTCAAATGATCTCGTCAGAGCCTGCAAACCCACTGAAATTCTGAAGAGCTCCACACATACTAACATACAACACTGTTCCAAGTAAACTCACATCATTCTACCTTCAACCTACCAGGTCAATAAATGCAAAGACCTTAGAACTGAAGTGCTCCAGATGTTTGCAATTATTGCTAGACCTCTTGACACCACAACAGACTGGAAAACAGGGCCTTGAACTGTAATTCTGAAGCTAAACATATTTCCTTTAAATCCCATTGCAAAGATGGAAAGAACAGGCAATCTACCTTACTTGAAATAAAATTACTGTGGCTTTTTAAGACAGGGCTTCATGGAGCTCAGCTTGGCAGTGGAACTTCTTCATGCTCTCATGTGCCACCTCCCACCTGCTGAGTGCTGGGATTTTACGGTGCACAGTTCACATGGTACTGGGATTCAAACCCAAGGTCTTGTGCTAGATAGGCAAGCGCTCTACCACCCAGGTCACATGCCCAGGACCTGTTGTGATCTTTTAAAATACATATGAGATGCAGAGAGAAGTAAGTGAGCTCCTAGTCCACTCCTCGGACAGGACGTCTACTCCTGACACTGACTTACCTGCTGCGTTACTTCCTACTGCAATTATAAACTTGGAGCAAGGGTGCTTCTCCAGGAGCGCAGCCTCCAGAGATGTTTCTGTCTGTCTTCGGAGAAGTCGCACCTCCCTAACAGCAACACAAAAGTAAACAAATGTCACCGTAACTACCATCACACTGTAAGAGACGGTGATAAAATGATAGGCAGAATAAGAGATGAGTGATAGAGGCTGGAGAGATGCTTTTCCCTAAGGAGAACAGAAAACTGACTTCTCAAACACTCTTGCCAGCAAAATGCTTAAAGTGACCAAGACTCCAGACAAACGGTCAAGCATTTAGTTGTGGCAAAAGTAATCGAAGACTGACCATCACACAAGTCAGGGCTCTGAAAGGTGAGGGGGGCTGCTGTAAATAAAACCAACGGCCAAAAGTGTCTGTAGTTGATACAAATCACCAGAAAGTACATTTTAAAAATCTAGGTGAATTTGCCTGTGGACTGGTACGATACTAAAAACTTGTTATTAGCATACCTGGGGCAGGGAAGATGCTAAGTTGCCACCACAAGCCTAACGACCTAAGTTCTGATCCCAAAACCCATCTAAAAGCTGAGAGTGGAGGTACCGGAAAAACAGAATTCTTATGGTCTGGGGGCCGGCTGGTGAAGCAGAAACAGTGAGGTCTGGGTTCAGTGAGAGACTTCTGAAAAAGGAGGAGAGCGTCACAGGACATCCAAGTCCAACGTGTGGCTCAACAACATACAAACAAAAAAAATGAGTACGCATAAAGGCAGCATGCTTAGGAAGGGGGTGTGGGGAGTCATAACAGTCGTAACTGGAAATTCGTAGGGGTGGTGGGAGAGAAAATGGATGTGGTAAACCTTGGTCAAGGGGCCGGCGTGACCACATTTCTGTGTGTTTGACAGTTTTGAAAGAAATACGGCCGACACGCGGCGTAACCTAAAGCATAGGGTGGAGGGAGGGCAGGCGTTGCTGCGTGGTCGGCGTCCCAGCCGCCCGGCAGGTGGGGAGGCCTTCCCGGAGCCTGACCTCTTCCGTGCCAACTGCCGACGGACCTCCCGGTCCTCCGGCGTGTCCAGCCTGCTCTGCTCCTCCTCCTCTTCCTCTTCCTCAGTCCCAGCTCGGCATGGCGCCTTCACCACCTCGCCAAAGAACGTGGCAGCCATGACACCTCAGCCCTGCGCGGCCAAACAGCGCCTGCGCGCCGCCACCAGCCACACCCCCTTAGGGCTCGCCCCTGAGCAAGGCCACGCCCTCAGCCTGGGTGAAGACCAGAGAGCTTCCGGTCCGTCGCCCGACCTCTCCTACGGCGCGCTTCCGTTAGTCTCCCGGCCCGGGCACGCCGCGCCCGCTCGTAACGACCCACCCGTGGAGGAAACTCAGAGCTGCGGGTGAAGCACAGGCAGCTCCAGGTCTGATGACTGCAAGAGGATCCAGAGAAAATGAGCGAGGCTGCAAGGCTAGGCTTTTAAAAACCTGGCCACGTGTAGCTCTTACACAATGTTTTTTTACTTTAATGTCAGGAAGAATATGTGTTTCTGGTTTGTGTGCTGGAAGACAAAGTCCCACCGAATACTGCTCCCACACGAGAAAAGCAAACAATCACGAGGAAAAAGGAAACTGGGACCTCAGTGAGAAATAAAAACACATTATAGATTTACTTGTGAGGAAATAGGGCCTCTATTGCCCAGTCTTTGGGTAAAATGTAACTAAAAAGTAAGTAAATATTTGGGGAATCAGGAAACTTTTCAAATCAAAACGCTCAGGAAGTTGTTTAAAATGATGCTTAAAGTCTACTGAGGAAAAAAGCATATCAATTTTAACATACATACTAAACAACCCTCAAACATTTATTAATAAGAAGCGGATTAATACCAAATAGGACATTTTGTGTAGCCACAGCACACATACAAGATTATAACTATGGTGTCTTAAGACTCGGACTCCAGGGTTGGTAGACACAAATTGAGCTGAAGGACAAATGTACCTGGCTTTCTCTTTGTTAAGCTGATATTTTGCCGATAAATATACTCGATTTGATTTCTCAATCACACATGAAAAAGGTATTAACAGAAATCTGAAACATGACTGTAAACCATATGGAAGTAGTGGCTCATTGACCAAGCTGTATGTTCTGCACACATACATTTCCAGGAGGGATTTTACAATAGTGTTACTCCATTACAAGAATGTTACTCGATTCAGTCACAATAAAGAGACCAAACACTTTAAAGGGTAAATAAAATATGTTCCAATTAAAGGCTAAACCAGAAAGGGATTCCATTAGAAAAGGCTGGACAGATCAGATGATGACAGAAAGTAGCCCTACCATGGTAAATTGTAAATTCAGACCTTCAATTCACACTGCCAAAAAAATCACATCTTCATAAGACTGATATATTTTCATCTCGTGGCATTACTTGAGGATATAATTGCCCAGTAAGTGATTCTATGACATTTGGGGTTGGACATTAAAATTTTTCATTGAAGCTTAAAAAAAAACAAAAAAAAAAAAAAAAAAAAAAAAAAAAAAAAAAAAAAAAGACCATGCACCAAAGAGAAAGGCAATTCTTCCTATGCTTGCAGCAAGATGCTGAGTTGCTACACACACTATGTTAGAATATTCTGACTTGTGTTTTTGTTTTAAAGCAGGCATGCAACCACAAACAAGTTTCTCAAGTAATCTGGACACTTTGGCCATACATGTAACTGGAAAATGTGCATTACTGTTAATGAAAAAACACACACCCCTTGGTTCCATGTTTTTGATTTACACATGCAAATTATGCCTAAAGCCACAGCTAATTTTAATTGGAAGAACAAACTGTTGAAGACAAGTTTCTCCAGTAACATAAAAAGGCTTGACAGTACATTCACAAGTCACATCCGGTGACCTTAATGTCAACCAATAGCCATGAACTAAAGTCCACTCACCCTCTGTAGGCAAAGCATTTGTACACTGGCAAAGGCCACACTGGAGGCCAGATTCCTGACATTTGGCTTGTCAGTGAGGTTGAAATGAACCTGCAGTGTACATTACTTTTAAGGAGCAGTACAGAGACTTAGATAAAGCATCTTGTTTCGGACTACAGTCTGGCCACTACACAGAGGAAATGAAAAGTGTGGTCATCACACAGAGAGCTTTCTTAGAAAGATACATCCCCTGAATTACTCACACCAGGTGGCTGCCATTCAGTATGAATTCTAATGCTATAAATAAGACATTAAAGACAGTCTTTCCCACACTCCTCTTCAGAAGTCAGTAAAACCCTAACATTGACCCCCCCCTTCCCGGTTCTTTTTGTGTTTAGTCCCCAGGGACATGCACTACATGAATTGGAACCAGTTAAGTCAGCAGTCATATGGGCTTGCTGCTCCCTCCTGTGGAAATGGCCGAGTTTTCAGACTGGTGAGGGTAAACCATTGAGTTTAGCATCGTTTTCCCATATACTTCCATTTCTTAAGAGGACCAAGCTGTATCAAGCCTTTGCTTTACATTAAATGGACCCTCTGCCTTCTCACCTGACTACAGTCCACATCTCCTACCTCCTTGGGACACCCCGTGTTGTAAGGCTGACTGGAAGCTGTCATCCCACTTTGACCCAGAGTAATGGCTTTCACAACATTGTTCAGAAGGTCCTGGGAACGGCTTAGGGTATTGGAGGCGCTGACATTTCTAGTACCCTTTCTACCTCAGGGTCATGGCTGGGCTTTTTCTCTCCGGGTTCTGAACCGCCTAAGATCTAGTTCCTTTTCGTTCTCTGAATGTACGGGTGCATCATCCTCTTTATAAACACTCAGTAATTTTTTCTTAGCCGCAGCAGAGGCTTGTCGATAGGGCAGTTTTCTGCTGTTCGTCCTAAGGCCGACATTCTCTGGTCCTGAGACCACTTCTTTTAGATTAGACATCGTCTTTATTTTATTTGCAGCAATGGTAGCACATCTGCGGGGGACTTTCTCGGGCACCGTTTTTGCTTTCAGGGTGTCACTATGCATCTGTACTGGTTCCTTCTCATTAAGCATACATGGTCTCGTTTTTGTATAGGGTTCTCTGTCTTTACGAACAGATTCTGAAAAATGAGTGAAAATTCATGTAAATACAGAAACCTTGTCACAAGACTGTACTGTATACATTCCTCAACAGCCCTGAACCAGTCTCATGTAAAGGACTAAAAAGCTGGTTCAACTTCCATTTGCTTTGCTATATGGACCAACCACTGTCATCTCCAGTAATGGCTAGCAAGAATGGGGTGGAAACCTTCAGCCTCATAGAGCTACTCACCTAAAAGTATTATGAAATGTTTAGATTAAAATGAGAGCAACAGCCTGCGGTGGTGGTGGCACACGCCTTTTAGTCTCAGCACTGGAGAGGCTGAGGCGGCAGATCTAGCTCGAAGCCAGCCTGCTCTACAGAGTAAAGGAGTTTCAGTACAGTTGGGCTACACAGAGAAACCATGTCTAGGAAATCAAAGAGAGAAAAGGAGAACCATGTGTTCCCATTCTGAGCTTCATTTCTAATCCTCCTTCAAACTATTTTAAAATATTTAGTAGCACTCTGAAGTAACTCTAAAAAGCACTTCTGACAATGGACTCTTAAGTCCAGTACTTCCTTTATTCAAGTACTTAAATTTCTTAGCTTCTCTCCAATATTAAAAACACCTTACACACCTGGGAAGCATGGACCTCCCACCTGTGGATGAGAGCTCAAAATTTGTATTTCTGCAAAAGTCTCTACATCAGACACAAACTTCAAGTGCTGCAAAGCTTCGATATATCTGCTACCAGCTGGAGTTTGGGGATTTCTTAAAACTAGTCTTACAGTCATGAAAAGTCAGACATGAATGTGATGGCCACATCACTACAGACTGTGAAAACACTAACGTAACACTTCGGCATCTGGAGGACTTGGCAATGTCTGTCTTTGTTACTGAGTCCCAGAAAAAGGCAGCCTTTTGGTGAGCTACTTTCAAGCAAGTCTGGCCTGGCTGCTTGCCCATGCCACCTGACTATAAATAAATGTAGCGTTGCAGCAGGTGTGGTGGCACACAGCCTTTAATCCCAGCACTCCCACTTAGAAGGAAGCAGGCAGATCTTAGTTCTAGGCCAGCCTATAGAGTAAGTTCTAGGACAATCAGAACTACACAGAAACTGACTCAGAAAACAAAAGGTAGCAATGGCTGCTCTTCCAGAGGCCCAGCCTGTTCCTGCCACCCAAAAACTCAATCTGATGTCTACAAGCTCTTCCAAACAGGAGACCATTCCCTCAAAGGGTTAGGGTTATGGAACTTCCACTGTTTTACTAGGCTAGTCTGAGGCAACTCCAGGAGCATGCTATTTCATTGGGCTCTGTAGAAACAAAGTGCCTTGGTGTTTTTACCTTCCGGAGGACTTTGTTAAAAGTTGAGAAATTACAAGTTGGTGTCTCCATCAATGCCAAATACAATATGAACATTAAATCCATTTTGAGCAAATATTAGGACATAAGTATGCTACAGAAGTGCATTTTTAAAACATTACAAAATTAAGTGAAACACGTATCCTCTTAAAGAATTCTACTAGTATCTGCCAAATAACTACATACATCCTTGCACTGCATACTAAGAAAACTGTAAGACAGTTTACTACCAGTATTGTGTATTAGATAAAACCCCATCACAACTAAAAATCTCATCCCAAGAAATGATGCATTTGCAGTAGTTACTTCAGATGTGATAGAAGAACCTGCGATGAGAGTTTATCAGCCTGGTAAAGAAAGGGAAAGGCTAATCTGCAGAAAAGAAAAACCTTAAAGTACCCTGGTAAAGTAGATTTGAACCTCAATCAACTTCTGTCCTAAGTAGGGAAAAGTCTAGAATTCCATCTTCAGAAACTCCAGGCAATGACAGTCTCAAGTTCAAGAGTGAACAAGTGAAATTCCACAGAAAACATGAAGGAGGCCGGAAGTTAGTGGGGACTCAGCACTAACCAAGCTGCTGAGAGCACTGCTGAGTATTCCTGAGAGAAACAGGGCTGGCAAGATGGCTGGCTTCGTGGGTAAAGCCCTGCTGCAGAAGCCTGGAGCAACCCAGGCATGCAGTGCAACGGTGCAATAGTGAACCTGCTCCACGAAGCCATCCTCTGGCCTCTACATCATGACATGCACGAGCACACACACACTGTACACATACGCGCAGTAGACACACAAGTATAACAGAAACTTAAGTGTTAGCAACAACAGATTAATGTAAGGTTAGTCACATTCACGGCCAGCTCAGAGGACTTTTGAGACATTGCCGTCTTCCTCCTGAACTGTTTTTCTCAGAAGTTTGCACTTACAGCAGTAAATCAAAGACCTGTGTTCTGGAACAGCCTGTGGTAAAGACAAGCACTGACTGGGCGGAACCGTTCTGCTTGAAGCATTACTCCCCAATTTCCAGGGACTTCTTATACCCAAAATGTGCTCAGACATCTCCCCAATTAAGTCCTTAGTGTGGCAGCATTTGAAAATGTTAAACTGGTCAGCATCTCTCAAACCTGACAGATGTCTAACCCAAAATGGAACTTATCCTGTTCCCGTGTGTGCATGTCACTGGTGGCTGTGACTCAGTGGGTGCCCTACAACTGTAACTGCCACTCTCCACCAAGCATTTAACCAAGCTGCTATAACTGGAGAGTGTTCTCATCTGCACTTCACTGACAGCGAAACTGAGCCACGAACCTCCCAACTCTTGGAACAGTGTTCTTAATCTTCCAAAGCAGGAGCTTCCAAAAGCATCCAGCCAACTGCCATTTCTCTATATAACGGTATGTAGTGTCCTGTAGGAAAGCTGCAACAGTACAGAAGCATCTTCTCCACCGGGACAAAAGATGGTCTACAAATGTGAACTCATCCAGTGGGCACAACCTGACTTTTCATTGCTACTACATCTAAGGTACATTGTACAGCTGTGCCTCATTCCCTGGAAATAGGCAACTGGTGACATGAGTTGGTGACTTTCCCCAGCAACGTCTCTGCATTACAAACTGTGAGCAGGATTAAGATCCCGAGAAGCATGCTGTTTCAAGCAAGGCCTCCCAGTCAGTTCAACTCCCAGGCACAGGCTAGCTGTCTGAAGGAGAGAGCCAATAATAAGATCTACATGAGTGCAAGGAAGCACTTTGAGTATTTAAAGACCTGTAGCTTGCTGGAAGCATGGCAGCCACTTTGGCCTCCCACAAGCAAGGCTCTGAGGTGCATCCTATGAACTGTATGTAGTTTGCTGTAAGTATGTGGGAGAAAACTTTAAAAATCTGCCCACTGGGCCTTGGATCATAAAACAGGTCCCTGTACTGAGTACTGCACAGCACAAATAAACAATAGCACAAAATCCAAGGATCACTTAGAAACTAAAGTTTGGTTTAAAATGGCTCAGTAGTTAGAGCACTGCCTGCTCTTCCAGAGGTCCTAAGTTCAATTCCCAGCAACCACATGGTGGCTCACAACCATCTGTAATGGGATTTGATGCCCTCTTCTGGTGTGTCTGAAGACAGCAACAATGTACTCACATAAATCTTAAAAAAACAAAAGATCCTTTCACCTGTAAGACACTGATGAAAATGGACAAATGTCTAAACCCCATGTGTCGCTGAAGGAAGGAGGTGGGCCACCATAGCCCATGCAGTCTGTAACTGACCCTGTTAAAATCAGAGAGTTAAGGTTGGCCAATTTAAAGGCTCAATAAACTGTTTGTGGTAGCTCGACCTTCAATCCGGAACTGAGGAGGCAAATGGATTTTCCGCGTTCCAGGCCAGTCAAGGCTACATATTACATATTCTCTTGACAACTGTGTTTCAAAAATGGTTCAGGAATTAAAAGCACTGGTTGTTCTTCTAGAGAACCTAGATTCAGTTCCCAGCACCCACCCGACCATCTGTAATAACCCCAGTCCCAGGGGATCTGATACCAACCACTCTTCTGGCCTCTGTGGGAAGTGTACACACACGGTAGACATACATGTAGGGAAACACATAAAATGAAATTTTAAAACACTAATAAAGGTCAAAAGCCTTAAAAAAAGAAAAAACCTAGTCTTTAACATATATTCAGGAAGTGCAGCGAACCCAGCTATAACACACTTCAGGGGAGCCTATGGATACCTGCCACCCACTCTCAAGTCAGTGAGCCCGCAGGAGCCAGACTTTGAGGCTTGACCATCAATGTCATGAATGAAGCCTTGATCAAGACATCAGGTAAGGAGGTAAGTTCCCAATCAATGTGATATTAGACACAAGATTTGCAGATTATACAAGAGACTTGTTTTTGCTTTTTTAATCCCTTTAATGTTGAGACTTCCCAGGTGTCCTTAGGAATACTTGTAAGAATTTAAAAATGTTAAGATGTAAGAACACGTAACACAGCCTCAGCATTACTCTTTACTTCCGTCCTCCCTCAGCAACAACATGAGCTGCACGTGGAAGTCGAAACTAACCTAGTTAACCAGCATTATACTCTTTACTGTCTTCTCAGTGACCACATGAGCTGCACGTGGGACAACTAACCTAGTTAGCCAGCATTGTCCTCTTCTGTCCTCCCTCAGTGACATGAGCTGTACGTGGGACTCGAAACTAACCTAGTTAAGAGTCCACACTGCCTCATCTTCCCTTTGCTTTGGTGGGTTTGGTAGTCACTGGAAGACATCTGAAACATGCTGGCTTAATGATCAAAGAATGGAGCTGGTTACTTCAACCGTTAAAGGACAAAGCAAAGCCCATCTCAAGCCTGTGAGTTTGTTCCTGCAACTGGGACACTGGAAGGGAAAGGAAAACAAAGCATCTCATGCATCTTTAATTTTGCATTCTCCTCGTTACAAACTTCAGATGTCTTTTCAGTTGACACAATCACATTCAACTTGTAGTGAGTAAAATCCAGGTCAATGTTCATATAATACAGTACAGTGATTTAAGAAAAAGACCACCACAGAAACTGGGACTGTGGTGTGAACCCATTCTTACCTAAAAGCCATGAATGAGGGCAAAGGCTTAGTGACATGTGACTGTGGACAGTGTGTCTCTGGCAGTACTGTATGGACCTGTCTGTGATGCAACCCTTTGGTGATGTTGAATGGACCTATTCATAAACCTGATGCATTGTTGTTCTAGGTCTTGAAGTGCTTTTTAAAAACATGTCTTACTCAAAACCAACTTCTCCTCTAGGTACAACTCCATTACAGAAGAGACCTGTATCACAATTTCCAAGATCACACTAACTTCAGACATTATTTGATCAGAAGTTTTTCACTTTAAAAAACAAAACAATGACCATCCTAGGAATTACCTGGAAATAGGATACATTTTCTTTTTATTCATAAATTACTACACATTGTGAGTACACCTTTTAAAATAAGATATGGGGGGGGGGTCTTTTAAATCTTTTTTTTCTTAATATGCTTGGTAATAGTAATCTTTCAAAGGAAGTAAAAAAAAAAATCAAACCTAAATACTTCAAACTTCTTTTAAAAATTATGAATGAATAAAAATAAAATCACAGGACTTTGGACATACAAAACTAGAGTGGGAAAAGGCTCCTTTTACATGGATACCACTAACTACTTCAAGTGCAACAGAAGCTAGAGCACTTATTTCTGGACCAGTTCACATTCACCTTACAGCTTTCTCAAAAAGACAGACTGATCCTAAACATTAAAGTACATCTGTGCATTAAATCCCTGCGCATTTCAAACACCTAGTGCTCAATGTAAACATTATAACTATTGTTAAACATCCTTAATGGTACTTAGGAGTGTCACATATTCAAAGTTAATGTTAGAAATAGCACCATAACCAAAAAGGAAAAAAAGGAAAGCAAAACCCCAAACATCCGCACAAACCCACATCTTGAATTCAGAAACTGAGAGCTGCTGTCAACCACACCCAACATCTCCAGGTCCACCTCTGCTAACAGACCCTAATCTGATGAAACCAAACCTGCTTCTAACACAACTGGACAATCAATAACCACTTAACACTCAGTCCCCAAATGAAAACAGCTCTATGTATAAAACCCAAACTTTGTAAGAGTGCACATCATATACCTGTGGATTTTGGGTGCCATTTTGCAGATAACGATAAACATGGAATTACAATCCTGAGGGACTTAACGGGAATCAAATGCATTTTCGGTCAAAAGAGAGCTGACCCAGTCTGTGTCCCTTACGTCTGTCTGTCAGTCTGTCTGTAAGAGCTCTATGGAAAGCAGCTTACCAGAGAGTTCCCTATCTAAGAGAAACAGAGGTGCCTACCAACCACAGCTGGAAATGTTGGAAACCATCATATCTCTTGCATGAGAATGGAACGAGTACTGCCTACCATGTCAAATAAAATCCAGGAGACATGGAAACAAAGCGAACACTGGAGAACAACACAGGCTTCTCTTTCTCTGCCACCGCAGGAGAACAGGAGACAAGAGCTTGTGTATGAAACCAAACACAACTAAGTCAAAGAGCACTTAGAAAGTGTGCACACTAGAGCATCCCTTTCACTAAGGCAAAAAGCACTTGAAAAATGTGCACATTACAGCGTCCCTTTCACTCATGGGAAGCTTTTCAAAGAGAAACCCACTGGGAAGAGCTACATAGACCAAAGATAATCAATCCACCAAAGACAAGACCCTGGCTAAAAGTAAGTGTTCTGTGGTATCTGGGATGATGTGTGTGATGCTTCTGAAATGGATTTCAGAATCACCGAGTTTCTCCCACTATAACAAAAATTCACTCAGTGTCCCAAGCACAGGAAGCTTATGGTACATGAGCAGCAAAAGCCAGGGATGGAGAAAGACACTCAACTGTTTCCCTACACAGACAGGATTTACAACTGCACTCTCAGCTCTACAGTTGTGACAAAGAGAACTCTACATGGGACTGAAATACCATTACCCTACACGCTCTTATTAACACGTTCCCTAAATCTAAGGCACACAAACTTCTCTACTTCAGAGTAAGATTATGGAAGAGCAAGAATTTGGTGAATCCTAATAGAAAGTACAAAAACAATTTGTCAGTAAACAATCTAAAACAAAATACTATGGCTGTTCTCAACTTAGACCTTTAAAATATGCACTCCAAAGATGTAAAATAATTTACAAGCACTTTATAAATTCAAGTTTATAAACATGAAAATCATCAGGTTTGCCTTAAAAGAAAAAAAGACAAGAATTTGGGGGGGAGAGTAGAAGTCATGTCAATAAAAATGACCAGATATATAACGTATACTGTATTCTAGGTGCTTCGCCTACTAACCATGGCTGCCCTTGCCATGATTATGATGTCAGTGTGCACATAATATTCATCAAGATTCTGTAAACATAGCTCGCGTGGAGTTTTCTCCTGCTACATGGCAGGGGTTTACAAACTACTACCTCTGGATAAATTCAGAAAATAACTGTGGCACTGCTACCACAAAAGTAATGCTCACTGGTGTGGATGACACAGCTGTCTAGTGTTTAACTGTCTCCCGGCTCTGTGTGTAGTCAATACTGTCAAAGTAGATCTGCCCCCAAAATGAAGCACATTTTGGCACCTGTGCTGAATGCTGCTTCAAAAACCAGCAAGTGCAAATAAAAGTAACAGTCATGATTTAGTCACATTCACAACTTTTCATAGAAAAATATAAATATATTCCCTGAATTGTAAGCCAGCTTTCACAGTACATTACATTCCAGTCAGTCTACTGAGCACACTGGCTCTCAAGGTCGTAAGGTGCAGTCAGGGAGCTCTAATGAGCTCTCTATGCTTCTATCGTCTTCCCCATCATGGTATCTCACCGTTCTCCTACCCTGATTTCTTGTTTTTATTTTTGAGCGCCGAACAACTCTCTTAGCTTTTGCATAGTCCAAGTCCTCCCAGTCATTGTCGTCCACATCTAACCTAGGACATTTACTCTGTCTTTGATGTCTTGCAGGCTTAGGTGGGTTGGATGTGGAGGGTTTACCTTTGCTAAGCACTCTTGCTTTCCCTTTCCTTTTCTTCTTCCTTTGGGCTTTTGTATTTTCGGTACAGTCTACATCAGATTCAGTTACTGATCCCAAGTCTGACGACTTGGGACTGGTGTCCGGTCCACATGCTGAACTCCCCATTTGTCCAGGCATGTCCTCACCATCTACCTCAGGATGCCCTCTCCTCCTCTTCACCCCAATCTCTGCTGAGGCCTGAAGACTGGGAGTAACTGGTGCTGTCCTACTGAGCGGGGCTTTACCGTACGTCCTGAGTCTTCTGCCGTTCCACCTTCTTAACCCATAGTTCAGTTCTTCTTCAAAGTTATTCTCTACAGTAACTTTCTGGGCCAAAACTGACTCAGAAGACAAGTTAATCTCACTATCCAGGGTGTGGCTTTTGGGATCTTCGTGAGAAGGCCCAGCAGAGGAGCTGTGGGTTTGAGGAGCTGGCCTTATGCAGACACCATCTGTCTGCCTCTTCTGTATGTTTTTTGTTTGCTCAAAACCGGAAGCCCCTTCAGAACCCAAGTCTGCACTTGCAGCCTGACTGGCATTTTCCGCACTGCCTGGGTGCTCATCCTCAGAGAGCTTACTCCTGCAGGCAGGCTGTTCCTCTGGCATTTCACAAGGTGCGTGTTTCTCCTCACTGCTCAGCACCGTCTTTGTGGTACGAGCATATCGAAAGGATTTTTTCCTTCTCCTTTTGCTTCTAGTGCACACACTTTCTGAGCTGACACCTTCTCCATCACCTGTGAGCTTCATTTTATCCGTTACCATATCAGCGCTTCCAGTAATCCTCAAGGGACTGCTTTTGTCTTTGGATGACTTCTGGGTTACCTGTAGATCACTTTCTGAGTCACTGGAACAGAACCTTTTCCGGGAAACTCTCTTTCTTTGTTCATTCTCTTGTGATATAGAATCTAAAAATTAAGAGTATTCTTTTAATATTTGATATAAGACTTTCTAAAGTAATAATTGAATGTTTAACATTTAAGACAATTTAAATGCAGACTTCTTTTCAATACAGTGAGGTTATATTAGCTGGCAGGAAATAAGCTGGTCCTTACCAGTAATTTTCCCCACTAGTGACTCTCCCAATCCTTACCAAAGATAATGTGAACAATAGGCTCAAGAAAATTGTTCCATCACTACCATGGTGTGCTCAAGTGCCGTCTCTGATACAATGGCTATTACCAGTGTCCAAAGTAGAATCTTTAATGGAACAGTTAGGCCAGGACTGACTGACTAGTGACTAACAGCGATTAGGCACCAAGCTTGAGAATAGAAAAGGCAAACGAACAGCTAGTGTTCAACCAGAAAGAACCTGGTCAAATTAAGTCTACAGGAGGGGACAGTTGTATTCAGTGGAAGAGGAGGAAGGGGTAAATTAGTGACCGGGGGAAGGCCTGAAATTACCGTTCACATTGCTGTGTGAGTTCTCTCTTACTGCACTGCCGTTGGAATCTACATCCGTCTCAGATCCATGTGAGAAACACTGGGGGACAAGAAGGGCTTCCCTCAAGGCTTCAGAAGCTGTGCTTCCTTCTACTTTGGGACCTCTCCTCTCTCCACATTTTTCCTCACAGTCTTCTGAATCGCTCAGGATCTTGGCTTTCTTAAGCAAATGTGTATTCTTGCATAATGCACTGCTTCCTGGTTCAGAGTCGGCTTCCTCAGAGATGCTATCTGCCCCAAGCTTCTGCTCAGATGTTGAAGGGTCAGCAGTGCTGCTGGGCCCATGATCCAATCCATGGTATCTGGAGTCTTCCTCAGAAGACTCTATTGGACGGGATTTGGTTTTGCATGCTGCTGCAGTGTGGGATGTGCAGCCATTAGCATGCCAGGTCTTCCGGGCTGCTCGCAAGTCACTGTCTGACTCCGAGTCACTAATGCTGTTCTGGACAGCATGAGGACTGGACATCAACAGTGCCTGGCTCTGGTCTCTCAGTTCTTCAGTCTCTGACTTAAGGCTCTGATCATCAGAGTTGTGGAGCAGCTTTTTCCTGGCCACAGCCGATGCATTGCGATGTGGCAACTTCCGCCCGGAGCAGGGGCTCTCCGAGCTCAACTCTTCTGCGTCACTCATCAGCTTTATCTTGCTGGCAGCAACAGCAGCACACTTCCGGAGAACTTTCCGGCTGCTTCTAGCCTTATTTTTCACATTTTCATCTGTTGCCACTGAATTGTTATCAGAATCACTTAAGTAGACTCTCTTCCGAGTGGCTTTCCTGCCACATCCATTTTCTAAAGAAACAGAACCTGGAAATAAAGTAACACAATTAAAGTTTTTCTTAGTCCAGTCAATGCTGTGCTACACTTGCAGGCCTCGCCGGCCGCTTACTATCGGTCCTGCCTCAGCTTCCTAAGGCGACACCAGACCTACAAAGTCTTTAAATGCTTCTGTAAGGATCACCCACACTGAACTTAAGAGACACTATCACATCCAGATGGATTCAGTTAGCAGACCACTCGCTCTCACTGACCAGCTTTTCTCTGGGCAGCTCTTGTTCTGGTCACCCTGAGGCTGCTGCTTCTCAACACACCGCTGCGCAAAGGGCACTCTCGAGCTCCAGAACTCGCTTTGCTTTCCTCTGAACTATCTGAAGCTGAAGAAGATGAAGAGGTAGCTAAGAAATCTTCCATTTCACTTCCTAAAAAAAAAAAAAGAAAAAAGAAAGGAAAAAGACATGTGGACTCATGACTGCACCCATATAAGCAAACGTTGTCTTATAACCCAAAGATCTAATGATTAATTTATACTTGGTGTTCAAGCGATGGCTCCATAAGAGAGCACTTGTTCTTGTAGAAGACCCACAATCAGTCCCCACTACGCTTATGGCAGCTGCCCACACTGCCTGTAACTCCACTTCCAGGGGATCTGATGACTTTTTCTGGCCTCTGTGGACACCAGGCATCTATGTAGTACACATGAATACAGAGAAAATAAAAACACAAAACTTTATTTTCTGTAAAACAGATTTATTTACCATGTATATAATGTTCTGTCTACATGTATGCCTGCAGGCCAGAAGAAGGCACCAGATTTTATTATAGATGGGAAATGAACTCAGGACCCCTGGAAGAACAGCCAATGCTCTTGACCTCTGAGCCATCTCTCCAGACCCACAAAATTTTTTTTAAATTAAAACTAGATTTTTAAAATGCTTTAAATATTTGCAAATAATGCCATGAAGAAAAGTTGACAAAAAAAAAAAAAAAAAACCCTTTAGATTAAAAAAGAACACAATCAGTATTCCAAATTAAGTCATGCTTGTATATTCAAAAAAAAATGACCACCACATTCTGAGCTAGATTCAGAAAACACTCATTCACAAGTAAAACCCCATTTCAAACTTAATTAGCCCCTCTAATTATTGTGCTTTCTGTGACATCAGGAGAGGTTTCCATGCCAAAACGTACAATCACTTTGGGTCCTTCAACCTCAGAAGGCAGTTTCAGGTCTACAACAGTTTCCTGACAGAACAGCTGTGGCACATAAATCCAGGGGTTGGGGGGTGGGTGGCAAACAATGAGGGAAAGAAACATGTTCATCAGGGAGCAACTGTCATCATCGCCTATGGGTGAAATGAGCATCAGACAGTGCACAGAGCTGGTTTCCATCTACCTTACACACGCTGGAAAGGGGACCTTCAGTTGAGACACTGTGCAAAGCTACACAGGACTGCATCCATTCATAGTTATCAAAGCAGCAACAGCCCAAAGAGGTGACAATATGCTGCTGGGTATTAGCTCTCAAATGACTATCCATACTTTTACGGTTTTTAGTCACATAAATATTCTTTGGAGCTGGGCGGTGGTGCACATGCCTTTAATCCCAGCACTTGGGACTCAGGTGAGTTCAAGGCTAGCCTGATCTGCAGAGCAAGTTTAGAATATCCAAAACCTCCTCAAAAAAGCAAACAAAAAATAAAATAATATACTTTGTGAAACACAAATCTTAGCAAAAACATGTAAATCTTCCAAATATGTTAATTCTGTCAAGACCTCAGTGCCAAGACTATCTCTAACCCGACAGTCCACAAACATGCTCAAAGATGAGTACATCTGGCTCCTCACCAAACAGCCCAGAGCCACTTCTGAGTGTTTCAGGTCTGTGTCTTCTCACTCTTTCTAGCGATCCTGCAGAATCTGAAGAGTCCCCAGAGGTAAAGCCTGAAGAGACGCCAGCACCTGTCTTGCGGGCTGCAGACAACGGTACCTTACTTGAGGTAGACTGAGAAGGAGGACACATCAACTGTGGAATTACTTTTGTCTGAGATTTGAACTGCTTTTGTTTGGCATTTCTGGCAAGAGGTATAAAAACAAGAGAAACAATTACTCAGAAAACAGAAAGTAAAGAGCTAGAAAATACCAGGATGTAAGTACGTCACTGTTTCTTAATGAGAGAAGACAACATCACTAAACCAAGTACTAAAATATGGACTACTAACAGTACTCTGGCATGGACTGCTGTTGCAAGCATTTCCTTACTCTAAGCTTGACAGTTATAGTCCATTTTGAAGAAAAGAACAAATGAACCAATTAAACAGAGAATCTGGTCCCAAGAGAAGGAAAGAAAAAAAGACGGGGGAAAAAAGTTTCAAGAAACAGGACATTAAAACCTTTCTAAATTTGACAAGTTACACTTAATACCACAGAAACGGATAAACTCCCAAGCAATATAAACTCACTAACTCCCAACCTACTCCTCTGGTGGGGAGAAGAGAAGGATTGGTAAGGGGGCGTGGAGGGGAGACTGATCTTGGAGGCAGCAAAAGGAAAACACATACATGTAAGAGGAGCAGTTCAGCAAGATCAGTGGCTAGCACAGTAGGCACAAGAGTTCACTGCGCATCAGCATGACTCTTCCGGGCTGCAGGAGGATGCACTGGTCAAGAGCACTCACTGCTCTCCCAGGGGACCCCCACGCTCAGCTCTCAGCACCCCATGGCAGATCACAACGCTCTGTAACCCAAGGCCCAGGGCATCTGACACCATCCTAGCTTCCAAAGGCACCAGACACACATGTAATAGACACACATACAAACATGCAGGCAAAACGAACATATATATATATAAAGTAAAAACGAATAAAATCTGGTAAACATTTTTAAAATTGCCTTCAGCCAAATGGAGTGGTGCATGCCTTTAATTCCAGCACTTTGGAGGCAGAGGCAGGAGGATCTGGGAGTTCAAGGCCAACCTGATCTATAGAGTGAGTTTCAGGACAGACAAGGATACATAGATAAAACCCATCTTAAAAAGCAAACAAAAAGTTCCCCAGTAATAAAGGTAAACCTTAAACTACCACCAAGGACACAAAGACAGATAAGTCTATTGTTGGTGTATCTGCCTGGTTTACAGGCATTTTAAAAGAATTCCTTCAGGGCTGGAGAGATGGCTCAGTGGTTAAGAGCACTGACTGCTCTTCCGGAGGTCCTGAGTTCAAATCCCAGCAACCACATGGTGGCTCACAACCATCTGTAATGGGATCTGATGCCCTCTTCTGGTGTGTCTGAAGACAGCTACAGTGTACTCATATATAATAATAAATAAAAACATCTTTAAAAAAAAAAAAAAGAATTCTTCAGACTGGAGCAAGGAGAAACCCATAAAACCCATGACAGGACACTCAGACACTTTCATAACTGGACATTGAAATATATAGAGGAAATATTTAAAACACATCATTACAGGGTTTCTGTAAGAAAAATAATTACAGGTTTCTTGTTTTTAAGTTAATGATATGTATATAAAACTATAGAGTGTAGAGCAGTACTCCAAAAATATGAGTTTTAAGCACAAATAAAAACACCTTAAGTTAAAAAACTGAGTGCAAGGCCACACCCTCACCTCGTGCTCCGGTGAACAGCGCCATTACACTTCTGTCGTTGTTTGAATCTTTGGCTTCGACGGAGTTTCTCCTTAAATTTTTGACCAATTTTAAAATCAAAAGAGATTTTCTTCATTTTTTCTTCAAACAAAGCAGACAACCTCAAGGTCATACTATAAATCTGTAAGGACACAAAAAGAGAACCAGAGTTACAAAGTGAGTCTGCAGGTTTTCACCGATCATCAGGTCACCTGTAGCATGGCCCCCTGACTGGAGGAACAGCTTCTTTGCTTCCATCAATGGCATTGGCAGGATATGGAAACACACATGCACACGCACACCTTTCAGAACTAGTAGTTTGTCCCCACTTTAACACTGGTCCCAACCAGTTCCAAAGTACACATTTCTCCTTAAGCCAATTTGGAAGTTAGTTTTAACACTGCTGTTTAGAAAGCAAAATAGTCTGGATCAAGGGAACAAAAGCATTTTTACATTAATCTGCTTACAATTTGGCATGCCACCTCAATCTAAAATAACAAAAGTATGCCTTCCATTGTATCTAAGAAAATGTCAACTTCATGTATTTCATGTAGCCCAGTCACTAAGTAGGCAAAGCCCACCTCCAACTCAACTCCTCACCCCCCCTGTAAGCCGGTGTCCCTGCACAGCTCATGCACACCAGGCCAGCGCCCTACCACTCAACACCACCAACTCTTATCAGGTCACTGCAATGGCACCAAGCTATGTGACTTACCAAAGAGCCCAGTTCACATCCACAATGGCTCCAGAAATAAGTGCACAGGCTGAGCAATGTCTCCGCCAATGACATACATCCTTTGGAAACCTGAGGACCTCTAGTTCAAAACCCATAATCCACATTGAAAAGTCATGGGAGGAGGACACAACAAGGGCTGACATGGTAGAACAAGCTTGTCATATGAGGGAGACAGGCACAAATCCCTGAGGCCAGCTGGCAAGAAAGCCTAGACAACCTGTAGTAGTTGGTTTCTCCCCTTCCACTATGCGGCTTCTGAGAATCAAACTCAGGTTGGCAGACTTGACAGATAACCAGCACACGCACACAACAGCAGAGCACTGGGCATATGTGCGTATTAGGAAGAACTTCCATCCCAGAAACTTAACGTAAAGGACTGAGATCTCACAGCCTCCTACACGTCTGCCCTGCAGACTCATGAGTGCTCACTTTCTGTCCCATCTCTGAAAAGCACAACAGCCACCTCTAGCACTTCATAAACTTGTCACTCATAAACGTTATGTGAGCAACCTTACGTCTGAAATATGACGGTCTTGAACATCATCCCTTTCTGTCTCCTTACTAGTTGTCACCGGAAAATTAGTAACGTATTTGAACTGAAAATAACAAGATGCTAAAAGTGACAATTTAAGAAGGGCATATATGAACACACATTATTACATAATGAACACTAAAAAAAAAAATTTCTCTTGAAACTTGAAATGAGATTGGATGCTGGCTTTCAGTATTACTCTCCAACATTATACAGAAGCACCTGGGTCTCATTCCTCCAGTCATATTAGTGGGCATTTCCAGAAATAGGCTACACTTAAAATTCTGAGCAGCATGTCTAATCTCACGCTGCTCTCCCACAATCCTTTGGGACATGACCGTCTATGTCCACAGTATTCGTATGTACATCACACAGCTCACAGCAATGCAGACTGTACTCAGGCAGCCTACTGTGTCACCGTAATTGCTCTACTGACTGTATTTATATAAGGAATCTCTTACCATGTCTAATCTATAAATTTAACTTCACTAGCTATCTGGTCACGCTTGTCATGTACACACAAGTGCATTTAAGAAAAAAGCTGCTTGTGTGCACTGGAAGCAGCTTTGCTCAGCCCAGATGTGTTTACCCAGTCATTGTTCCTGTTATATCTGCTATTAGCTAGAAAAATGTGCAGGTCACGCATACTTTGTTAAAATAAGGCACAGAAAAATTCCACCTACCTTTGATCTTTTGTTAGGTGTATATGCCTTTGCATTGCTAAATATCAACCGGATGTCTTTGCAAAACTCCACAGGGCTATCATAATTCCCGGCTTCTAGAGTTTCCCTTACTGTTCCAAAATCCATTGGAGTGTCTATAATATCTCTGTAATCCTGTTTTTTAAATGACAATTCACAAATGAACTTCATGTTCTCAAAAAGTAAACATATAAAGGGCTAGAGAGATGGCCCAGCAGTTAAATATAAGTCCCAGCACCCATACAGTGGCACACAAGCATCTATGACTTCCAACCACAAGGGACTCAACTCTTCTGGCTTTCGTGTGCAGTAGAGACAGAGTGCACAGACACATGAGCAAAAAAAAAAAAACACACATAAAATACCCATACACGCAAATGTTTTTAAAGTAAACATAAGATCTCTAAGATATTCAAAATGACAAAAAAAGGAAGCAGAGGAAAAGAATCAAGCGATTTAACAATATTTAAAAGACCTGTAAAGGCAGAAGATAGTAGTAGGACAGGAAGCATGAAGCATCAAGGTCTTACACTTCATCTAATCTATGTTAGGGCATGCCTACAATGCCCAAAGAGGGTTTCAGACCATTTTGGAGTGACACGTTTCTTAGTAACTGCCTGACATGGTACAGAAAACCAAACCCAGTCCTGTGCAAGCACTCTTAACTGCTGAGCCCCCTCTGCAGCCCTACACATAACATCAAATGTCAGTTCTTAATGGTCCTGAAACAAGAACATGAAATTTCCTGCTGTAGCAGATGGTGTTTCAGTTCTTGGACATGGGCATCACCCAACTGTCCTGTCTGTTATCTAAGTTAGTCTTTTGTACTGTTCCAAATGAGTGAGTATGCCTGCATGTCCGTGCCTGTGGAGGGCTCAAGAGGGCCTGGAGTAATAGATGTGTGGGAGTCAGAAACCTCTCTGTAAGAGCAGCCAATACACGTGTCACCTACGAGCCACTTCTCCAGCTCCAGTAAATTAGTTTTGTTAACACTTGTTCATGTATATCTCCCACTGCACACAGTTCTTAAGTGAGTTACTATGTCTGCACTAGAGCTAGCCTAGTGAGGTAAGAGAAAACACATTAACATAAGTAAAGGCTAGTCCTCTTACTCTTTTTAAGGTTTGACCTAACACTGCAATCCCACTGCTTTTCCCACATAAAAATCACCAATATTCAGTGCAAGGACACTTACTGGGTACTCCACCAAGTCCACCGGCTGTCTGAAGGGCTCCGAGTCCTCGCACTGGAAGATGAGGATGAGCAGAGCCTTGCACTGCCTCCTCCAGTCGCTCTCAATATGGCCGCTAGCTCTACTCCTGCTTTTCCAGTTGTGGACCTGAAAATGTATCTGTAGGTTATTTCAGCCTAAGTAGGAAACAGGGAGAGGACATACACTCTATGGTGTATGGTGTTGACTTTAAAAAAGAGAGAGAGAATTGGGCTCCTCTGTTTTCTGTATTATACACAAGTTGTAGCAGTTTTCACCCTGTTATCTAGCTGGAAAAAAAATTATTTCTAGAAATCTAGTCATGTCTTATGATGTCCCCCATACACTTTCTAAGAAGCTGTAGCAGCAGCATGTGCTACCTAACAAGCTATCTGCATATCTTGTTCACACACACTGGAAATGGGGTAGAAAACTCCCTAGGACTACAGCTTCCTCACATGGAAAAGATCCACTGTAGATAGCAGTTAAGAGAAGGCCCTGAGACAGTGCCTCAGATACTGGGATTAGCTATACAGACCAGTGTAACCGCAAAGAAGACAGAGTATGTCAGAGACTGCAAAAGCTAGGATCTGGTTTTATCAAAGTAAACAGAAAGTGCACTGAGAGAGGGCTTTACAATGTGGAAAAGGCAAGAGAGAGCACTCTCTCCTCTCCCTTCCCCCCTGGGAGTCCCTATCATGGAATCAGCATAACTTTAGGAAGAGTTATATCACAGCTGACTAGTGGAGTCACCTGTGTCACCGACAACAATGGACACAGCAAAGGAACACAGGAAAATTAGTGGCACTTCTGTTGGAAATGACAATCAATGTTTAAGAGATTGTTTGTTTGGCTGCTTGATTTCTTTTTTGTTGTTGTTTTTTTTTTTGTTGTTGTTTTTTTTTTTTTTTTTTTGTTTTTTTTTTGAGTCTTACTATGTAGCCCTGGCTGGCCTTGAAGTAGGTATATTTAATCAGGTTGGGCTCTCAAGAGAGTCACCTGCCTCTACCTCCTGAGTGCTGAGTTAATTAAAAGGTGTACACCACTAGGCACAGATACTTGACCTTTTTTTAACTCTAAATTTAAGGAGCATCTAGGTAAACTTTTGAATGATGTGTGTTATTGTACTTTACCTATTCTGCTATGAATAGCCTTCTCATTAATTTAGTGCATTCGTTCTGAAGGTTCTGGTGACAAGCCACATTCGTTAAGAGTTCGCGATCTTAGGTTTAGTTCCATGTTCTATCCCTTTTCCCATAAAGTCCCCTTTTCAACAAATCTATATTTTAAATAAATAATTCAGTTTCCAAATCCTACTTAATATCCCCTGAAAAGATCTCACCACTTTTCTTTACTGTTGCAAGAGAACCCTCTCTGAGCCTGGACAGCATCCTCTCACCAGCCTGCAGCCATGAGGCCCCCTGTAGTGACAGCCACTGCTCTACCTCACCGCTGGGTTCCATCTGGGTTCCATCCTGCTGCACACATCAGGCCAATGCTCTACCCTACTTGCTTTAATTTTTTTTGGGGGGGAGGTGGTATTATACTTCATCTAACCATAAGAGCTCCATTACTGCCAACTAAGCATTCCTGAAGTAACCAGAACTTAATGATTTCTATTTCTTTTATAAACCAAACTAAAATACCCACAATCATCATGTAACTTTTCAAGGCCAGAAATTGTACTCCAGATGAATATTTGGTTTTGAACAGAGAACACAGAAGCCAAGTTCACCAACTTACCCTCCTCCTTCCAGAAGACGTTTTAGGAAGATCACTATCGTCCTAGGATAAATCAGAGATCCTTACTATGGAAGTCTCACCAGAGATCATCATCAAAGCAAATATGTGTCAAAAACATGGCTTAACCATGAGAACTTTATCAATTCCTATCTTCATAGCAAACTGGATCTACCACAAAATCTGGTGTTAGATGCCCTGCAGTCTCTAGTCTCACTGAAAATCAGTGTTTGAGATCAACATGCCACTATGAGGCTAAACGTCATACCAAATCATCAGCACTGTCCTCACTGTCGGATGTGTTACTCAGCTCCGAGATATTTGTACAGTCTTGATTCCTAAAAGTTAAAATTTTCACAATTAATCACATGAAGAATAGTTATTCCTGTCACACATTCCTTCACACACACCCAACTTCACCAAAAAAAAAAAAAAAAAAAAAAAAAAAAAGATTTTAACCAGTCCTCTGTGAAAATAAGAATACATTAGTATTCTAGTTTAGAATAATGACAATGTTGGAATATGCTCAACGTCAAGTTGCTAATACAGAAACAGTCACACTCCAAGTAGCCTCTCTAGGCTGACCTAGGTGTTACCACTGTAAGACTGACATTGCAAATACCAGGAAAAAGAGAAGAGTTAAGATGGAAGGGAAACCAGCGCAAACCCTCACTATGTCAGCAAGTGTGCAAAGGACAGGAACCGAGGACACGGCACAGGAGTGACAGAAGAGGCAGAGTGCTCTACGCTGATGCAGGCCTGCTGGAGAGATGGCTCCTCAGTTAAGAGGAACCGGGTTCAACTCCCAGCACCCAAACAGTGGGGCTCACAGCCCTCTCTAGCTCCCAATCCAAGGGATCCAATAATCTCCCTCCGCAGGCCTCATTAGGCACCAAGAATACATGATGCATAACATACATGCAAATAAAACACTATATACATAAAATTAGTTTAAATGTTTTGCTTTAAATTTTTAAAACTAGAAAAGTTGGGGATGAAGAGATGGATCAGCTGACCAGCTCAGCTACCACCCAGGTTATGATCCAGGGCCTGGAGTAAGCCACCCCAAAATGTACATCTTCTGTGAACTGCTAGAGCACGTGGCGGGGACACAGGGCAATCATAGGAGAACTGAGGAGATCTGGTGAGCAGCCAGTACTGGTGGTGTGGCAGAAGCCAGAGGCCTGAACCAGACCAATGGCTCACTTACAGGGCAAGAAGAGGGACATGCTGTGGGACACACTACAGCTCCCACGGCAAGATGTTCTCTATGCTGTTTTTTATGTTCTTTTGAGTCAGAGGCTGCAAGAGTGGAGGGGGCCACAGGGGACAAAGGGAGGAGTGGACTGGAGTGCATGATGTGAAACTCAAAGAACCAATTAGACGTTGGGGAAAGAGACATGGCTCCGTGGCTAAGAAGCACTGGTTTGAGTCCCCCAGGAACCTCATGGTGGGTAGCAATTATCTATAACTCTAGTCTCGAAAATTCAATGCTCTCTTCTAGTCTCCATAGTCATCTGGCAAGCAAGTGCACATACATACAAGCAGGTAAAATACCCATACATGTAATAAAGAATTTAAAATGCAACTGAATTGGTCACACTCCTTTAATGAAATTATAATCACAAGTATACAAAGAAATGCTGCTTCAAGTAAAACCAGGCAGTGCCAACGGGGCTGCAGGGCTACTAAAGCAGTGTCAGTCACGCCTGTACCGTGCATGAGGTCACTTACTTAATAAACTTCAGAAGCTGGTTGGTTATTTTTTTAGCTGATCTTGCAATTACACTCTCAGGTTCATTAAACGTTCTTGCATTATGCTCTATATATCGGACTTCCCAAATTAACGCAGATAACCGCCTTAAACAAAAAAAGAAACATATTACCTAAAATATTATCAAAATCTAGCAATGTGAGCCTATTCAGTGAGTGTCAACATACCTTTTTAAAGACATTATTAGTTCAAGGCAGTAATAAATAATCTAATGTTATCATTAGAATGTTACATTGGAGAATGAATTGCAAAATTTAAGTAAACTTCCTATAAATCATACATACACATGTGCGTGCTCTCTCTCCCTCCCCCCCACACCTATCAGCAGCACCTTGTGAAGCTGTTAGAACTTAACAGATGGGGCTGGGCAATTGCTTCTTGCTATGCAACCATGAAGTCTTGACTGGCTCCTACCAACACCCATGTAAAATAAGGCAAGCACAGTTGCAGATGCCCTCAGCTCCACACTGGAGGGACACACAGATGCCGAGAGCTCACTATGCAGTCAGGTGACCCAGCATCAAGGGTGTAGAGGCGAGTGCCCGAGAGAAACATACGAACAGTCCCCCCCACGCTAAACCACAGATGACAACCTACCCACTCTATGCAATGAGAACAAGTATGCCATGACAACTTTGAGTCAGCTTCATTACAAATAGGTTTCTGATTCAAACACACATGAAAATATATAAATACACACACACACACACACACACACACACACACACACACAATAATTATGGAGTAGTAATGATGTACAAAAGTAATTTCATCAAGTAATGAAATTATAAAAACTGAAATATCTTCAATCACTAGAAAAATCATTACAAGGTGATTTTTAAAATTACCAATGATATAAAAGCCAACAACAAAAAGCTGATGCATCTGAGAAATAATCTGTACTCAAAAGAGCAGGTATAATTATTAACTCATGAAATCTACTTTTAAATGTAGCAGCTAAGATTTTAAATCATAGAAAGGGGGCAAGATTCTAACCATCCCCAACTTTGGCTACAACTTAAGCATTAAGGATTTTGTACCATTACTTCTTTCATTTAAAAAAAAAAAAAAAAAAAAAAAAAAAAACTGCCCCAGAAACAACTCCCAGACTGTGTGAAGTTCAAGAAAAAAAGAAAACAAAACAAACAAACAAACAAAAAAATCATGCTCAATCCTTACACACCAAGAAAACGTTGACTAATTCCGGGTTACATCCTGTTATACATGTACTTTTTGCTCATTGTAACTACTAAGACCTTAATGCAGAGTATCAAACCTTTAAAAAAAAAAGAAAAAAAAAAAAGCCAAGCACTGACACAATTGTATTTGTATACATTTATGCAAAAATGTTTAAAATTTTCTTTTATCTTTGTTTTTTAAAATAAAGTTAAAAAAAAAACATTTATGCCACAAAGTAGTATACACCTAAATCTCTACGTACAGTATCATAAAAATGGATTAATAGTAAGTTGTAATTAAACTAGAGAGTTCAGTGTTAAGAGCACACGTTGCTCATGCAGGAATTCAGTTGCAGACTCCACATGGAAGATAACCACACGACCTCTAAACCCCTTCCAGGAGGTGACACTCCCTCTTAGAACCTGCATACACACAGACATACAAATAAAAAAGAAGCTAATGTTCTAATAAATCATACATGTAAAAAAAAAGAACTTCACACACAAAATAACACAGCTAATTTTCTAGTGTACACACACACACACACACACACACACACACACACACACACACACACACACACACACACACACAGAACAAAGCTTGATGTGTCACCTTATGCCCGACTACCCACCCCTACATGTAACAAGCACCACCAAACAGGAAATTATATTCGCCAGCATCCAAAGCTCACACACTAATTATCCGAAACCTGCACATCTGTTTGTGTTAGTGACTGTGGCCTCGGACCTCTTTGTAGTATTCTTGAAAAGATTCCCCACAAACCTGTAAAACCGATTAACAAGCCTCATCCGAATTGTACAGAGGTCAGTTGGGTAAGCCACTACTGTGCAGTACTTTGGATATGTACACAGATCCACTGGGCCTGCAAAAGCTGCTGCTATATCTATAAAAGAAGAAAAAAACTCTTAAGGTTCTAAATAGTAAGCTCTTTACCTATAGGTGATATTTAGCTACAAAAACTATTCAAAAGAGATAGTTCCATTTAATATAACAAACCAAGAGGAAATAAGTAAAGAACATAACTTAATTCTTGTATAGAAAATTCATGGTTTCAGCCTGAGAAAACTCACCAAGGTTTAAGAGCTGGTCTATGCCACTGATGATTCGCTCACACTCCTCATCTCTTGGCCTCTGGCCCCATTCACCATCTTGTGGTTTGTAGAGCAGTTTCTCTAGCTCATCTGAAGTGACAGAGATACTTGCTCCCAATTCTTCTGGAGGATCAACTATGAATTCCATTTTAAAGACAATGAAAAAGAAAAGGGTTAGTGGGTTGAGTCAACTTCTAAAATGCAATGAATACTATACACTCAGTCCATTGGGAAAGCTTGCAACTTGGCTGTCTCTCCTGTCAGAAGCAGACTCAAGCTGGGTAGTGATGAATCACAACCTTATTTCCAACACTCTGGAGGCAGAGGCAGGTGGACCCTCTGTGAGTTCCACAGCAGCCTGGTCTACACAGAAAAGAGAAAAAGAAAAAGCAGACCCCAAATCTTCAACTTTCTAAGTTCTTCACTGATGCTACAAACTTGCATGAATTGAGATGTAAGCAGAGAGTATCACCTGATGAAGTATGAAAAGGATAACCACCACCAAGGCAACCTTAACCAAAGGGTTTGGAAAACAAATCTCTGCAGATAATTTAACGTTCAAACAGTAATTCCCAAAAGCTCAAGACACGGTCTGGAGATGCATCTCAGCTGGTATAGAGCTTGCCTAGTTCTTGGTGAATTTCACCCCTAACCCTCATAATACCAGAATATAGTCTGTGTGATGGTGCAGAACTATAATGCTAGTAATCAGGGGTGGGGGGATGGGGGTGTGGGGGGGTGGGGGGATGGGGATGGGGGTGGGGGTGGGGGTGGAACAAGAGGGTCAGAAGCCAGAGGCCGTCTACACCTACACTGCAGCTACTATGGCAGTCTGGGCAACATAAGGCTGTTTACTAAGCACCATGAAAACACAAACACATACAGCCCCTCAAGACATAAATAGCTAAAATACACTCTTTCAAGACAAAAATGGTTAAAATAATTCCACCAGCATAAAGGGCTAATTCCTTGAAATAGTAGGAATGGAAACAAGACCTCTTAGGAAGAAATTAAAAAATAATTCAAATTATTTATTTCCATTAAATACAAGTTCTAAAACACAAGACAAGTAGTGTGTATCATCTAGCCAGACGTGGTAGTGCATACCTTTAACCCCAGGACAGCCAGGGCTACCTTCTATATAGGCAATGATCATTTTGGAGCACTAATTAATGGGAGTGGATCACTGTCTCATGAAAACTACTCCAACATATTCTAATCTAAGGGCTGAATGCAATAATACTTGTGACAACTTCCAGAAATATGGCCATCTTCAATCAACAGAAAGATGAAGAGAAGAGTGCCCACTAGCACACAGCAGCAAGACTTAGCACTTGTGTAATCTTCAGTCATGGTCAGCATTGTCTAAGAGTCAGAGTCCTTTAGTAACACTCATTTAGGAGCCACAGACAGGACAAGACAGGATAGGTGAGCAAGGAGGAGACACATGTGCTCTGGGTAAAGTGGTCATGTGACAGCTGATGCCAAGACCAAAAGGAACCAAAACAAAGAGACATCAGACTGTTTTCTTCTAGCCAAGTTCTGAGACTGACTGATAGCTATAGGAGGAGATTTATGGACAGTCACAAACATGCCCTAGTATGTGCACAGTTATGACAAGCGCATACCATTGTCAGGAATCGGTTCCATGTCCCATGGGCTAAGCTTTTCAATCTCAGTGTTGTCCCACCTGTTTAACAAAAATTAAGGAAGCACTAGTTAGCCTTTCCCAAAAACAAACTACACAAAAACACAACAAAAACAAAGTGCTGCCAGCGTGGCAGTACGCAGCGTGAATGGCAGCACTGCGGAACAGAGCGCCAGGACAGCCAGGCCAACATAATGAAACCCTATCTCCAAAATACAAAAGCCAAACCCAAACCCACAAAGTGCAAGGGATAAAGAGAAGACCCAATAGTTAGGGACACTGGCTGCTCTTTCAGTGGACAAAGACTTAATTCCCAGCTCCCACATGGTACCTCACAACACTGCGATTCCAGCTGGCCTCCAAGGGTACCAAGCAAAATGTTGCATACATACAGTGCATGCAAAGAAAATACCCACACACTAAAAATAAATTATTACAACTTTTGTAAGGCTTATGAAAACATCAGAACCTCTACAAGACACCATAGAAGCAAAATGTCAGGTTTTGATCTACAGCCAGCCAGCAGAACGGTAAAGGTTTTCTGTATTTTGCTAATGACTCAGTATCAATGCTGAGCTGTGACTGACTCAGAAACCTTAGACATGCTGGAGGTCAGACTGAATCAGTGGCTTAGAATGACACTGGTCTAAAGCATGTTCATTATGTGGTGACCTGAGACAGTAAACATGTTAGTTACATGGTGATCTGAGATGGTAATCAGCATTTTCTGTATACAAACCTAACAATGTAACACTGGAAATGACTGTCAGGATACTGTGGTTGATAAGGCTCTTGACTCAACACAGTTCCAAACCACCAAGCATCATCAATTATAGATCGAAATCTGTCACCTGTGAGAGAAATGATCAAGTCTGAAGCACACACTTGCAACCATTATATCCAGCTTTTACCTATGAAATACCATAATACACAAAAAGCACAGAGATCAAGCGCATAGAGAGAGAGAGACTGACATCACCTCACTACTGTGTATGGAGGATTACGGCCCCTTATACTTGTTCTCTGGACAAACACAACATAGAGTGTGCTCTAATTCCTTCAAAAACACAGGAGCAAATGGGGTCTGAGGCCAGTGAGACAGGTTAATGGATGAAGGCAGCGCTTGGCTCCATCCTGAAGCCCTGAGCTCAATCTCCAGGGATTCAGGCATGGCCTTCCCAAAGTCCTCTGACCTCACTGGAGCCCACTTAAAAAAGCACAAAATAAATTTTAAAAGAAAAAGTTAAAAATCAAGTCTGAAAGTATTCTCAACCATTAAAAATGTGTTATTTTTTTAAAAGAACTACATAGCCACTAATCAATCCTACTGTTTACAGTAATTCAATAGTAAGAAAGCCAATCCTTCTAACAGGCTTTTGCAGAGGCTCCGCTACAAATCAAACGAGGGGTCTATCTCTGTGTCCTACCATGACAACTCTCCTCCCCCCACCACATACACAAAACAGTTAATAACCTGCAGGAGTGGCTCAAGACTTAACAATTTAAATGTATCCTACAACTACAGTGAATCCTGACTGGACTTCAGTCAATAAAATTCCACCTACTTGATCTATGCCTTGTACACATAAACTAGCATCGTGTTTTATAAGCAGCAAAGAAAGTCACCACATCCAGCTATCTGACCACTCTTGTGAGTTCCAGGCTAATACAGTCCTTCATGTGGAGACCCCAAACCATAAGATTATTTGTTACTGCATAATTTTGCTACTGTTATGAGCTGTAATGTAACTATCGGATATGCAACCCCAGTGAACCATTCATCGCCCTCCACCAGAGGGGTCACAACCCAGAAGTTGAGAAGAAGTTTTAAAGGCTACTGAATTACAAAATAAACAAGTCCTCCATTAAAGCTAATTATGTACAGGTAAATGCTGTGGCACATGCCTTTATCACAGTACTTGGGAGGTGGAAGAAAAGGGAGGTGCTTCTCAGAGTTGCAGGTGAGCCACAGCTACCCTGTCTAAGATTATAACAGGACAGTCATTTCCAAACATGTACAGCATAAGCAGAAGCAATGTCATTAGCTAAAGTCTACATGGAATAAGCACCATTAGCACAGGTACTACGGAGATATGTTTAAAGGTCATTTGTGCTTCTAGAAATTGTTTATATAAACCATAAATCAAAGTACTCTATGCCAGTAACAGCTCAATGGCTTTTAAGACTTTATACAACCCAGGAAGGACAGACTTACTAGGCTGCCAGTTTCTCTGTCTTGCTTCATCATAAAATTGGCGCAACACAAGAAAATCAATAACATCTGGCATATCATGGTATCTAAAAAAAAAATTAAAAATTACCACAGTGGAAAGCAGAAATATTCAGAAGTCATCTCAACCCTCCCAGTACATGTTGCACAGAAAGAGTGGGGTTCAGGATAGTCTTGGGTACCCTTCACTAAATGCCATCCACCTTGTTCTGCCACTGGTCTGGCAAGCCAGTGAGTACCACCCATCTCTTGCCGCCCAGCTGAGCCATCTTCCCAGGTATATCTAACCAAAGCTGATAAAGGAAGGGTACTAGAGATGACTCCTTTAGCCAAAGTGCTTTGAGGGCAATATAAGGACCTGAGTTCAGATTGCCAAGGTCCACACAGAAGCTAAATGTAAATGCTAGGAAGGCAGAGACAGCCAGAGAGTGGGCCAACCTAACCAAATAGTGAACTTCATGTCTTCATTTTCAGTCTCCAAAACAGCACGCTTGCAATGCATACTCAAGTGGTACCAGCACATCTAATACTCAGTCATATGTGAGACTAGGAGCCACCATGTGACGAATTTCCTGCACAGGCTCTCGTCCTCTACCCGTGTGAGCGCTGTGAAACCACCCAAGCAGCAGACTCCCTGCCGAACTGCTGCCTGAACGGTCTTAGCAGTGATCTACATGCATAGGGCATCTAAAAGGGAAGAGCCTATGGCCAGCAAAATGTAAAACTCTTCATCTAACTAATTCGATAGAAATTATACCTACCATTGTGTAGACATACATACCGAATAGAGAAAGATTTATCTGTCAGTCTGCCAGTTGCTGGATCTATAAATGCTAGTTTGAGGCAACAGAGTGTAGGTGGTCCAACCTCATACCTTAGTCCAACTATTTTGACCAATTCTTGATCCTGTAATAGACATTTACTTAGAAATGTTTTTTAAAGGCAATCTGTCAATATGTACTACTACTAGATGAAACCAATTCCAACCTTGGATTCCAGACGCTACATGTAATTTGCCATTGGCTGCTACCATTCCTCCTAATCTCCAGGGTAGTATCTTATACAGGAACATGCTCACTAAGCAGTCAGTGTGCTAACTAGAAAATGTCAGAGGTGTGAGGGGAGGAAACTCAGTGGTGCAAGACCAGTATGAAATAAGCAGTTATCACTCTAATGTTTTCTTGTCTTTGAATTTCTACTCTGTGTGTGTGTGTGTATATACACGCATGTGCCAAAGCATCCATGTCAAGGCCAAAGCAGTGCGTGTAGGAGTGGCACCACATAAAAAATGGGAAATGAACTCAGATCCTCAAGCGTGGCAACAGGTTCTCTCACCTGCCCTTTCTTTTTATTCCTTCTTTGAATAAACATCTTCATGTAATTTTGTGTTATACAATAGGATTTTGCTTATAGCTTGTTTGGTTTTGGTTTTTTCAATGTTCAGCTTCTCTGTTTGCCTGCATGAATTTGTGATGTCACATGTGTGCCTGCTGACAGCAGGACAGAAAGGCATCAGATTTCAAACAGCCTCCCTCCAGAATTGCTTGAGCATACTTGCCATCCAAGCAATTTAGAGGGTGCAGGAAGGGGAAATTCAAGGCCAGCCTGAGCTACAGGGCTGGTAGACAAGGAATAGGACAGAGAGAAAGAAAGCAACATTGGAAAAGATATCAACAGATCTCAGCTCATAACATTTATCCCACAGCTAACTTATGCATTATCTAAGTGAAGCTTCTCTGAACCAACATTTCCCCTAAAACAAGCACATCAGACTATTCTTGTACTAAGGAACATGAGTCAGCAGTTTTAAAATCTGCATTTAGAGGTCATCACCAAACCACAAACCCACACACATAAGAAACAGGCATGAGTGACAGCGAGGGACTCTTCCTCTTTCGGCAACACCCTCGAAGGTAACAATACTACTTACAGCCCTGCACCTAGGGGGCAGATGAAACCATCCCACAATGTGAACTTCATGCTTCTAAATGGCACAATCACAAAAATGCGTACACTAAACCGCAGTCTGTGGATGTACTTGTATTGCATAGTGAAGTAGACATAAAGCCAAAATCACTAAAACAAGGCCATGAAATTTAATACTTAAAAAATATTTTTTTCAGGAATGGAGATAGCCCAGTGGTTAAAAACACTGATTTTTCTTCCACAGGATATAGGTTCAATTCCCAGCAACCACATGGCAGCTCACAACTGTCTGTAACTCCAAGATTTAACACCCTCACACAGATATATATGCAGGCAAAACATCAATGAATATAAAATAATTTTTTCATTTTCTAGCTTCCTATATATATAAAAGCATCAAAATATAAACACCTATGGTATTCTGGCAATCTTTTTTTTTTTTTTTTTTTTTTTTTTTGTCCTAAGCAACAAAACGGGACTGAAGACAGCATTTCCCCCCTATCCCTCAGAAAGTTCCACAGGCGACGTGGGAATGCAGTGCAGTTTATGACAGGCACTATGACAAGGCATGTGGCTCCCATGACACTGTGTGCATGACCATGGGAACTGGCTTTTTCATGCATGTATGAGCTTTCTACTTCTTGTTTAAGATACTTGGCTCTTAAGACCTGAAAACCATTTCCCTTCAACTCTCTTGCCCATTACCCCCCAGGAAACATGCATGGACCACACAACAACCTTAAAGTGTGTGAATGACAGAGCAAAATCTTTGCTATTCGCTAAAATGTATATTTTCAACAAGAAGATATTACAAACAGATTGGAAAAGTAGGACTCCCCCGTTTATGACATGTCGGTGAATCCTTTCCATCTTTGACGACCCTCTGTCCCCAAGTTCATGTTCTGCTGCACCTGCTCTGGAGGTTAGCAATGACCTACCCTAAGATCCATTTTTCTCCATGGCTCCTTATTAGGGTTCAATTCATAAATGTTATTTCTTCTGACAGCTTCAATGTAAGCTTCATGACCCTGGCGAAAGTATATCACCTGCAAAGGGAAATGTGTGTTTACTAGGAAACCACTCAGGTTTTCCGTGTACACCCCTGAAAGTGTCTGTCCTCACCTCATCACCCATCTGAGGAACAAAGGGAGACTTCCGAAGTGTGGTGTCAGTTATCCACACAGGAGGGTGAAACTCATACAAGTGCTCCATGTTTGCAAGTTCTGCTGGAGCCATCCTTCGCAAACTCTGCCAAGGGGGAAGACAGTAAAGCTTAGGAGAAAAGAAGCAACATACACTATCTTATTAAAAACAAATTCTTCACTATTCAGAGTAGCTTTATTTGGATCAATATACAATGAGTATGGATCTAGTCCTCCTGTTACCTGCAGCTTCTGAAATCACTGTGGAACTATCTAGACCCAGCCCTCCTCGCCCTGTGCTGTGTCCCACTAGAGAGCATGTCTTCTAGGCACAGCCCACTCTGCCAAGACTGCTAAGTTTGAACACAGCCTAGTAATAATTAGGAAATCTCCTTTTATGTCTGTTTTCTATTTTGTTTACTGCATGTACGCATGCACACACCTCCAAATTCTAAGGCTCAAACTCAAGCTGCTAAGACTCTTATCTATTTATTTTAGTATTCTGAGACAGGTTTTGTTTATCCCAAAATAGCCTCCAACTAAGTATGTGGCTAAGTTCTCCATACTTGTTCCTTACACCTTTTGAGCTCAAGGAAATCCAATGAGCCACTCTGCAAGTACAAAAAAACTGAATCAACAGTATGTTGCTTGAGCCATTCAAGCACCAATAAGGTCTACCCCTTGCTCTACTGTTGGGCCAGCAGCTCTACACATGATGTCCAGTGAGAGGAGCTAGCTGCAGGGACATGGAAAAAGAGCTAAGAGTCACAGCCAAAGCCACATGACTGTGCTTGGGAAGATGAAGCTCTAGGGAGTCCCTGGTTATACCCATCATCAGACCTGTGACTCAGGAACCAAAGCACCTACATTGCTTTAGTCCAAACACATTCAAAATGGAAACTCAAAAAGAATACTTTCCACCATCATATAATGTTTAACACATTACAATCCACTTTCTTCTATACCTACTAAAGCCAAGATGGTAAGTAAAGCCAATTTGGTTGCAATAGTTTCATAAGGATAGAATATTACCATCAAAATAAAATAGAATCAGCAAATAACAGTAATGGTAGATGAGTAAGTACCTCTTAGTTTTTCACTGAAAAGGGGACACAATGTTAAAAGTCCACAGTACTGCAGGTGAACAGTCACCATGCAAACTTCTCCATGTGATGTTTTAATGTTTCATTTGTGGTATGTAATGGCTGAAGCTGAATGGCAGAGCACCTACATTTCTGACCCATCCAAGCAAGAAATACTTCTTACACCTAAGTGTCAAGGAACCTGTTACACAGAAACACAAGACAAACAGAGGCAGGAAAGAGTGGCTACTGGCACATAATAAAGAAATGAAGCAGCTGCATTAGCAGGAAAGCATCAGGATTAACAAACAGAAGACAAGCATGGAAACAAGAGGGGAATGGAGGAAGTGGGGCACACCCTTAACCCCAGCACTGAGTTAGGGACAGCCAGGTGCCAGAATGGTCAAAGCTACAGAGAAAAAGAGCCACATTGTTGCAGCTGATGTTGGTTTGACTGTTGTTTGTTTTTTATTTGGGGTGGGGGAGTGTCCTCAAGTCTTCTCTTGGAAGCAAACTCAATTCAGATCTAAAGCTACATGGACACTACTCAGAACAGTGGGACGTTCCTTCTTCTAACTCCTTTGTAACAGACCCTTAAAAACCCACTTCTAAAAGACATCAACAATTTAAAAAAGGAAAACCTTAGGAACATCTGTTTACATAAACAAAACTCAAGAAAAGTTGAACAGAAAGACAATGAGCCAGGCTGAAGCAGTATAGCAGTGGAAGACACGGTTTCATAAATACAGTAAGGGGACTCTGAAAAGAACAATCTACAAAATCATGCTTTCTGTACCATCTATATGCACAGTATGAGGTTTGAGGTCCTGGATTCAATCTCAAAACCAAGAGAAGAAACTAGAGAGAACTACAGAAAAAGGCAAGCAATGCAAGCATATATACATATGTATGTACTGTGATGGCTTGTATATGCTGGGCCCAAGGAATGGCACTATTAGGAGGTATGGCCTTGTTGGTCTGGGTGTGTCACTGTGGGAGTGACACCCTCACCTTAGCTGCCTGGATGATACTGGACTGAACCTCTGAACCTGTAAGCCAGCCCCAGTTAAATGTTGTCCTTTATAAGACTTGCCTTGCACATGGTGTCTGTTCACAGCAATAAAACCCTAAGACAAGTACATACATATGCACATGACTGAAGGAAGGAAGAAAGAAATCAGAAAAAAAAAATCAAAAAAAAAAAGGAATCAGAAGTGAAAAGCAACACTGTATGCAAGTAGAGGTACACATTCTTTTCCTGTTTATTTCTTACCTCCCTTTTAGGCTTGCTTTCTTTCTTTCTCTTCCGCCTTCGTTGAGGAGGAGACATGTTCTCCATGGACATTTCATCCTCTGAAGTACTGCAGAACCGAGTCACTCGACGTCGACAGGACATCCTTAAAGGAGGCTGCAAATTGATCCCCGTGTCAGCTGTCCAATCAGAGTACTGAGATGAGGAGTCACTGCAAGAGGAGAGTGCTTTAGATTTCATGAGAAGAGAATGTAAGCACTAACAGCAAGTTCATAATAGGACCCCTGAGGAATAAGGAGGGAAACATGGAGAGAGGAAGAGGAGAGCCTAGGTTTAACTTGAACATCCTGCTTACACCACCAGCTAGGAACCACAGACTGCAGATCAGGATAAAGGAGACAGAAATCTTCACCAGGGCTGAAAAGATGGCTCATGTTGAGAGCACCAGCTGTTCTTCCAGGGCTGGACTCAATTTCCAGCACCTTCCTGGTGGGTCACAACTGTCAGGAACTTCCTTTCCAAGGGATCTGCCACCTTCTGGCCTTGGGCAACAGACATGCACACAGGGCACAAACTCCATACAGGCAAAATACTTATACACATAAAATGAATAAACAAGGAACTCTTCACCAACATTAGAAAGAAGAAACATTATATGGAATATAAGGAGCTTCTTACATTCTGCGGCACTGGAGGTCTAACCACAGCCCTGTGTGCACCAGGCAAGAGCTCTACCATCAGAGCCACATTCAAGCCCCTTCTTCTGTCAAGTACCCTCTCTACATGACAGCTGATCAAAGTCAGGTCTCTGGCCAAGCAATAATGTCCCTCTCAGAATGCAAAACAGTTACTAAGACTTACTACAGAGAGCCCTAAGAAGAGCCCCAGCACCTCCAGGACACTGGCAGATGCTGATTCATAAATCTACCTGCATCACAGACCAACAATGCAGATATCAAGTGAGCCCGAGGGAAGCAACTCATCCCAAACAGAAAGCTTAAAGTGAATGCAGGAAAGTAGCAACAGATACAAGTCACAGTAAGGAAAGACTGTGCAGGAAGTTCTCGCACACTATGAAGCTTCACCACACAGCAAGGGGTCAGGTACCTGCTGTGGCTACTACTGGTGGATCAAGCATTCATCTCTCAAGATCTCCACAGTGTGATTAGCACTTATGTCATGGGCATTGCACAACTCAAAGGAAATTACGAGAGCCATGCATATTCTTGTGCTTTGGGATAATAGTCAGGTACAGTCACAATGGAGTTCAAAGACAAAGCTGGGGCAGAGAGCACCACAGAGAGACAGCAAAGGCTAGATGGCCTGTGCACTATAGAAGCAGAGAAGGCTGCGTGGGGTGGCCAGGTTTTGTAGAGGAAAGCAATATGAAAAAGATCCAGGTTTTCAATCTCATCATAACTGAAACCTGGATCCTAACTAAAGACATTTAAAACAGTTACTAATAAACACAAGAGGAGGCTGCTCACACACTGAATGCTCATTTAAAAAGGTGTAAGAATAATTAGTGTTAGCACTGTAGGGTGTGGTGTTCTGTCTAGCACTGGTCTTCATCTGAGGCAGAGAGGACACTCACGGTACCTTGGGCTGTCGCTGTCACTCCCACTTCTGTCACTTCTCCATTCATCGTCTTCTGAAGAACAAGAGCCTTCACTCTGATCACAGGATGTCTCCTAGATAGTCAAGAGGAAAGAAAATCTTGATCCTATAGGCTGCCCGACACACAAGCTGCTACAAGACTAGAGTGCCTAAGGAACTCAAGTACTTAGTAGAAATGCAATTAAACAAAATAAACAAACCCACAAAGGGCTTTTGAGAGACAAACTTGGTACTGAAGAACGGCTTTGGACTCCTGACCTTCCTGCAATCACAGATATGCAACACCAAGCCTAGCTTCTAAATTCTGGTATTTATCAAGGTGTTTCTAAAGAGGACCTGTGAGGCTGACAGCCACCACACTCAGGACAGACTGGGGCTTTGGCTGTTGGTACTGAGGTACACAGGAGCATCTGCATCTGACTGTTTTGCTTTTGACTGCCGAAATGAGATGGCCAGTACCTTTAGAAAGTGTGATTTCCTGTCTGTGTCTTTACTAATGAGGGGGGTGGTAGATGCTTTCCCATTTTAAAAAGGATTGATTTTCCATGACTCCATTTCAACAGCTCTTTATACATAATTCACGTTTTTTCAAGTATTTGTGGCACTTTGCTGTTGTGTCTATCTCATAACATTAACAGGTATCTTTGCTGGAGCAATTCTGAAATTTCAAATTTACCAATTTCCAATTCGACTACTGCACATAAAGTGACACTGCTATCTGAGGACTCCGATGTCCTCATCTTCAGTTATACAAACACCCAACTCTCCTTTTCACTCACATTCGGCGGCACTCACTCTGAGCTGTGTTACTTCCTCTTTCTCCATAGAAAGAGTCTCAGCCTTGGGGATCAGTGACGCAGGCATGTAGCACCAGAGCCACACTGAGAAACTCATGTCGAAGGTAGCTGCAGAAGTGAGTTGTCCTTTGGTCAGCTGTCCACTCCTCATGTTGTTGCCCTGACCTTTCTGTCTGTTCTTCCACCAACACCACTTTCTTAAAAACCACAATGACAGTATGTTCTTCCAACCTTACGTTAGCTGCCCAGTGCTTTTCTTCTCTCTATGCAATTTTACAAGTTTTCCAATATCTTCAAAAGTTTACTTAGTGGGATTTTAACTGCAGTCATACTGAACACCAATGATGGAGGATAGAAACATCTTGAAAAGGATGTGAGTCAACAGGGATGCTCCTTTGTTGCTAATGAGAACACAAAATGACGTAGGCACTCTGAAAGACTGACTGCCTCGATGCCAAACAGGACTCACCCAATCCTTGGTTTCCAGGAAGCTCCTGACATAAGGCTATGTTCACAACTTACACACAAATGCTTCTCATCCTCACGTTCATTTGTCAGAATTCAAAACCAAAGCATTCCATTCAGACTGGGGAATAATGAAGGTTATACTGAATGGAATATAGCAAAAACAGATGAGCTATCAAGCCAGAAGTCATGGAGAATGTGTCAGTGTGTGTTATGAAAGGCAAGAGGCCAACCTGAAACACAATACAATCTATGGTTCTTTTAAATGATGTCCTGGAATGGCGAGTTAAGGAGGAAGAAAAGTGCTGTGGTAACCAGAGGTGGGGTACATGCTCCAGAGTCCCAGGTACTCAAGAAGCTGAGGCAGAGAGACACCTGGTTGAAGCCAGTCTGGGCAATTCTTGCTTTGTTGCTGTTTTAATTAAAGAGCAGAGAAGAGTAGCTGGAAGAGTACTTGCCTAGCCAGCAACGGGAACCCTGGGTACCATCCTCAGCACCACATAAGGCAAGAGAACCCAGCAGCGGAAGACCAGAAATGTCATGTAAGCGACACAGTGAGCACGGAGCAAGTCTAGAGTATAGGAGATGCTGCCTTTAGTCTATAAAGATGTAAATAACAGTAAAACTGAACAGGGCTGGCAACATGGCTTAGTAGGTAAAAGCACTCACCAATGCAGTGGATAAACTGAGTTTGAACTTCAAGATATACCCAATGGAAAAGCAAAGCCACCTTTCTCAATATGGACTCTGGCCTCTGTGCCCAAGCTGTGGCACACATAAATTCACACACAGACACATATAAAAATAAATTCATAAATATAATGTTTCAAAAAGAAAATCAAGGCAAGTGTCAAGTGGTAGTGGTATACTCCTTTAATCCCAGCACTGAGACACAGACAAGCAGATTTGTGAGTTAAGACCAGTTAACTGACTACAGAATTAGTTCCAGGGTACAGCCAGAGCTACACAAAGAGACTATCTCAAGAACAAGAAGTAAGGGGAAATGGGACTCACTGGATAAAAATACTTCCTGAACCTGGCTCCCAACAGTCATATGGCGTCTCACAACCATCTGTGAACTTTAAATATTTAACTGTGCAGGGTTAGATGGAAATGGAAACCACACCATGCCACCCTCCAGCTACAGCAGTATAAACAAAGGCACAGTGTGTGGGGTGTGAGGGTGACAAGTCCTCAGAGAGAGCTGCACAGGAATGCCAGCCACAAACATGAATGGCTGAAAAGCAAAAGCAATTCAAATACCCATCAGCTAACAAATGGATAAACAACATATGGTCTGTATGCACACACTAGGATATTCCCAATACATGTCTCCTGTGTGAGAGCACTACTGTTACAAGTTACAAAGCAGAGACAGACTGAAGAGATAGCTCAGTGGTTAAGAGCACTGACTGCTCTTCCAGAGGTCCTGAGTTCAATTCCCAGCACCCACATGGTGGCTCACAATCGAGATCCGATGCCCTCTCCTGGTGTGTCTGACAGCTACAGTGTGCTCACACACATGAATTTTACAGAATGTTTAGCTATTATTGCATTATACGTGCATATGGTATGCAGACCTGTATACTAAAGACCTCAGCCAAGCTTGGTGGCAGCTGCTAGTCCTCTCTCCAAGGACAGAGAAAGGATGGTGAGGCCAACCTGGCCACTCACCAAGAACTTGTCTCAAACTTTACAACAGAAATAAAGAAGGTCAACCACTCGGAGAGGCACCTGTCAGTTCAGACAACACACAGGAAAATGGGACAACAGGCAGCCTTTCAGGCATAACAAAACCACGTTCCTTTCTCCAACAGATGGCAATGGTCAAAGCCAAACTTGTGACGTGTCATCTTTATCTCACAGTAAAGAATTAAGGGCCAGTGAGAATGCTCAGTGTGGGGACAAAGGTGCTTGCTGTCAGGCCTGTTGACTCTATTGGATCCAGAGCCCACAGGCAATCAGCAGAGCTCTCTGACCCAGGCTATAGGCAGACTCCACCAATACAGCATGGCATGCTTAGACCTCCACTCCCACAAAAAAAAAAAAAAAAAAAAAAGTTTTATATATATATAAAAAACTATTATTATTAACGAATTAAGACAAACTCAGCAGAACCTGTGGGCACAGGCTGCAAGTATGTGGGAGACAGTAAACTCCCAAGTCCAAAGGCCCTCCCCCACTTTAAGATACAGGAAGACTCTTCCTCAAGGTCAAGAGGTCAGAAGGGTGGAGGGGTGATGCCCACAATCTGCCTACCATGCCTAGATCTCTTTAATCCCTAACATCATGTGTGTACACAGGGGTCGGGCAAATCCACACCAGGTGACCCCAGTCTTTCTACTCACGTGTCTGATGGAGCCCGAAGATTCATTTCCAGACGATAGCTCACACAGGCCAGCATTTCTTCTACTATAATTTGCATATTTGCGCCTACAAGTCCGTTGTCTAGACTGGGACACCAAAACCATCGAATGTGACTGAAACAGAAACATGCGAATCACTGCAGCAAATGCACACTACGTGGGGTGAACTTTTATGGCCTTAAAGGACACAAAGATTGAAAACAATTTGCCACACTGTTAACTATAAGTTGGTGTTTTTACTTCTAGTTCCTTGGAAAGCTTAAAGACCAGGGCAGTTCACATTCACCATGCACACACTGCCTTATATGCTACCATGTTACCACTCAGTTGGTAAATGCTCAAAACCAAGTACAACCCTTAAGTAGCTGGATTCCCAGAATCCCACAAACCTGCCTGCTGGCACACACCTGTGCAATCCTACCACACTAAAGATAGAGGCTTGCAGTAGCTTTGGCTATGCAGTGATGAAAGAAAGAAAAAAGGAAAGAGAAAGAGAGAGAGAGAGAGAGAGAGAGAGAGAGAGAGAGAGAGAGGACACATATCTAGATAATCCAACACCTCCTAGCTTTCACAGGCAAACACACACATGGTAAAATAAGTCTTAAAAGTTTTCCAGGCAGTGATAGCACATGTGGAGTTCAAGGCAAACATCACCCATAGAGCACGGGCCAGGACAGCAGGGACACACCAAAACAAAAGACGAAAGTTTCCCGGCAATGTAAGGTCTACTACACAGCTTATTTAAGACAGACCTCAACTACTCTGCTCAAAGGAAGTGTAATTTCCAGCACCTGAGCATTAGAGGGTACAAACATCCTAACCCAAGTGGAGCACAAGACTGACACTGTTGGAACTTCAAGAGTGAGGGGACCTTCATGTAGCCCAGCTGTGACAATGGCTACTTCAGGAAGTCTGTCAGCAGCTGGGAAAGGGCAGGAAGAGATCTTAACGTACTGTCATTAGACCCTGATTGACAAGGACCCTTTAATGCCACAAGAACCCGATACTAAGAAATCAACAGTTAAGCAAGGTGGTAGTGGTAACAGATACACACCCAAGAGGCACAGACAATCTCGAAAAGAAACCTTGTCTTACAAACAAAAAGAACTCAACAGTTCTATGTTGGCTTTAAATGTCCAACAAAAGACTAAGCCATAAATAACTATACTTTAGAAAGCTATTGGTGATTGGTGATTTTATAAATCACAAAGACCACTGAATTTTAATTCTATGATAATTTTCTCATTTCCAGGGAAGGAGAATCAAGTTACCTTTTGTGGGAACTGGAAAGTTTTTTTTTTCCTCCCTATTACATACAGGTTTCTCTCCTCCTCGCCTCTCTCGATGCGAATGTCTTCCAGCCTCCTACAAAATAAAATGTGTGGTGACAGAAGCTCTTAGATTCAGTCCACAGTCCACACTGCAGCTTAACGTCACTTAGTCCTCAGCCCTTTAAAGCAGCACAGAAGCCATTTACATGAAACAGACCTCAGGAGGCTGAAGCAAGAGAGCACCTCATTGTAGTCAGGGGTCATCCTGCTACCACTGAGGTCAGACAAGGATCCGCATCCCAAAAAACACTGCCGACAAGTTTAGATTTATATGTTTATCTTCTAATTTATTAAAAGCAAAACCTCAGTTTATGTGAATACCTATTCGTATTAGATACAAAACATTCATTAATTTGCATTAAGCATAGTCCTATCAGAACCAACACAACCTAATAGCCCATTTCACTACTCCCAAATGTCTCCTGTGATTTTTCTAAGACTATACTTCCTTTCTGCAAACGAAATTAAAAGCAGCATTTTCGTCCTGCAAAGAACTCAATCCCATGCTGTAGACCTCACTGAACAGCAGCTGTGCATTCCTGTCTCCACATCCAGTCATCAACACTGTCCAGAACAGGATGAGAGATCAATTCAAACCTAGAGCACGCTACCGCTGCCATAGGTTAAACACAGCTTCTGTCTTCACTGTGGAAAACACTCAGGGTCCCTTGGTCCTAAAACAGCTGACTTGATATAAATATCAATGTAGAAAAGGCTAGTATCTTCACCATGCTATGTTAAGAATGTCCAAAAAAAGAAAAACTGATGGGGGGGAGTCCTTCTATGGGTTTGAGTGTTTTGCCCACACTTACACATGTAAACCCCATTTAGTCCCCTAGAATTAGTTACAGATGGTTGTGAGCCACCATGGGGATGTTGAAAATCTAACCCAAGTCCTCTGGAAGAGCAGCCAGTGCTCTTAATCAATCAACAATCTTACCACCCCAAGTTTTGCATTAAAAAAAAAAAAAACCTGAATTAAAGCAAAGCTCAAGGAAGAATTATTTTAAAGCTAAAGAAATAAGACTTGAGATTTGTCCACTTTTTTTTTTTAAACAGATCTGAGTTACTACTGGATGGTCAAGAATATTAAGAATAAACCGCTCTATTTAAGTAACCATGAAAAGTAAACACCACCATGGCACCGCTACATGGCCAGGGCAGCACCACGGCACTGCCACAGACATCAGTAGTAACAAAACTGTACTAAAGGCTGCACTTGCCTTATGACAACATTTATGGCAGCCTTGCAAAAATGGTGCCTCTGAGACATCTGGCAATTTCAGCACTGACTACATCTTTGGCAATGTGGAAGAACTACTTATTTTTAAAGATTTGTAAAGAAAATATTTTTTTTAATTGAACAACTTTATTTTAAAAAACAAAGATAAATGTACAGATTTTAAGCATTTCTGCATAAAAGTATACGAATTTTATCAGTACTTGATTTTTTTAAAGGTTTGATAGTATGCATTAAAATCTCACTAGAAACAATGAGCATAAAGTACAGGTAAAACAGGATGTAACCTGGAAATAGTCAAAGTTTTCTTGGTAAGAAAATAATTCTTGATTGTAAGGAACACATTCTAATTTTCCTAAATAAGGCATCATGCGTCTGGGAATTTCCAAATGACACTGAAGGAAAGAGGGTTTCCGCATATGAGACAGAGCTGGCACTGACAAAGTTCACTGCAGTAGCAATGGAAGGGATTAATTCTGAAATCTCTCCACAGTTAAAACATATTCATCCACTACTGAAATATACCTACAAGGTTTATTCCTACAACAAATGAGATCAAAGCTGTGTGTAGACAACCACATTAAAACATTCTCCTAACAGTTAAGAATGGATCCTTCAACGAACCTGAACATTCCTGCTGGTGCCTCTGGAACAACTACTCTTCGCTTCCAAGCCTGGAGGTCACGCTCCGTAGCGATCTGACTTCGGGGAGCATTCTGATGCATCTGACGAACACCTTCAACCTGCCCACTCCGACGAAGACCAATGTTTGGAGGAGACTGAATATCTAAACTCAGTCTTCTAAAACCTAGAAAAAGATTATCAGAAAGTATTTTTTAAAACATTTCAAATTACTATGTTCATTTAACATACAGCAACAGCACATTCTTCCTACTAGAACACACACTCCGAACAGAAAGAGGACATGCTAAAAATAGCTTGTAAGAAGAAAATTTTAACACAACTAAAACCACAATGTAGAAATACTTATCAGTAATTGATGAACTTTTTCTAGACATTCTGAAATTATAAAATATACAAATGTATTCCACTGCATCTTTATTTCAGAACAGTTTGCCTTTGGGAAAACCTTTGTTAAGGACAGCTGCCCCCTAAACTGGGACAGATATATGAGCAAACCATCTCAACCCTGGCTTCATGGGAACATAGTTTCTGTGAGCCTTGCTCACACACACACGCACAACACAACACATACATGCACACACTCTCATGCAGACACAAAAACCAGTATAATTCTAACAATAATTTATTTTTTAATTACCACCCTCTTCTTTTTAATTACTCCATATTCTGGCCCCTCTCAAGTACTTGGACACTTAAACAGGCAAGCGCGCACGTGCGCGCACACACACAGGTTAAGAGCACTTGCTGCTCTTATATAGGACCCAGGTCAGATCCCAGCTCACAACTACCTGTGTCTCTAGCCCTCTTTTGACCTAAATGGGTAGTCATACACATATGCATACATACATACATACATGTGCACACAGGTCCCCCCAGAACCATGTCTGCCTATATACCGTTGTTTCCTGCTATGTTGATAATGGATTAAACCTCTGAAGTTGTGATGGTCATGGAAATGAAACCCTAACTAAGGCATCCCACCCGTAACAGTGTTCCGGGATCTCTGAGCTCATCCTCAAATGCTTAGTTACGAAAAGGAAGTCTCCACTCAACTAGGCTGCCCAAAAGATGTGACTGTCAAAGCTAGAGAAAGCTAGAAGTAGTTTTTCTTTAAAAGCATTTAATATACTCTGAAAACCTACCCTACAGCTGAGGCAGCCGACAGCCTTCCAGAGTGCTTAAAGACCTCGTATCCACTTATCACTCTAGTATTGAACACTAGTTTTATTGCTCTCACGTTAAAGCACAGGATTTTACTCATACTCACCCCCTCTTCGGGGTGTTCCTTCCCCACTGGGAAGTCCATTTGCAGTCACATCCTGATCCACCCCCAGCCTCAGGTCTTGCTGCTGCTGCAGCTGCCGGATCATGCCATCAAGGACGCTGGACTCTGGGCTTGCATCTCCGCTGTCATTGGTGTGCAGGCTTATAATCTGTTCAATTACCTCCCCATCACCTGCAAAGTCACACACAGCTGTCATCATGACAAAGAAGCACATGAAGCTCAGTGGTGGAGTGCCTGCCCAGCATCAACAAGGCTCTAGACTCCAAGTTCCCTGAGCAAAGGAAAACGGAAACAAACCACTATGGTTAGTAAAGTAGTTTTCAAGAGCTCACCAACTAGGAAGACACCCTACACAACAGGTGTGTCACTAATTCAGAAGCACTGCAGGACTAAGTCACAGAAAACCTTCGAGTTACCTGGAGTTCCTCTAACCCTGCGGCACACTATGGCCCTTCATTTGCACATACTGAAAACTGCTATCCAGACCTTGTGTCTGGGAACAGCCACCACCGGTGGCCATGGAACAGAAGCAGTGGCCATTCTTCCAGCTTGAGGAAAAAGAATATGGCTATTGTCCAGCAGAAGACAACCAGTCTCCACTTGCCCCAGAGGTCCTAAAAGGAAATTGCCTTAGGTAGTGGAAAGCTGGGTGTCTCTTTTCTTTAGAGTGCTGTTTTCAAACCCAGGGTGTTCTGAAAGCCAAGCAAATGCTCAAACCACTACAGCATGCAGAGCCTTGGGTATTACAGTGTAACTAGCACTGAGCATTACATCAAGCACAATCGCTGGACTTTCTAAATCGTTGTACTTTATACAGGGATCAGTGGCTCACACCTTTAATCCCAGCATTCAGGAGGCAGAGGCAGGTGCATCTGTGAATCTCAAGGCCAACCTAGTCTACGGAGTGAGTTCTAGGACAGCCAAGGTTACTCAGTGAAATGGTCTTGAAAAACAAAAGAAAAAATTAAAGTGTCTTTGCTTTTCAAATAATGCCTTTTCAGAGGTTCATGGTGAGAATTCACAGAAGGCTAAGACATTACCTCAAATAAAAACACTGAGGCTATAACCCAAAGTGCTGGCTTGCTGAATACTCATGAAGACCTCGAGTCAACCCTGAGACTACAAAAAAACCCACAAACAACAAAAGGCAGAGAAAGTCACAAAGAACAAAAAAGACGAATAATTCGAGGAATACAAGCCCAACGTAAGTCACACAACATACACATAAATGAGTCCTTAAAACTAATAGTAATATGATACTGAAATGTAATGTCTCACAGTAATAAATACATAAATAGATCTGCAAAATATTAGCACTTAGTGACCTAAAAGCATCAGAATGGCTTGTGTTATTCTTTACATTTATTTAAGTGTGTGCTCACAAGCACACTAGCAGATGCCTACAGAGCGTCCATGTGGAAATAAGGACAACTGGTTCTCTTCCCACAAGCCCTGGGCATCAAATCCAGTTTCATCAGGCTATATAGCAAGTCAGTACCTTGACCCACTGACGCAGTCTCCAGCCTGGTGTCACTAACCACCAGGGAGAGAACACACCTGCAATCTCTACTAGTGCTACGGAACTCCAATTTCAAGGCCAGCCTACTCTACACAGGAAAACCAGAAATATGTGGCAGAATCTGAAAGGCAGACACACAGACACGCACACAGAAAAAAGAAGTTTGAACTTACTTGTGGCCACATAGCCTAGCTGTGGAACCAAATGTTCGTCCGCTGAGTTTTCTCGGCCTGGTACTAATCTCTGGAACTTGGTTGGATGAGGGTTTCCATCCACATCTACCAAGAATGGTGGAGGCATAAGGTGAGGTGCCTGCTGTGTCTGCTCATCTAAGACATAGTTATTGGAATCTCTTATCAGTGGTCGGTAGTCCGTATGGAAAAACATCTGATCAGGAATCTATAAAAGTACAGATCATAGAATGACAGTTTGAGATTTGTATTTGTTAAAGACAATAATATTAAAGGTACTTAAAATCAGAAACATCAGGAAATTAAATAACTATTTCCAAACTTCCTCTCCCAGCTATTCATTTTATATGCTATAAGAAAGCATTAAAAATGACCTTTTCATATGGCTTGCTGCATCCAAAACCAAATATCAGAAGATGTCCATGAGAATCTGTACAAGCAAAATGTTGTCCGTCCTGTGAAAACTTGCAGTCAAACACAGCTCCGTGCCCTTGTCCTTCGATCTAGGAAAGCCGGGGGAAAGAACAGTAGGCACATTAATAAGCTGCTTGCTTTAGCTCTATGTGTATGACTACTGTTCACGCCACATGTTCATGTTCACAGGGGCCAACACAGGCTAAAAGGACACAAGACCAGCTAGAGGTAGAGGTGCAGACAGTTGTCAGCACAGCCTTGATGTGCAAACAGCAAGCCCAGTTCCTGGGCAAGTCTCTCCAGTTCTCCTGCCACTATGCAAACACTATAAACAAAATTTTAGATTCACTTTATTTACCTGTATATGTGCTCCATGTTCATGCCTGATTTGTCAGTAGTTAGAAGACACAAAATCTCTAAAAATTAACTGATGGTTCTGAACCTCCATGTGGGTGCTGGGACCCACACCTAAGTCCTTGGCTAGAGTATCAAGTTCTTAACCACTGAGTCATTATTTATTGAGCAAGTAAAGTGTGCTACAGAGACCTCTTTAAAATGGAATAAGTAACTGTCTACAATATGTCCAATGTTTTATTCTTTAACTTTTTACTAAGAGTTAGGGTTTGCATCAGGGCTCTGCATGTACCAGGAAAGCATTCTGTCAAATCGACCCACAGGCATCTAAGTAAGGGGAAAAGATTAAACTAGAAAAATCCTCAAAGATCTAATCCTTAACTCTCAAAACGATCAAATGAACATATAAAAACAAGAGTAAAGGTGCCCTTCATTTCACAGGTGAATGGTTTCACTTCTATTAAACTTTCTTAATAGGTAAGAGGCCAATATCCTCTTATATACTGGGAAATAATTGCAGAAGCCAAAGTTAGTATTTGAAAATGGAAATTAACTGAGTTCTAATGAACAAGACTGACACTGAGAACCCTCAAGGTCGTGGGTGCTCACACCTTCGCTCCTCACCTTGCTACAAACCAGTTTTCATGAAAGATGCTGTGTATGTCAAGAATGAGAATTCTTTCAACCCCCTCTTTCACCTGTGAAACTACACGGATTTAGCATCTCCAAGTTACACAAAGTCAATTATGCTTTTGTTCAGGAATTATTCACATCTACCTGAATATATTTTTTTGCTGAAGCCAGTAACAGTAGCATATACCTTTAATCTCTCAACCCCCAGGAAGCAGAGGCCAGAGGATCTCTTATGAATTCCAGGCCAGTCAGGTCCACATAGCTAGTTCCATGTCAGCCAGGGTTACATGGGAGGGAGGGAGGGAGGGAGGGAGTGTGTGTGTGTGTGTGTGTGTGTGTGTGTGTGTGTACGAGTGCGTGCGTGTGTGTGTGTGTTGAGACAAGGCCTTACACCCCAGCCCAGGCTCGAATGAAGCTCACTATTAAAGTCAAACTAACCTCACCATCCTGTCTCAGCTCCCAAATGTTCTTGCATTGTAATTCTTACTATAGGTGTGGGCTACCATGCCTGGCTCACATGTTAAAGTCCTTGCCCAAGTTTTACAGATTTACTTTTGAGGGTCCCAATTATATGTACATGAGAGGGCGTTTTGTGCACATGCACAGCACCTAGTGGTAGACGGCAGTCAACTCTGGTTCTTGTCAGGAAGTATGAACTTACTACTGAGCCACTTCTCCAGCTCTACCCACCTCACTATGTAGACCTAGGTGGCCTGAAACTCACAGAGATCTGCCCGATTCTGCACCCCCAGTGCTGGCATTAAAAGGGTATGCCTGGCCAGTTTAACACATATTGAAGAGATGGATATACCTGTGACTTATGTCCATGGTTTAGGTGTATTTCCTAATAACTGAAATACAGAGACAATTTTCAGAGATGCCTGAACACTGGTTTAATTGAGCTATCTGAAACTGTTAACTGCATTTAATGCTAATAAATAAATTATTCCATCTTAAGGTACTGAACTATTCAGAGTTTCAGGCATGATAGTACAGGGCTTTAATCCCAGTACTGAAGAGGCAAAGGCAGGTGAGCCTCTGTGAGCTGAAGGCCTTCCTTATCTACAGCGTTCCAGGATAGGCAAGACTAAATGGGGAGAGTCTCACAGAGAGAAGATGGCCAGTGCTCTGAGGAACAACTCTGAGATTGCCTTCTAGCCTATACATGCACACACGTGCACACACAAAATCTCAACTTCACTATCAATGATGTACGAAGAGATTCAAAGCAATGCAGTGGTACAGTTTAAAAGCCCAAGACTCCAAAAAGAGAAAATTAAGTATGTTATTTTCATCCCTGATAATCTGAATTCACATTTACAAGTATGAAAAGGTCTCAAGAGAATGAAATAATAAAAACCTCCAAACTGTACAGACACGGACAACATTGAAGAATGATCCAGACATGACACACCTGTAACCCTGTGTAAGACCAGGAAGAGGCAGGAAGATGAGGAGTATTTACAGACACAAAATACATACAGTAGTGAGAATTAAGAATATTTTATGTTGGATAACCTGATTAATGCCATTTTAACCGAATATTTTAAATTATCTTATGCACACCAAGTGACATTAATAACATATTAAGTGCCTAAGACAACGTGTGAGAAAACCGAGGCTTGTGTTTTTGCATTTAAAAAAAAAAAAATCTGTGTAGAGAGATTCTATACACCACTTGTCAATAAAAAAAGCCAATAGCCAATGAGCTGAGGCAGAAAATAGGAGGTGGGACACTGGACAGAAGAGAGGATTCTGGTAAATGCCGAGAGGTGTGGGAGCCTCACTCAGGAGTGTGGGGGAGACGAGCATAAGTGGACAGAATAAAGAGGAGCGTGAAGTTTGAATGGGTTGAGTGACAAGCTAGTGTTGGTGTGACATATGGTCATAGCTATCACTCTGAAAGGCACTGGAGCAACTCATCTAACTGACCTGGATTGCACCCCTTTCGTTCCTACCATGGATGTGTCGTAAATCCTACAGAAGGATCCTAATTTGGTTCTGGAATCATTTTATACAGGGATCTAGACAGCCAGGCTGGAGATGGTAAAGCAGGGAAGATTACAGTCTCCTCTGAGTGCCCAGTGTTCAATTCCCAGCAGCACCCATGTGGTGGCACAACCATCTTTAACTCCAGTCCCAGTGGAACACCATCTAAATCCCAGGTCCAGAAATCTGCTGCTGCCGTTTTCTAGACTCTGTGGGCACTACAGAAACACCCTACACAAGCAGATCATCTGCACACCCAAATAAACTTAAGAAAAATAAAAAATTAGCACACTGAACTAAATATAGAAAGAGCTATCAGGGTAACTTCAGAGCACCTACTGAATTTAAAGACTGTCACATACATGTGCTATGAGACATGCAATAAGCTTCCGTTCCCCTTGGTGTGTAGAACAGTGGCCGCGTCTGTTAGCACCTGCTCACTCTCACAATGCAAAGAAGCACAAGTGAAAGCTCACATCACTCACCATGTTAAAGTAATGCTTCATCTTGATGCCTTTTGTAATATCCCATATAAATATGCTGCCGTCGTGTCCTGCAGATAACATAATTCTGGAATCAAAGGGATGTGTCTCCAAAACAAACACTTCATCAGCATGTCCCTTTATTCAACAAAGTCATAATATTAAGGACAGTCTGCAAGTTATATGTTGGAAATCTTTAAAGTCATAGCACATAAGGGTTTTAACACTATAACAGTGATTTATACATGTATATAAAATCCCCAGTCATTCGGCTCATTTATATAAAAGTTTATCCAGTATATGCATAACATCTATGCTATAGTTTCAGAGAAAAGAGTTAAGAGCGCTGATTTCGGAAGCTGAGGGTGTTGGAAAAGCTCAGTGCATGAGTGTGTGTTTCCAGCCTCCAGAGCTCACGCTCAGGAGCACTGTCAGCTCCACAACTCTAGCTCTGAGGCAGAGCCTCTGCACAGTAACACATAATTAAAATAATAATAAATGAATACATCTTTTTAAATTCAGGGCAACCAACCAACCCTGTGAGTTTGAGGACAGGCAAGTATTTTGTAGAAAGCTCTAAGATAACCAAGCTGCAGAGAGAAACGCCGTCTCAAAAAACAAAACATATGTTTAAGGTCCTCCTGAGATACCAGGATGAAAGCCAAACCAGAACTGTCTGTTTCAAAAACTATTTTAAAATGCTGAGCCAGAAATGGTACCACATGCACACAGCAGGCAGAGACCAGTGGATCTTTTGAGATCAAGATCAGTCTGGTCTAAAAGTTCCAGGGTAGCCACAGCTATACAAACCCCACCCAAATTTTTTTTTAATTAATTAAATAAATTATAATTTCTGGGGCTCAGGGCTAAACAGATGGCTCAGCACTGCCTGCTCTTCCCGAGGTCCTGAGTTCAAGTCCCAGCAACCACATGGTGGCTCACAACCATCTGTAATGGGATCTGGTGCCCTCTTCTGGTGTGTCTGAAGAGAGCGACAGTGTATTCCCACATATAAAATAAATAAATCCTTAGAAAAAGAAATTCTGGGACTAAAGGGATGGCTCTGTGGTTAAGAGCACTTGATTTCAACCTAGGTGTGATTTACAGAAACACAGCAGCTCACAACTGTCTAACTCTAGTTCCTCTGACCTTTGTGGGCATCAGGCATATACAAGGCATACATACATAGTATGTACGTCCATACATGCATGAAGACAGAACAATAATAAAAGCATTAGTAAGAAAAATGTAAAGTTCTGGATCATCATGGTAAAGTGCCTACCAGTAAGTTATGGAGCAGCTGTCCAGTGTAAGAGCTCCACACCTTGAGGACATGGTCATTCACAGCTGTGACCACAGTGCTGTCATCCTGATTCCAAGCAATCATTGTAACTTTGGGTTTCATAAACCTCTCTTCCTCTGAAGATGTGTCTCTACAAAACAAAGACATGTAAGCTCACTGAGGAAGCAGGTCACGCAGTGCACAGCCCCTCATCAATATGAGCACAACAAAACTGACAAAGTGCTTCTCACACTCAAGTACTGATCAAGGGTCTGATCGCAGTGGCGAGAAGCCTCTAATTCCAGCAGAGAGAAAGGAGACTCTTCCAGGTCAGGTTATCCTCCACTACATGAGTTCAAAGGTCAGCCTGTGCTACATGAGACAGAAAGAAAGGGAACAGAGAGCAGGGGGAGTTCATCTGTCTATCAGGTTACAGAAACTGTTTCTCCAGAGAAGAAAGTGAGCTGAGCCATCGCTCTCTGCTCTCAAAGGTGATGGACGTCCCGCTTCACGTCTCTGCCATCTCAGACCATAATCTGAACCTGGGTACCAAGTAAAGACTGGCTCGCTTTGGTTGGGTCTCTCGGGATATTTTATCACAGTGACACAAGGACAGGGCTTTAGAACAGAACCTGCATGACACAATCACCCAGAAACAGAACAAACGAAGCCCACTGACCCGAGTTTTTGTTCCGTTTTGATTTGGGGGTGGGCATGGTGGGGTCCTCTGTGTAGCCCTGGCTGCTCTGAAACTTGCTATGTAGACCAGACTGGCCACAAACTTACAAAGTTCCACCTGCTTCTTTAGTGCTAGGATTAAAGGTGTGTGCCAGCACATCCAGCCTCAGCCACTTTGTAAGCCGCAATTTTACCATGCAAAGTCTCTAAGTTAAGCCCAATTTTTTAAAAAATTTAGTTTTTTAAACTATATTTGCTTATGTTATCCAATCTCCAAGAAAGCATCTACTCTTACTCATTTATTTTTGTTTATCCAGAGGGATACATAAGGCAGGCAGCAGTAGATGCGCCTCCTTGACAAAATCTGGAATCACTTGCAAAGTCACTGAGGCACTGTTTAGATGAGCATGAGAACACGTAAGGGTTGTCTGTATCATCGCAAGGCAGAATCATCTGCCCACTGTGGACAGCACCACTCCCTAGGCAAGAGATCCTGAGCTATGTTAGCTTAGAGAAGATTCTGAGATTGAGCTATATGTGGGCAGCATTTGTTCCTCTTCCTCCTGCCAGCATTTCCCTACAATGGACTTTGAGTTATAAGCCAAATAAACCCTTTCTCCTCTATTTGTGTCAGGGTATTTTATCCAGCAATAGAAAGAGAGCTACCCAGAAATATACACTCTACCCAGCCCCAGAGGTCATGTCACATAATCCAGTGGCAGGAAGTGGAAACAAGAGGATGAGCAATTCAGCGCCAGCCTTGCCTTCAAAAGGGAAAGAAAAAAGGAGGAGGGGTGTGGCTAGGGAGAAAGCAAAAGAGTACAGGCTTCTCTCGCAGAGAGGGGGTCACCTAGGTCTGTTCCAGGCACTCACAGTGGGCCACTGACTCCACTCCAGCTCCAGGTCTCGGGCCTCCACGGAAACGCAAATGCAGCAGCACATTCTCCCCTCTACCACTCCAACCCCACACACAAAAATTAATTCTTAAAACCCTATTCTTAGCACTAGAAATAGTTTGGTTGGGTTTTCCCCTCCACACTGGAGATTTTAGATGCAAATCCTGAAAACAACATAACAGTAAAAGTACAAAGTGATGGTTAATTCTGTATGTGCCCGTGACTTATAGACAGGACCATGAGAACTCTGGCCCCATCACAGTAGGTTAATCACAAAATGGGTTTATGGAAGGGTGGCAGGTGGGCCTAGCAGGACCTACATCCTACCCACGGCTGACCCCTTGTCCTGGTCTCTGCTTGCTCTGCTCTGCCACATCCTCCTCCCATGGTGGACTGAAGGCCCTCGAACTGTGAGCCAGTAAGTCCTTTCTCCGTTTGCCCATTTCCTGGTAGTTTTGGTCAAAGTAATAAATACACAGGTGCACGTTCCTTCATTAATTCAGCTATGAGATTGAAGTATTTAAACACACAAGTCAGTAACTTGGACGATAGTTATTCACCATATATAGGAGGCATATTAAACTCTTGCATCAAAGTTAACAGTGTGTGTAACACACCAACAACTGAGCTATGTGTAAGACTGTCAGTGACTTACCCTGAGATCCTGGCAGCCATGTCCAGTAAAATGCTTTTCCATTCCAACTGTTCAAACCTCCAGATCCGTGCTGTTCCATCTCGGCTACCACTTAAGAACCTTTAAACATTCAGAAAAATCTACTCACATGATAGCTACCGAGTGCTATAATTAACATCAAGTGAAATACAAGTCTTAAAGTACCTATCCTGATGAACATGATATTATTCAAAGGTCAGATTATCCAGGACAAGCCTAGATGGGGGAAAACCCTGATTCACTATTGTTTGCCTGGCCCTACAAAACACAACACACTACAAACTGAGGTGTCTCACAAGCACAATGAACTTTAGGAAAACAATGTAATTCAAGAGAAGAAAATGTACCTAACGGGGTAGGAGGACTTAAAAGATGTCAGGAAATTAGCAGTAGAACAAACTCCACTCCATCTTAAGCTTGTCCATTTTAAATTCTAACTCAACAGACACTGAAATACAAACTATGAAAATCAAGGTTTAAAACCGCAGAATGAGAAAGAAGCCAGCCATATCCTACAGGCCAGAAGGTAATTGTAATACAGATTACCAAATGCTTGCTCCTAAAGATGTTTCCTTGCTTGCTTTAAGATGTTTCTTAACCTACTCAGAAGGAAAATGTCTTTCTTAGACTTCCTTTTTCAGGCAGTCAGTCTAGTCTGGACTACAGAAGCTGCAGGCACACAGCTCTAAGACCTCACACAGCACATCTACTCAACCACTGTCTGCTGATGTAGTTCACAAGAAGGCATGATGGTTTTAAACCTGCTGAGACTTCAATGTCAGAAAAAGTATAGGCTGGCTTTAGGGCTCAATGGCAGAACACCCCCCAACCATGCACAAGACAAGTTCAAGCCCTAGGACCAACCACCACCAAGTTTGAAAGTCTCGGGACATGTTACTATACACAAATAAAAAACAGCATAAAGTAGAAAACTATTTAATAGTAGCAGTAAGCAGTGTGTTTTATTTGCCCGAAAACATACAGAGATGCAAATGAACACTTACCGGTCACCATTGTTACAAAACTGGATACTATCAACTTTGTCCTAAAGGGGGAAAAGCAAATATGGAAACTATTATCTATGTTGTGTATTAATTCACTGAACAAGTTTGTGCCCTAAGAAGCACACAAAGGGCCAGTGTGGTGGCATAAAATAAATAAATCTTAAAAATAAATAAAAGTAATCTGTTCAGCAACAACCACCCAGTTAAATTAGTAAAATTGGTCTTAGAAGTAAAAGAATTATTAACCATTTACAGAATTTAAAAAAATAAATACTTACAGTGTGGCTTTCAAGTTCGGCAATTTTTTCAGGTGCTTCGAATCCCAAAAAATACATTCTGATCACATGATCAGTACTACCTGTGGCTAAAAACATACCACCTGAAATAAAAATGTTAAAGTTTAAATGTGTGGCTTGCAACAAATACACCAACAAGCATATGTCCATGCATTTAGCACAAAGTTCTGACTGGAATCAGGGTCCTCTAGCTCCTTAGATAAGCCATGAAGCTGCTCTAGGCTTGGGTGAAAACAGTCACCCCTACTAGGAACACTCACTATCTCTTCTCAGCCTTACTGAGCACCCGTGCCCTAAAGACCTAAAGACAAGCAGAGCCTGTCTTCTGAGCAGATGCTTCAGTGTAGTCCTCACCTGCAACAATGTCACTTCCTCAGGAAAACACATTGGGCCTAGTCTACAAAATATGTAAACAAGTCCACTGGACAAGAAAAGAATCAAGATTATAATTTTGCCAAGACTCTGTGTTAAATATAAATAAATTTGAAATTAGGCAGAACATAAGAAACCATATTCTACATATGGCCACATAACTTTAGAACAGCTTATTGACACCATGAGTTTCCTTGCTGGGCATTTTCTCTTACGTATCAATGACTATCAGATAGGAAAAAGGAAGAAAGGGAGTGGGGTGACCTCCCATCACCTCCTTGTCAAGCCTACCTCTACGGTCTCAAGTTTGTCTTTGTTCCCTTAAACCCAGTACTTAAAGATCTACATGAAGTACAGGAGAAGTGAAATTGTAACTGTAGGTTATGTAACAACATGGAGAACAGAAGTCATCAGCTACCCTCTGACTGAGTGACTATGGAGTCACACTAAGAGCAGCACCACACGTGATCTTACCCCCGCTGAACGAGGAGCACAGCATCTGCACACCAGGCCTCGGCTTTTCCGTGAACTTCAGGGGGCGTGGACTTTAAAAGAAGATGATATGCCTTTAGAATACACGGTAACAAACCCATTAGAGCACTGGAGGTTGTTCTATGACTACAGACATGGTGTACATGGTGTTGTGTCCGTAGAGGGCACACATGCCATGGTGCACTCACAGAGGTGTGCACCATTCTCATCCAGGAGTTTCCTCTCCACCTCATGGGGTGGAGCTCAGTCATCAGGTTTCCAGAGTAGGAGCTTTTACCAAGAGCTGTATCACTGGCTTTAAACTACTGCTTCAAGCCTAGCACATTAACATCATTAACAGCTCCTTGTGCTAGAGATCTAACTCAACTAGTAGGCTGCTTGCTTAGACAAATCTGAGTTTAGTCACAAACACTACATAAATGTAGCAGACCCAAGTGGCCCATGTCAACATGCCTTATCAATGAAAGGACTTCAGAATCTAGCTCCTCCTCACATAAGACAAAGTACACCTCAGTATCAATCTTTAATTTTTATCAAAAATACTGAAGTTGGAGGGTGGGGTACATTATAAATTCAGACTAAACATTTGCTACATGTATATAATCTTAAGAGTTGTTCACTAACATGGTAACACACACACACACACACACACACACACAAAATCTCCCAATTTAGTTTAAGACATACTCCTAAGTATCTGCTCCAATGTCACAAACTTTTAACCCCAAAGGGGCACATGGATCCCTGTGAGTCAGAGGGCAGCCTAATCTGCATAGCAAGTTTTAGGTCAAGCCAGAACTATTCAGTGAGACCATCTTTTTAAAATATATATATATATATATATATCTTCTAAATTATCTTACAAATTCTATACAAACTGAGTATAGTATCAGCCTTTAAATTTTAATAAGCATTTTAGTTCCTCAGGTCCATGACCACACTAGGTACTGAGAAGTCACAAACAGCTTGCAGCTGCGACTCTCCAGCAGCAAAAGGCTCTTGAATACCATACTACTGTCTGAATTTCTGATTCCATACTTTACTCTCCGTTTCTCTCAGTCCACATGTACTACTAGAATTCGCTTACTCCACAGTGAGCTATAGTCCTTTCAGCGTCTCTCAGTGACGGTGACAGGAAGCGATGCAGTAACAAGTTCAGGAGGCAATCAGATGTCCATCCGTCCTTACATTACAGAGGAGAAATACCACAAACAGATCACTCACCTGAACTTCAATGACTCCAACTCCCACTGCCAAAAGCAAACAGTGCCATCAGCACCAGTAGAAACCATGTACCGCTGAGGTCCTTTGGCCATTGGGCTAAACTGAAAGTCAAAAACATGTATGAATCATCTTCCAGAGTTTCTCCTTCATCACTTAGCAGTTTCAATCGACATACTAAGAAAATAAAGTACAAATTCAAGCTGTAGGTAACGTCAGTGAGAACTCTAGGAGTACACATTAACTCACATGTGGTTCCGATGATTTTCAATGTAAGTAAACAGGAACCACAGTGTCTTGATCTGACATGGGCAAGATCCAGGTTTAGGATACTAGAAGCAAGCCAGACCTGAGCTTCAACATCTCACACTATTCAGTGGAGAAACCAGACTCTTGTCCATGAAAAGTACATGGGTATAATGACAAAAGCAAAAACCTAAATTAGACCCAAGTACAACTTACAGACCTTACAGAATAAACAGAGCTAAAACACCGAGTTCCACTGAAGCATCAGTATTTAAAATGCTTACTCATGTCACAGGGGATCTGCTGTCCCATTTCCCTCCACTATAGTTTTGCTAATCCTGCCTGGACTGATATGGCAGTTCTGGGGCTGCTGCAGCTGCAACCAACACAGTGATTCTCCTGTCTCAGCTTCCTAAACACTGGGTTTAGCAAGCATTGCCCACCACACCCACCCAATCTGCACTTTGAAATGTGTTAATAACTGTGTGTGCAGACCACACCCCAATCTGTACTTTCTATTGTGTTAAGTGTGTGTGTGTGTGTGTGTGTGTGTGTGCTCACACACAGTCCACACCCAATCCACACTTACTAATGTGTTAACTGTATGTGAACTGAGATTTATTTTCATATTCTGTTAGACTCATCTATTGATTTTCTTTTGAGGGTTGGGGTTTGGGAAGCAGGATCCTGCTATATATATAGCCCAGAACTGGCTTTGAACTTATGACTCTCCTACTGTCATTAAAGGCCTATGCCACTACAAAGAGCTTCAGCCACTGAACTTTTAAATCAGCTACAGATTTAAGTGAAGAGTTTGCCTCTATTCTGGACCAATGGTGGAATTGCTTCTGCTTATTCCAACTGGCTACGTAAGCACGGCCACACCAGCGCAGACTCAGAACACATGTCCTCATCTCCGCTCTGCTCTCCTACTCGCCACTGCGTAGCTCCTGTCCAGCGAGTTTGGATGTTATTAACATTTATTTGCATTTTCCTCTAACATTCCCTCTTTATGCCTTATGTTTGCTTGTCTCTAAATGAAGCAACATCTGCTCTTAGCCTGTACCAGATGATCACTGACACGGGAGAACTGAGATGATTTGAAGCTGGGCTCTAGCTTCTGTAAAGGTAGACATATTTCTAGACCATCCTCACTTGTAGGATGAAACTCTTCTAACTGTGACAGGGTTGTTTTTCTTTTACCAAAACCCTACACAGCAGATCGTAATTTTTATCCTCATCAGCTAACTCCCTAAATCTCAAACAGCGCTCACAAGCTCTCTTCTATACTTGTTATTTATTACATCCTGACCAATGCATATGCCGTTATAAAGCCTCAGCCTTTTCATCTCTGTACGTGTTTCTAGCAATTTTAGGGAAGTCCTACTGAGCCAATAGTTGTAAGGTGGCAGTCAATGGATTCTAACAGAATTATCAGGATGCTGCTGTCCCTTCTGACAGGAGAGCTGGCGCCTCAATCTGATGCTCTCTATGCAACAGAGAGTTAACCAAGCATTCAAGGCCTCACAAGCCTATTACAGCGTAACCCTCACCCTGCACTCTGGGCTTAGCAAACCAAAGCTGCACACAAAGATGGAACCAGCTCTGCACTTTACACCAAATCCAATCAAAGGCCTCACAAATCCGATAACAACGTAAATCAAGCTAAGAAGTGTGATTAAAAACATAACGATCAAAGGGTGGGTGTGGTGGTGCACCCTTTAATCCCAGCATTCAGGCAGAAGCAGGTGCTTCTCCGAGTTCTAGAACTCCCAGATCCTGAAGGTCACTTCACAACATCCAGCAGAGCACAGCTGAGTGGCTCAGGTTCCGTCACCACGGAGAATTGGCAGTGAAGAGTGGGCGGGGACTTAGTGTCTTCTAGAACAACCAACCTTAAGATGTGCAAGCTCTGTTTTACTTCCAATTCAAACCATTAAAATAAATAAATTTTCTCTATTTGCATGACAGCTGGCAATTTTAACGTTACCTAGTAGGTTGTTTTCAAAAGAAATAAGCTTTAGAATTATAAACTGAAAAAGAACCTGACATGGCAGAATTTGCTTCAGATACAATGGGAAATGGTCGGGAAGCCTGGACAGCTGACAGGCCACAGGGACCCACCCACTTTGTTTCCCCACACACTTCCATGCTGAAAACTACTTTCCACTTACATTGTAAGAGGATTTTTAAAAATAAATTTAATCAATTCAATTCCACAAATTTTAAACAAAAATATAACTGCCAATTTGTAACACTCTCATCCAATTCATCCACTGAACAGTCAGTCACCCAGAAAGCCCCACCTCCTTATGTGTTGTTAACCTCCAGAGCTAAGATGAGTGCTCACTAACTCCATGGGCACCGCACACACAATTCGTTTCTTCATTCATTCTCGTGCTCCTTCCCAATTCCAAAGGTTGTGTTCGTGTCACTAGGCTACAGGTTACCTGCAGAGACGTGATCGACCCGGTGTGTCCTTGCAGCACAGCAACGGGGGCACAAGTCCTCAAGCACCACACCCTAATGATCTTATCACAGCTTCCTGCGGCAATCAGTGTGTTCTCGTAGTTGACGGCCATGTCTGAAATCTCTGCAGAATGGCCTCTTAATGTAGACAACAAGCGGCCATTGTGTGTTGACCAAATCTTTACCAAACAGTCATCTGAACCCTAGGAAAAAGCAATAGCCCAGTACAAGTGTTAACACAGCATCCATTAAACTTGAACAGGGAACCCACCATTAACCCCTCCCCTTCCAGCCAAATCCTGAAATACTAATACCATCAGAACACACGTGAAATAGATAGTAGTTTTCAAGCAAAAGCTCTACATAGAACAGTGCACAAAGAATTTTCACTGCATTCCAAGAATGCAATGGGTCCCACCCTAAGCTCGGTTCCCAATACCAGCTGCAGGAACAAGTTAGATCACCAAGCTACACAATTAACAGTCTGACACATCCAGATTCCTGGGACCAGACTACCCACAGTAGTGGGGAGAGCACCCTCCTTTCAAATAAGTGAACAAGAGTCGCAAACTTGCAGTCCCCAGCCACACAGTACTCACCATTATAACACAGCTAAGGATGTTTTCTGTCCACTTTAAAATTTTTTTATGCTAAAAACACTGGAAATGTCACACTCCATAGTTTTCAAATAAGCACTTCAACACAGAAAAGTTGTTTTATAATGAATTTGTTTTCCTATCAGTGATTAATCTATGTAACCCCAAGTCATCACTAATGAGCTAAGAATTTAATTAGGAGAGGAATTTTTTATTGATATATTCAAGATTAATCTTAATATATATTTAAGATGTCACTTAACTCCTTAAGTCTCAAATAGGCTAGAAGAGAAATTTTTAGTTACATAATTTCTATTATTTGAAAACAGTATAAATCCCAACAGAGCTAGAGAAATGGCTCCACAGTATTTTTAAGTTGGGTAGACCCAGCAGCCCTCAAACTCGCTGTCACCTCCCCAGCAGCTACACAAGATTCTTCAATGTTTTGGAACCACCATTCTCAAAACAGCTGAGACCTGGCTATGTCCCTTGGTCACTTGAAATACTTATTGAAACTACAAAATATTAGGCCCTGTAGCAGATCTAACAGCCTTCCCATGTTCTTTCAGATGCACCAGAGAGCCCCGAGGAAGGAGATTACAGCACTCCAGGTGGAACCAAATGGAGGTTAAGAAGTGAACTCACTGTAAAGATTCTATGTCCTGTCCTATCAAATGCTACACAGTATACAGCAGACAGATGTCCGAGAATCCTCCTGTGCATCTTTATATGCTGGTACATAGTTCCTGGGAACGCTGTGCTAAAAGTGGAACACCCTGTGAGCTGCTTTCCTCGATGTATCTCCACTAGGAAATAAAAACAACAAAACGGTTAAGGGGCCGATGTGTAAAAACTAACAATATCCGCAAACAGTTTCTGGAGGGTAAGGTAAGCACATCTACTTAAGAATCCCTAAGGACAAGGACACGAGGTACTAGTTCTACTGTGGTGACACCGACACTCTGGTCTTTCTCAGTTACTGTCAACAAGGGATGGACACATCTGTGCCTATCACTACTGCAGTAAATTCTACCAACACGCCACAGCATATCTAGTCTGCAAGATAATTCAAGAAACAGTTTGGGGTACCTCATAGGCCAACCTCACTCACCAAGACTCGGTGGGGGGCCATAATTCACGGGCATTTCAGGAGGTCTTCCTCTGTGAAGAGCAGCAAAGGCAGAGCCCTTCCACACTGTGTGCCTGCAGTCTTTAAAATGAATTTTAGATACACATAAAATCTTGAAAGTTAACCCAAAGAAAGATTTTATACAATACTTACGTATATTAATAAACTCTTTATTCAGGTTTTACCAACTAATATACTAATATACAACAGAAAAACCTGGGAGGTTTATTATACTATTTCTGAGAGAAACTTGAAACATCTCAGATACAGCAGTAACACAGCACAGCACTTTACAATCCACCAAGTGCTTTCCACATACATCAGCTCATGGAGTCCTCACAACAACCCTGTGAGGTAGGTGTCTCTGCTAATTACACATGAGGTAAACGAGGCTCCCAGGTCCAGGACCTTTAAAGAGATCCCGTGTAAATGATTACTTGTAGGGACTGTAATACTGAGTTAACTTTATTTTTCAATGCAAAATACCATACAACATTAAAAATGAGCAGTCTTATCACAACTGACCCCAGTGTTCAAAAGTTGAGAATTTTATGAAGATATTTTGTTGTATCTAAAAATCTGTGACTTCACTCATTCGTTCTGAAATCTGTTGGCTTGCCTTGAGCTCATTAGGAAGAATTGGCCAGTTTAAGTTAAACAGCTTCCCACTTTAGGGTGAAGGCAGCTCTTCAGAGAGGAGCACAGGGTTCGTGTGAGCTTTCTAAAGCTGCATCCCCACTGGATCTAAAGGAACCTCACTAAGGGAAGAAAGGACCTGCCCCACTTGAGGTCACAGAAGAACAGAGGCCAACACACAGGCCTTTGTGGCCCACTCCAGCTTCAGAATTTAGAAACAAGGAGAGGCATCGCTCTAAACCTCCACTGAGCGGAGCTCAGGGTCCCCTAACTGACAGGCATGCCATGTTTCACATGAAGAGAAGGTGTTCTCTGGCACTAACACAAAACACGAGCAGAAACAGGGCCTCGCTGAGGTCTCCTCTGCCGGTTCTCACACAGGCAGGCCTCGTCACAGAACAACTCTGAGCTTTAGCCTGACACAAGAGAAAGGCTACCCAAGCCACCACAGTGAGACAACTAACTACAGATGCTCACAGTGGGCAGCAGGGCGGGGCAGTTAGCAGGCACTGAGAAATAACTAAGGCCGGCAGGCTGGGCTGGCAGAAAGCCAAGCAGGGTGCTTTCTCGGTCAGGCTTTGTGCTACTGGAACATCTAAGAGGTAGCATCACATCACATCATCAACAACAGCTCATTAACAAAAAGTCATGATGAGATTGAAGTATGCTAACATCAGAACCAACACACATGCCCATTAGCAGTTTATCCACATGTATACATACAGCATATCACACATAGGTACTCAGTCTAAGTCAGTCATATGAAGCTAACAGAAAAACTAGAGAAGTTCCAAACATTTTGCTAGCACATAACTTAGGGGAAAAAAGTTAATTAAAAAAAAAAAGAAAGAAACCATGCAAGTTTACATTTTTGGTGCATGTTTTTCAAGCTGCTACTTTATTTTTTTAAAAAAATCACTTCTCCTTATTATGACAAAAGACTTTCAGAATCTAAGTATCAAAAGAAATAATCTAGTATTTAAAGAGTTTATTAAACATATACAAGTACATCCATTGAAGTTATGAGTGAGCTACAAAATGGAAAAAACTAAGAACTCACATTGATAAAACCTCAAGCACATCTTAAATTCAAGCTTTTTAGCTTAACATCTACGCCTTTGTAAGTTTGGGATGGAGAAGGCCCCACTGAGCACGTGATAAAATCAAGGATCTACACTGAAGTCAGAGTTATAGTCCATGGTATTCATTACCTTCCACAGTGCTTACACAGCTCCACAGTTATAACGTAAGCTACTAATGCAAAGCAGAACACTTCTTCAAATTAAGGTACCTTTTGCTGTTCGTAGCAAAGACTGCCTTCCTGCACCAAGCAAAGAAGTGACTCTTGAGATACTGGGCGGGACCTCTTTATCCAGCATCGGGCCGATGCGCTGGCAAATCTGTAGCAGGTGGTCAGGAGCCACATGCTTATTGGACAAGACCTGATGGAGAGGTGAGTTTCAATAATACTGCACACAAGAGTACTCAAACATTTTTTTTATTGATAGCCAGTTAAAATGTAAAATCACACTGAAAACTATAAAACATAGTAAGAAAATTTTAAAAATATAAACAGTAAACTATTTCAAGTCTAACCAAAATTTCAAAATTTTTCTTCACAGAAATTGACAATTTTTGGTGTCTCTCTTGTTGTTTTGGTTTTTCAAGACAGGGTTTCTCTGTATAGCCCTGGCTGTCCTCAACCTCACTCTGTGTACAAATCTGGCTTCAAACTCAGATCTTCCAGCCTCTGCCTCCCAAGTGCTAGTATTAAATATGTGCACTTAGGGCAGAATTTTATTCTAAAACTTAAATGCAAATGACATAGAAAAGCCACACCAACTTTGAAAAGGGGCAAACAATATTCCATTTCAGGACCTGTTGCGGAGGTACAGTACCATAACCAGAGGGTGTTAGAAGACAAAGCCATGGGAGGAACTGTACATGCACAGAAGAAAATGGCATGTCTCTAAAGCACTCATCTCTGACAAGGTACAAACTCGAAACCGTGCAGAAAATGTCTTCCAATAAATGGCACTGGAACACAGATTTTAAGGTCCATGTTTTGCTGTGGTTGTGTATGTGGAATGCACAGGGCCAGTTGAGCAGCAACACTGACTATGTACAATGAAAACTTTAGACCTGTCCTAACACAATGCACATGGAGATGTGATCACCGTGTAGTCTGAGCTCAGCACTGAGTAAGTCCCTGCTATCCTGGACTTCATACCGCTTTCACACTGTAGGACAACTGAATCGACAGACAGGACAAACACTGCAAATACATCTGCTTATGATGTCTACCTGCGGCAGATGAACCGGGCTCAGACCAGAGTTTGCAACTTGACAACCATGCCCACCGGTGAAAGCCCAACTGTGCAGACGTCACCACAAGGAGGTGATCCAGGTGGCAAATGGGTGTGACAAGCACTGAGCCAAGTGCAAGCCACTAGGAGCTACTGCTGTTATCAAGTAGACTAGCCTGGCTGGCATTAAAGACTGACCAGAGCAAAAACTGGTCGGACACTTGTAATCCTAGCACTTGGGAGGAAGAGGCAGGAGTTCAATCCCATACTCAGCTACACAGTAAGTTCAAGACCACCTTGAGCTATCAGACTCCGTCTAAAAGAGCAGAGGCAAAACGAAAAAAGAACAAATGGAGAAACTTCAGATGGGAACATAAGGTAATAGAGCTTTTGAAAACAGGACAGCCACTCTATGCTTAGGTATCTGATAGTATGTAAAACACACACTCATGAAAGTAGGCCCATTCCATCCATAGACAGCCCCACCTGGGGATCCATCCCATATGCAGACACCAAACCCAGACAACGTGCCAATGCCAAGAAGTGCTTGCAGACAGGAGCCTGGTATGGCTGTCTCCTGAGAGGCTTGGCCAGAGCCTTACCGATACAGATGCTTATACATATGCTTGCAGTCAACCAGAGGAGCTCAAGGGTTGAAACCCTTCTGGAGAACAATAATATCAACCAACCAACCCCCCCCCCACTTCCCAACTCCCAGGGACTAAACCACCAACCAAAGAGTACACACATGGAGTGACCCATGGTTTCAGTTGTATATGTGGCAGATGATGACCTTGTCTGGCATCAAAGGGAGGGGAGGCCCTTGGTCTTGTCAATGTTTGATGCCCCAGCATAGGGGAATGCTAGGGTGGTGGGGCGGGAGTGGGTGAGTGGAAAGCACCCTTGTGGTGGAAGGGGAAAGAGGGAAGGAAGGGATGGGAGGTTTCAGAGAGGAAAGAAAGGAGGCCCATTTGTGTTCTCAGTGTTTAAGTATCTGTGTGTAAGTGTTCTGTCTGCATCTGTGCGATATGTGCACCTTCAGACCAAGAGTGAATTTTCCCTAGAAGCAGAGCTAAGGATGATTGTGAGTTACCAAGTGTGTGCTGGGGACCAAACCCCCAGACCTTCATGGAAGCAGCAAGTGCTATTAACCAGGAATAGGAAAGTTTCTTTTCAATTAAGGCAAAAACCAATTTTTAGTAACAAAAGAGTAAATATACAATACCAATATAATATTTAGCATTAAAAACAAATCCTTGAGCCAAGCACAGCAGCTTACGTAAACCTATGACCACACTTGGAAGGTAGAACTCATGTTCCAGACCAACTTGACCTACATATCAAGTTCCAAGGCAGCCAGGGTTACAACAGACATTTTTTTAAAAGATTTGTTTGTTTTATGTGAGTACACACTTGCTGTCTTCAGACACCAGAAGAGGGCACTGAATCCTACTACAGATGGCTATCAGTCAACATGTGGTTGCTGGGAACTGAACTCAGAGGTCCCGAGTTCAATTCCCATCTCCGCCCTCTAGCCCTACAATAAAAAAATTTTTTAAAAGACCAGAAAAGATGATCTGCACGTGAGCAGCACTAATTAACAGTGGTGTCTAACCTTCCAATGCCAAAGCCCTTTCATAGTTCTTCATGCTATGGTGGGCCCCAACCATAAAGTCATTTCATGGCTACTTCCTAACTATCATCTTGCTCCTGTTATGACTCCGAAAAGGAGTCAAGACCCACAGGTTGAAATTCCATGAATTAAGACTCACTAAGAAGAAGAAAAGAGGTGATCAAAGTGGTCAGGGAGATGTGGGGGAGGGATCTAGGGAAGTTGGGATATATGTTCATTAACATATCAAAGAACAAAGAAACTCTTAAATAATAATATACTAATAAGATACAACAGAGACCACCTACTGCATTCAGAATATCAGAGAATTCATGAAGGCACCAGTAGAACTCTTCACTGTTTTCATTGTGGTAACAACATTCTGCTTTTATCAAAGTAAACACTTAAATAGAATCATGAGTCCGAATGTTAACTGTACTTCAATAAAGATAAGCCACAAGAACTGTAACTTTAACTCATGGAGACACCCACCATAAATGACATGAATGCATCTCAAATAAAACTGAAGGATATATATGCATGTGTGTGTATATACACATACACACGCATCAAACTGAATGACATATATGCATGTACATGTGTGTATACACACACACACACACACACACACACAAAATAGGTCTTGAACTCAAAGATCAAACTGCCTCTGGGATTAAAGGTATGTGCCACCACATCCAGCTTTTTTTTAAGACCGGTTCACTTTGGGCCCTGACTGGGCTGGAACCTGCTAGGCATTATTGCACTAGCCTTGGATCTGTAATCTTTCCTAAGCCTCAGCCTCCAGGACACAGGGATTGTAGGTGTGGATTATAGTAGTGGATTTGTGGCTCTGGGTTGGAGGCTGCAGGCTGGTTTGCTGTTTGGGTAGGCGCTGTTTACAGCTCTGATGATTTAACCCAGAGCTTCATACACGAACAGGAGGCAATCTAAAACCAGGCTCCTCCATTAGCACCATGGCTATGCAATGACACAAGCTTTGTTTCTGAAACAGGGTTATGCTATGTCTGGAAGGCCAGGCTGGCCTCCTCCATTTGAGACCCTCATCCTCAGCTGTCTAAGAAGAGACTGCAGTGCCTGCTTTATGCAGACACACGACCTGAACACCCCTAAGACGTTGGCTAGATGAAGAAATGAAGCACAGCCACTTCTCTCACAGGCTCTGTAATACCAAGACGCCAAGCACTCTCTAAAAGCCAAACACATACACTAGTTTTTCATGCTAGGTTGTACAACAGTAATGGTGGCTTTTCAACGTGGAACTATCATGTTGTACTGGAATACATTCCTAATAAATAAATGTGTTATGTTATATAGGACCTTAGTGAGTAGTTCTGTTATTTTCTTTGCCAATGATTTATTGCTTGCTATTCTATATCTACTCTATAAAATAGAAATTGGGTTAGACCAAAGCCACGGTCACACAACCATCTTGAGATCAGAATGCACCATAAAGCAGAAGACCACCCACAGCACACTTGGACCAGAAGTGCTACGGAAGGCGCAGGTGCCGTGGGTAGCAGAGGTGTACAAGAACCACAGGGCTGGGAAGATGGATCAACAGTACTGGGAGCACTGGCTGTCTTGCTGAGGATAGGGACGCAGTTCCCAGCACTCACGATACTCTCAACTGTCTGCTCCAGTTCCAAGGGGTCTGACACTCTTCTGCTCTCTAAAGACACCAGGTTTGTTCTTGTACATACATTCAAGCAAACCGCTCATATGTACAAAATAAGAGTTAACTTCAAAAAACTGTTGTTGTTTCGCAAAGGAAGCAAGCACCTTGAGCCTTGAAGAAGCAGGGGCCAGCCATAACTGGACAATAAGCAACTGCAAACACTGACAGCTGTCAGTTAAACCTAGCAGCAGTTGATAAAACTCTACAAGGACCTTCAAAGGCCACTGAACAGTTGAAACAAGTTGAAAAGGTGAAAATGTTCCAAAAAAACAAAACAGAACCCTTTCGGCCCCTGACACCCTGAGACTGGCCACAAGAGCTTCAAACCAAACCTGCACAGTCTGGTCTGACCCACAACCACCTTCACAACAGTGAAACGCGTACCGGAGAAGCCCAGAAAACATCAGATGCAACAAAAATTCTCCACACTAACAAACCCTACACCTACAGCAGCATTTGTAAGCTCAACACACTAAGCTATGAATTTGGCCTTGTCAACCATAATCACCCAGCTTCCTGCCAACCAACTACCGATTTCCCAAGAATCTTAACTCATCAGTAAGAGCACCAGCTGCTCTTCCAGAGGTCCCAGGTAAAACAGCACCCACATCCGGTCCCAGCCACCTGTAACCACAGTCCAGGGCATCTCACACCCCTCACAACTCTGTGGGCACCAGGTATACATGTAGTACAGACATACATGGAGAACACCCAAAAACAAACTACAACAGTAAATCAGCTGGGTACGGTGGCACACACCTTTCAACCCCAGCACTCATGGCTGAGGCAGGAAGATCTGAGAGTTCCAGCATGATCTACATAGTAAAGCCTTATCTCTAAGTAAGTAAATCTAAATATAAAATTACAAAGTGTTGGTTTGTTCCTGCTTTCATTAATATAGGTACATTTGCTAGAATCTATCTGTGACCTGTTAATTCGTGGTCAAGCACTCTTGGTTCCTCCCCCACAGTCGTTGACAATAAGAATAAACAAAAACGACCCACACACTACCTAATACTGTCTGACCCACTATGTCATTAGGAGGCCCAGCATCACACAAGACACAGCTGCCGTCAGCAACTGACAGAAGCAAACAGATCACAAGTGGCAACTACACAGCCTGTTTGAGGTCAGTTTTGTTTACCCAAGACCATGTCTCAAAAATGAAAATAAAGATAAAAATAAAATATTTACTAAGATTGAAAAAGACAATCTTAATTTTTAAAAAAGTCAATGTGTTCCAATTTATTGTAGTCAAGAAAAATCGAGCAGGTGTGGCGATGCAGGCGCTCAGGCAATAGCAAATGATCTGTGAGCTCAAGGGCACCCCAGTCAGAGCTACAGTGAGATGATGTTGTTCTGCCTGGTTACAGGGGATCCATCCCCTGGTCCCACGAGCAGGTGTGTGCCATGGAATGCACACACACAGAAGTAGACACAAGCAGTAAATGAATAAAGCTAAGTTTTAAACAGAAGGCAAAACAGGTGGCTCGCCAGTTAAGATCATTTGGGGGTCTTGCAGAGGACCCAGGTTTGGTTCCAAGCACCCACCCACATGCTGGTTCACAATCAACTGTGACTCCAGTGCCTTCTTCTGGCCTCTGTGGACACATGTGGTGCATAATTGCTAACATAATATATATACATCTAAATGGGTTTTGTAAATTTTTTTTTAAGAATATAATTCGAGCTAGAAAAGATGCCTCAGCAAGTTAAGAGTGTTCAGTCCCAACCCTCACACCCCAAGTTCCATCCCTGGACCCCGTGTGGTCACAAGAGAACACTAACACTAACTTGCACGTGCATGCTGACCTGAGTACATGCACACACACACATAAAAGTGTATACACAGAAAATAAAAGTGTTTGCTGGGAAGTGGCAGCACATGTTTAATCTCAGCACTCAGGAAGCAGAGGACAGCCTGATCTACAGAGCAAGTTCCAGGACAGCCAGGACTACCCAGTGAAAACAAAAGAGTATTTACAGACATGCATACAGGCTAAGATGTAGTGGCTCGTGCATTTAATCCTAGCATTTGGGAGGCTGAGGAAGGCAGATCTCCAAGTTCTGGGCCAGCCAGGTCTTCATAATGAGTTTCAGAACAGGTAAAGCTACACAGTGAGACCCTATCTCCAAATAAATATGTATACATACACACACGTATGTAGAACTACACTAGAAAGGTCACAAATGCCCAAATCCTAAGTCTTTGAAAGGAAGTCTTGCTCTTACCCTCAAAGCATGCAAAGTCAGTGATAAACTAATGCCCAGGGACAGTCAACTACAAACTACAGAGGCCTAGTCACCACACTTACAGCCTGTGAGAAAACAGTATGGTGATTTTCACCAGATCATCTGACTGTCCCCTTTTATACAACAAACCGAAGTACAAACTGAAGTATTCAAACAGCCACACTATGTTCTTCAACACAGGACAAGGTGGACAGACCACTTAGAAGCTGTTTGGAGAGCTGGAGTGACACAGGGCCAGAATGGAACTACCTTGGGCTGTCTCTGGGCCACTAACTAGCTAATTACTACTGCCCACCTGTACTGTGTCTGTACAATGTCTTCACGGTGTTAGGTAAAATTCTTCCTGGAATGCTAGAGTGGACTCCACCTTTCTTTTTCATTATGCTTTTGGGGTCTTGTTTGTTTGTTTGTTTGGATGGTTGGTTTGGTTTTTTGAGACATGTTTCCTGTGCAGTCCTAACTATCCTGGACCAGGCTGGTCTCCTGAGATTTGGCTGCCTCTGTTTCCAAAGTGCTGGGATTAAAGGTATGCATTACCTCTGGAATCCAGACTCCACCATTCTAAAGGCTAACACCTGAAGTGAACTCTCCATTTCACTGTAACCAGTCACACATTTCCACCCATGCATTAGACAATGGACTTTATGGCTTTATTCTTTTGCTTTAACAATTTCATGCAACTATCACATTTGGAAACATGGTACTCAGGATAACTTAATCTTAGTTCCCCAGCTGCAAAATGGGAAGATGGTTAAGATCCAGAACCATGAGCTGGGGCTGTAGCTCAGCAGGAGAGCACTTACGTAAGCAGGTACAAGGCCCAGGGGATGACAGAAGCAAACTCAAGATACTCAACTGCATCATCTTTTGGGGCTAAAGAAATAACTCTAATATGTTAAGGGCACTTCTTGCTGCTCTTGCAGAGAACCTGGGTTCAGTTTGTGGAAACCACATGGTGGCTCACAACCATCTGTTAATCCAGTTCCAGGAAATTTCATGTCCTGTTCCAATATCCATGGGTTAATAAAACACATGTGACACAGACACACATACATGCACACATGTGCACGCACATACATACACAGACACACACATACATGCAGGCAAAGCACTCATATCCATGAAAATCCATCTTTTTAGGGCTAGAAAGATGGCTCAGCAGTTAAGAGCACTGACTGCTCTTCCTAGAGGTCCTGGGTTCAAATCCCAGCAACCACATGCTGACTCACAACCATCTGTAATGAGATCTGATGCCCTCTTCTGGTGTGTCTGAAGACAGCTACAGTGTACTTAAATGTAATAAATAAACAAATATAAAAAAATACATCTTTTTAATGGCTTTTTTTTAAAGTGTCATCTAATGAGGATCATTTTCTAATTTTAAAATATTAGGCCTATTCAACTAATGTATCTTTTCCTTAAGAACTAAAGAAGTTAGGAAGAAAACACACAAATTCACAACCCTACTTATACAGAAAGCAACAGAACAAAAAATCACATACAAAGAAACAAATAAAGGGACCTATATCCTGGAGGCTCAGACCTCAGTGACCAGGAGCCTGTGGAAAGGAAGCAGCACTGCCACGCCAAGAGACTCAGGACTGCCACACCCCTCTCCTCAGCACCAGGCACAAAAGCAGCTCAGTTCTTATCCATGTTTTAGTGAGCTAGTCAGGTACCCTCCCTGATTCAGATAAACTGATTAAAATGGTGCCATTTCTAGCTGCAACCTTACAAATACTGATGACTTTAATCTCAACATTCAGGAAACAAAAGCAGACAGATCCCTCCCTGTGTGCCAGGCCATCCAGAGCTGACTGCACATGCACATCTTTCTAAAAAGATTTACTCATATTTTATTTGCACTGGTGTTCTGCCTGCATGTGTATTTGTGTGAAGGTATCAGATCCCCTGGAACTGAAATTACAGACAGCTGTGAGCTACCACATGGGCGTTGAGAATTTAACCCAGACACTCTGACAGAGCAGCTAGTACTCCCATATGCTGAGCCTCTCCTCAGCCCCTACATGCACATCTTAGAGCCGCTTCATTAGATTAAGTTATCTTTGGACCTGTTGCACAGAGCAAAGCTGGTAGGGGCATGGCAAAGTGGCACACACCTAAAATGCCAACACAAAAGGAGGGCAGATCAAAGTTTCAAGGCCTGAATACATCTAAAATTCCAGATAAGCCAGGACTACAGAACACAATCCTGTGTTCGAGGAAGGGAAGGTGAGACAGGAAAACACAAGGAAAGGAGGGCAAATAAAGGACAGAAAGCCAACTCGGGAACATGGGCAGAGATGAACTAATGTGCCAAAGAGTAAAAGCAGCTAGTAAGAGGACTAGAAAGATGGCTCATCGGTTAAGAGCATATGAGTTTGAGTCCCAGCACCCATACTAGGTAGGACCATCATAACTGCCAATAACTCCAGTTCCAAGAGATTCAGCATCTCTGGCCTCAGAGTGACCCAAACTCGTAGGAACACACACACATGTATACATAATTAAAACAGAACATTATTTAAGATTTGTATGTGTTCTACCTGCACATATTCTATGCACCGCATGTGTCAGGTGCCCTTGAAGGCCAGAAGACAGTATGGGATCCCGAGACTGGAGATAGAAAAAGACAGTTATGAACTGTTATGTGGGTGCTGGAAATGGAACCCTGGTCCTACTGAAAAAGCAGCCAATTCTCTTAATCACCCAAAGATATACTTTTTTTCTTAAAAAATAAGTAATTACTAGACAGATAAAAGATTTCTAATTTAAGGTCTAAGAAAAACTGCAATGTGCCTATCATGGTAATACACTCTTTTAATCTCAGTACTGGCAAGCCAGCCAGAACTGCCTCATGGGACCAGGCATGTGAGAAAGTTCTATGTAAGCATTCAGAGTTGTAGTGATAATCAATCTGCTAAGGACAGTACACTGTAAGGATGAACTGCTTTCCTCTTACTGGTTAAGATACTACCTTATATAAAAATGCTGTTCAAGGCCCATGAAATGGTTCAACAAGGAAGGAGCTGGAAACACGCATGGCAGAAGACAGACTCTAACAAGTTGTCCTCTGAACTGCATTTGCACTATAGCATACACACATCCATACATATACACATACACATAAAAAGGTGTGTCAACACTCAATTTAATCTGCAGCAAAGGGAGACAGACAATCTCATTAAGAGCCCCCCCTGCTTTGATTAGTTCCAAAACAGTCTCTCTACATAGCAAAGATTGGCCAACCAATCACCTTTGCCTACAGGCAAGATAGACTCCATTCCTTTTTTCAGAGAGCCCCTCACCTTTACCAACCTAGCCATTCTGAAATCTCATGTTCAGCTCAAGAGTTCTATTCCCTCTCCCCTTACTACTTATAGATCCTGAAGATTCCAGTTAAATTCTATGGATTACCAGGCCTGTTAATAAAGAGCTAAGTGCTGACAGAAATCTAGTCTCTGTCCCTTACAGGAAAGAGCACTCTTGCTGCAACGCAAGTCAGATAAGCAGCTCAGGCACAATGTAAACTGCAGGACAGCACCAGGAGGCAGTGTGAGATCAGGGGGAGCTTTCTAATTCCTAGTCCCCACGTGCACAAGAGACTCCAATCTGGCTGACTTGGTGCCCACTGTGGACATCCAGAATGTAAAAATCCCAAATTATTCTATCAAAGAGTTAGAACCACCGAGGAAAAGGAACATGAGAAACACTGTGAGCAAACAATCAGATAAAGGCAGGTGACTAATCTCTCACTCAATTCAGTAGAATAATCGTACAAAAATAACTATTAAAGGATTTTAAATGGGGGGAATACAGTTGGTTAATTTTTTAGAAAAGGTTTTAAGATATATTCAAACCAAGCATTGTGCTGCAAACTTGTAAGCCCAACACTTTTTGAGTTGGAGGGAAGATAATCAAGAGCTTGACAGAGGTTATCCTCAGATACATATTTAAAGGCCAGATAGCCTGAGCTACATGAGACCCTGCCTTAAGCCACCCAACCTGCAAAAAATGTTATGAAGGCATTTGGAAAACCAGAAGAAAGCATCCACACAGATTCTGTGATACAGGAACAAAGGAAGTTCCATTTTAGCTGTGCTAAGCTGAACCTGGGCTGTACCCCTCAAAAAGAAATGGTCCTTTTATTGAGGCATGGTGGCATACTCCTATAGGAAGGGCAGAAGTAGGTGTTCAGGGCTAGCCTGAACTAGATGAGACATCAACATAAACAACAATAAGAACTTGATATACATAAATGTGCACAATCTGCTTCAAAATATTCCAGGTGGGGCTGGCAAGAGGGTTCAGTGAGTAAAGATGACTACTGTGAAGCCTGTAACACCCCAAGTTCAACCCCCGACCCAATGGTGGAACAACACCCCCAAGTTGCCCTCACCCACTCACACCTTCCCCACACACACCAAATAAATGTAACTTGCACAACATAAATTACAGAGGGAGAGATGGTTCAACAAATAAAAGCATGCGCTACAAGTTGTGTTCTGACCACCACATACCTGCCAGGGCACTCCAGTGACTACCACACACAACCCCAGCAGTTACAAGACATTCTGTATGGAACGTGCTTAAGAAGGAACTCAATAGGTTCAGAGGACACTGGCTAACAGGAGGCTTGGTGGGTGAGAACCGACACAGCTTTCTGATTGGTCACTGGATAACAGGTAGCTGGTGCCTGGTCAACTCCATTCATCTGTAGAAAAGTTTCACTAGTGGGAATTAGAACGGAATGGAACTGTAAACACAGCAATTGGTGACTCAGTCCATGAATATGGGGGAATTCCCATTTTGTATGTGCTTCAAAAGCACACACCTAAATACCAAAGTGAGAATAGCTGATGTCTAGAAGCTACAGTCAGAGGCAGGTGGATCTATGTGAGTTTGAGGCCAGCCTGGTCTACAAAGCAATTTCCAGAACAGCCAGGACTACAAAGAGAAACAGAGAAACACTGAAATATGGGGGGGGGGGGCATCAGAGAGAGAAAAACAAAAAACTACAAAGGAAACCCTGTCTCAAAAAAGCCAAACAAGAAAAAAGAGGGTACTTCTTGTCTGTCCATGTGTGCTGTGGCTCCAGGGTAGATGGCAGAGGCCCACTTGTGAAATGGGTTCCCTCCTCCACTCGGGGTCCCCAGGAGTAAACTCACATCATTAGGGGTAACAGGAAGTAGTTCCATAGATAAAGTCATCTAAGCAGCCTGAGCATTTGTTTAAAAACTCTCAAGAGACAAATTAAACAACAAACCAGCAATCCTGTTTTACTCAGCAACTGCATATGCCATAGCCAGCACCTGGCTGAGGAAAGGACAGTGGCAGAAGCTCTAGACCAGTGTCCTCAACCTTCCTAAGGCTGCGGCCCGGCGGCCCTTCACTGCTACACAACTAATTTTACTACTGTTACGAAGCGCAATGCAAACGTCTAATATGCAACGCTCACACCCAGGGACCCGAAGACTGAGAACCAATGCTCTGGAGTGAGTTCTTGCCCTGCACTATTGAGCACTCCAGTTAAATCCCTAGCCCTGTAAATTCAAGGTGTCTAGACTTAACTACTCGCATACATGACAGACCTGGCTGACTCTGCTCTCTACAGGTCTTGCTTGGACACATGGTGAAGCCAGTGAGATGGAGCTCTCCTGTAATCCCTGCCCAGTACAAAGCTGAATGAAGCAGGGCTGCAAGTCAAAGCCAAACGGGCCTATGTAGCCAGAAACCAACAGCACATTGTTCTCAACCTCTGTAATAAACATGCTCAGTGTGGGTTAACAGGTGATTTGTTTTACCTTAAAATTGCCAAAGATATTTTTCTGAAACATTTGTGTTCCATTAACGATAAACAACTAAGCCAACGACAACAAAATCCCCATCTATTAACTAGATAGAAACTGACTTATACACAAGAACCTCTAAGCAAGAGTAGGGACAATGAGGCAAAGGGAAATAAATGTAACCCACAAGTTACCACTCCTCCAGAAAAGAAAGGCAAGCACACACACCTTAGTCCGAGTCCTAGGAAGCAGGATCAGAGTTCAAGGCCAGCCAGAGGTACATAATGACACCCTGTCTCAGAAAATAAACGGACTGACGGCTGTCAACTTAAAGCCTGAACAGCTACATACAGCAAGATCACGTGTGAGCCAACTTTCTAAGGCAGTCAACACAGTGAAGAGGTACCACGCTGACACATTCACTAAGCAGAACTTTCTGCGATCCTACCGAGGAAGCGGGGCTCAGTATGGGGACATTTCTCCACTAAGGATTCTATTCCTAGGAGACAAGTGGTCTGAAGGTCTGGGCGGGGAGGCGGGGCAGAAGAGGAGAGACCAATGAGAGCCTGGGTTACAAGTCGGCCCGCAGAGCGATGAGAGCGCCACGCTGAGTGGCTGGCGGCCGCACCTGGAGCCCCAGCCCGGCCGCGAGCCAGGGGCGCCCCCGCCTACGCCCGGCGCCGCCCCCAGGACCGTTTTCTGCCAAATCCGCCCCCATCCCGCCACCGCGAGCCCTCGGGGGTCCGGCCCGTCACCGTGGACCACCCCCGGGAGCGACCCCGCGGCGCCCGCACGGGAGCAGAGACCCTGCCGGGGGGACGCGGGCGCGCGGAGGACGCGGGAACTGCTCACCAATTCCTCGTAGCTCCTGTTGTGCTCGTTGCCCTCCCAGTCCAACCTCTTCGGCAACAGCTGGAAAGAGACACGAAAGGCGTCCGGGTGACCACCGCGGCCGGGAGGCCGGGCGGGACGGGGACGCGGGGACGGGGACGCGGGGGCGGCGGACCGACCTGGTACTGCTCCAGCTCCTGCACCAGCACCTGCGGCAGAGAAGACGTGCGGTCAGACCCCGCCGGCTGCCCCGCTCGCCCCCGGTTCGCTCACCCGCCCGTCCGGTACGCCGGGACTCACCTGCGCCGCTCGGCGACACGGGCCAGCTGAGAGGTAGCGGGCGATGAGGAAGTACAGCTCTGCGGGGAGAAGACAGGGATGGTCAGCGGCGGCCGCGCGACACCGGGCAGGGGACGCGCGGCCGCGTCTTACCCGACTCGATGAGAGGCACCGGACGTCGGGCCGGCGAAGGCTCCGCCATGGCGGGGCGCTGGGCGGGAGCGAGGGAGCGAGCGAGCGGAGCGTGTAGGCCGCTCCGAGGCCTGACCCGTCCGGCGTACCCCCAGCTCCTCAGGCGCGCGCCGCCGCCGCCATGCCGTGCGCGCCGCGCACCGACGCGTCCGCGGCAGGAAGTAGCGCGGGACGGAGGGGCGGGAAGCGAAGTAGTCCCCCCCGCGGGGAGCCGGCGGCGTGGCACGACGCGGATGTGGCGCCCTGGGCCGGGAGGCGGGCCTCGCCTCGGCGTCCTGCGCGTCGGGGGGCGGGGGGTGAAGCGCGAGGGGCGGCGAGCCAGTCGGGGCTGTGTCCGCGGAGCGGGGCGGGGGGCCGGGGCGCGCGTGGCCGGATCCCTGCGCGCGGTGAGGCGGCCGCCGGCCTTTGTGCGGCGGCGGCGCGGCGAGCCGGTGCGGGAGGCGAAGGAGGCGGGGCGGGGCGGAGCCTGGGAGGACGGTCACCTGGGCTCGGCCTGAAGACCCCGAGGCTGGGGAGGAGCTCGGCGGGAAGACGGAGGCACCCAGCGCGGAGCCTACGTCACCACCTGCCCCGCTGCCCGCCCCGCGGAGGGCTAAAGATACCCGGCGCGGGTGACGGGGTCTTCGGGTCCGCGGTGGCTCAGAGGGGCCGCGGGAAGCGGGCTGCGGCCACAAGTGTCAGTCTTTATGTTGGAGAGGTGGAAGAGTCCCAGGAAAGATTCCCCTAATTACCGCGCTAGGCTCCTGACCCAACCGGATCTGTTTCACCAGGTCCAGGGTGCGCTGACAAGCTCTGACGTAGGGAGCCGAGCCGAACCGAACTAAACATGGCCATTGTTAGATTAGGCAGCACAGGGGCAAAAAAAGAGGCCTGACCTCAAACGACCGACTGTTATTCCAAAAACACCAAGGGGAAGAAGAGCGCCTGTCTGGGGCTAGGATGTTGTTTGTATCTATAAAGAACCTGGGGTGGTTCCACTTTTTCCTTATGCTTAGGACTCATTACTAGGGTGGCTCCACATTCTTTTCTTCCTCCCAGCGATGAGCTGACGGGGAAGGTCATTTGTAGGAGTCCTGTCTTGTGACCAAGGCGTTCTATCAGCCAGACTTTCTCGTGCCTGCGTGCGAGCATAACCTCTGCAGCGTGTGGAGGCGGAACGTGGTGTCCCAGTCGCACTGGACCTTAGACTGGCTCCAACTAGCAGGTGTATGATGTCAGGCAAATCACTTAACCTGTGTCTCAATTGGCCGTATCTGTAAATTGTAGCCAACTGTGCTGCTACTTCCATAGCGTAAGGATTTTATGAGTGGAAAGGCAGTTCAGCACCTGAGTTGACTTTTCGTTAATTACCTGGAAAGTGCGTGTGTGTGGTCGATGGCCCACACCTGTTCAGAGGAATGCTAACTCAGCAAACACCGAGGGTCCGGTAAAATGGAACCAGTAAACTCAACCGTTCCTATCAAAACAGTTTGATGTCCTTTAGGGGAAATGTGAACTATAATGGTAAGATTCGGAGCCCTGACATAAAAACCAACTTGCCTGAGGGAATGGCACACAGAACTTCACTCCCCTGGGGACTTCATGAATCTGAAGAACTCTAGCTTCCGGCTGAGGAAGTAGCTTAGTCGGGCGGCTTGCCTGACCTTGAACTGAAGCAGCACAGAAAAGGAACACCTACTAATGCCAGCACAGCAGAGGTGGGAGGTTCCTAAATTCTAGGACGTGCTTATCTGCATATGTGAGATCCTTTAAAACAGATTTAGTCCTAGTATGGGAGTGTCTCCAACTGGAATTGGGAAAACTGGAATGTTCCAATCGAGGAGAGGTTGCAGGTTGAGACCAATGGCAGGAAAAACATTAAGCCATAAGGATGAAGAGATGGGCTTGGTGCAGCACCAAGGAAACCTGTAAATAGGCATACAAGCCATAGTCAGTGCTAAAAACGGGCTGGAGAGACAGCTCAGTGGTTGGAGCACTGGATGCTCTTCCAGAGGTCCTTAGTTCAATTCCCAGCACCCACATGGTGGCTCACAACCATCTGTCACTCCAGTTCAGGGGACCCAATACCCTCTTCTGACCTTTCCAGGCGATGCCCATACACACAAACTGGCAAAACAAACATTCACATAAATCAAAAAAATAAATTGTTAAAGATGCATAACTGGAACACTTTACTTGACATTCTAACTCAAATATCCCCTTGTGACATCGGGTTCTCTCGAAGATGAAGTGTTAATTGACCACTAAGTCATCCCTCCAGTTCCTTTAAATCTTTAGATAGGCCAAGGAGTTAACAGAGTTATTTCGTTTCCTAACACTATCATAAGTTAAAACGTAGATCCCAGACAGAAAGAAGAATCTATCCCAAATGCTGGTCATGGGTCCGGCATTAATTCTGGTCCTGGGCAGGGAGCATGGGAGCCCTTACATGAAATCAGAGGTGTGACATGTGACTCTTGGGCACTGGGGTTGGTGCCAGCACCGGCTGAGAATGGAAGGAAGGATAAAACAGCCCAGGCAGGAGTATGACTTACACAGTAGCATAAGACAGTTTTCAGGAGCTGGTTCTCCCCTTACTCCTGGTCCTAGAAATTGAACTAGGACCATCAGGCTAAGTGGCAGAAGCAACTTCCATCTTTTGAGCTCATCCCCTCATAGACACCACACACACATGGCTTTCTGACCAGGTGGACTGTCACCCCCATTCAGCTCAGTCTGAAGACCCTGATGAGTCGTCAGATACCCACCAGGAAGAAGAAAAAGAATGCCCTGCCATCCAGTAATGCAGGAGTAGCCGCCAGCGTACAGAACTCTCCAACCCAACACAAGTGAATACAAATCATACTAGATTACCCCAAAGAGATTACACAAAGAATTGAATTATCAAAAAAAAAAGTACCAATATTAGAAGTCTCAGCAGCAGGTAGTGTGGAGAGAATGCGGCCACCATCTCCACCCTGTGATAAGTCTTGGAGACGTTCCTTTTTTAGGCAAACACACAGGCCCTAACAGCTGCATCACCTGCAGTTAATTATGCCCCAACCTCAGAGCTCACAAAGAAGCCAGAGAAGTGGAGAATGACCCCAGCCAAGGGCAGTCAGTCAGTGGTGAGCAGGAAGCAGGCACAGGTGAGCCAGCACCACCCCAGCTGGAGTCAGGCGTTACCCTTTACTATGCAGGGTTACATGTGATTGCTCAGCCAGCACACGAGATCAAAAAACTTGAAAGGCCAAGAGATTAATACATGCAAGCATGTCAGTTATACCATACTTTAAGAACAAGGAAGCTAAGGCCTACAGAGTTTAAAATCTTCCCTAAGGGGTCAGTGAGAGGGTTAAATGGGTAACAGTGACTGCTACCAAGCCTGACAGCCTGAGATAAATTCTCAGGACCCACATGAAGGTGGAAAGAGAAAACTAGCTCCTGAGAGTTGTCCTCTGTCCTGCATGCTACACAGACATGCACACACACACAGTGTTTTGGTTCACACTACACATACATGCACACGCACACACACACACAGTGTTTTGGTTTTGTTTTATTTTTTTCCCTAGGACAAGAGAGAGATCTGTATTTAATATTTACTGTGCAATCGTGAGGCTCCTCTGGATCCCAGAACCAACAGGACAAGCTAGACATAATAGCTCCAAAGAATCCAGGGGGATAACTGAGACTGGAAAGCTTCCAGCCTAGCCAAAAAGAAAATGCCCCAGGTAGAGACCCCACCTTAAAGGAGTAGTCAGAGGGGGCAAGAAAGGGAGACATCGAACCCCTCTGCCTTCTGTGTGCATGCACCAAGCCACACAAGCAATTTCTCTAGACATGCCAGAGTGAGCTTGGAAAGCCACCGACACCTCAACTCTGCACAAGAGCTACAGGCAGCTCAGGATTGCAGAGCGTGGGTGAAATAGTCTTCCCCAGGGAAGAGCACACCAGGCGGGTGTCCAGTACCAAATGCTCGGCCATAAATCTATGCATTCAAGTAACTGTGCATACTGAGCAGATTACATGTACAAAGACATATGTACATGCATGTAATGACAATGAAAACAGAGGCCATGAATTTGAGAAAGAGAAAGAGGGGTATATGGAGGGGCTGGAGGGAGGAAACGGGAAATAATGCAACTACATAATTTCAAACATAAAAACACTAGTGGGAAGCCAGGAGCTCCATCACTCAGTTGGAGTGCCCAGCATGCGGAGCCCCTGGGTACGGCAGCCCACACCTAAAACCCCAGCACCCAGGAGGTGGATGCAGAGGACCAGAAATCCAAGGGCGTGTGTTGCTAAATAGTGTGAGTTAAGTAAGGCCCGTCTTGGTGTACAAAACCAAACCAAAAAGCCACCTCGGTGGAGGCAAATCAATCTGACCGCAGCAACCGCACAACAGAGTGTTCAGGAAATGAAGGTTCAGTGGTTCACGCTTGCCCAACACTTGTGAATTCAACCCTTAAACTCCACCCCCAGAAACAAACAGTAGGTTAGGAGCTGGATAGCCTGCTACGTACACGTTGCTTTCAAAAGTTCCAATCCAGGGAACCTGGTTCTATTGATATCGTGCCTGAGTGCATACACAAAGCCAGTTCCCAGGACTGGCATAAACCAGATATGGTCACACACACCCGGAGGAAGGAGGGTCAGAAGTTAAGTCAGCATGCCCCATATCCAGACTCCTCAGTAGAAGGGAATCAACTCCTCTGACGTCTGTGGGTTTGTAATGGCATAAGCACACCCACTGTGCACACGGCAGTAATTTTGTCTTACATTCTTATGTATATATGGTTGCACACCAGAAGGCAGCACCAGATCCCATTGCAGATGGCTGTGAGCCACCATGTGGTTGTCGGGAATTGAACTCAGGACCTCTGGAAGAGCACCCAGTGCTCTAACCATTGAGACATCCCCTCCAGTCATCTCTCCATCCCCAGTAATTTAATTTTTAAGCAAGAGTTCCTGGCTAGCCTGGGCTCCCTCACAGGGCTGTCTCAAACCAGAAAGGAGAAGTCAGTTTTTGAAATCCTGAAAAACAAGATAGTGAAGTCTGTAGAAATTCAGTGTCTATATAGGTTAATGGGGAAAGTTTGGTTTGGTTTGGTTTGGTTTGCAACAGGGTCTCCTTATGTAGCCCTTTCGGTCCTGGAACTTGCTATATAGAACAGGCTGTACTCAAATTCACAGAGATCCTGCCTCTGCCTCCTGCAGGGATTAAAGGCATGTGCCAGCATGCCAACCAGAAACTGATGTTAACTGAGTTTATTTTTTGAGTTTTGATACAGGGTATCACTCTTTAGCTCTGGCTGGCCTCAGCTCTCTGTGGACCAGACCTGGCCTTGAACTCATAAAAACCCCACCTCTTCCTTTAGGAGTGCTGAGAGTAAAAGCAACATGCACCACCATGACTAGCTACATTAACTGAATTTAGATTCATACGGCAGGTACTGGTGATGAGCCCACAAGGGCAGTGGAGTTCGGAAGACCACAGAGTGGGAAGTCTTTTATACAGAACCTAACCAGCCCTGAAGGGAAATCAAGCACCCAGAACTTGACTTCCATTTATCTATTATACAACTACTGCCCTGAAGGCCTTCTCCCAGGCAGGCACTCTGTGGTAAATGCACGTTCCAGATGTTTCTATTGTATAAATAAATCCCCTAGAAACTGGAGTTAACGTCTTAACAGATATGCAGAACTGAAACAATGTATCTTGAGACAGTTTCTCTTATGTAGCCCTGGATCTCTAAGTGTAGTTCAGGCTGACCTTAAACTCATAAAGCTCTTCCTGATCCTATTTGGCCCTCAGCTGCTCACAGGCCTAGCAGCTACTGCAGAGGCCCCTCATCCACCCACCGGTGGTGGTATCATCTTTCCCTCGAAGGCCAACCCAGCCAGCTGTCCCTTCAGGCTACTGGACCCTGCCTCCCTCAGCAAATTGTTTCCACATTTAACCTCCCTCTTACTCCAGCCTCTCCCTGGTCACTGGCTTCTGTCCCCATTTGTTCCCACTTGTAGGCATTGGCCCACGTCTGTCCCCAAGCCTTTGAAATATTCTTCCCAGACTCAGAACACAGTGTGGTGGGACGAGACCTTGGAATGGAGGAGCCGGTCCTAGAATGGGTCTGTGTTTGGACCTCAGAGCAGAATAACTTCTCTAGGGCTTGGCTGCTTTTTGTTGGTGCCGAAGATCAAACCTAGAGACTCAAAGACCCATTCTACTGCCCACTAAGCTGTCACGTCACTGATGAGTTGTTCAGTGTTTACATTCATTCACGAAACCCTTGCGTGTGATTCAAAGTCGGTCCCCTCCTTCCAACACCTGGGTTCCAGAGGTCAAATTCAAGTCATCGGGCTTGGCAGCAAATGTCTTGACCAGTTGAGCAATCTCACGATTCCTGTTTAACGATCTTCAAATGAGGGTAGCAACTAAAAAATGATTTAATGATTTGTATATCCTGGTCACTGCAGAGCCATCCATACAGAGGTGTAATTTATCACTCATGACATAGCTAGCCAGGCTGTGTATACAGGGAGAATGCCTATATGGACATTACGCAATGCCGAGCTCATTCAGGGGGCTACAGCAGGATTAAGAGCCCAAGGCCCTCTAAGACTATATAGCAAGACCTTGTCTCAACGCAAACAAGCAAAGAGGGCTGAAGAGAAGGATGAGCAGTGAAAGTTCTTGCTACCAATCCCAAGGACCTGTGCGGAGTCCGTGGTCCCACGTGGGGGAAGTTGAGAACTGAGCCTTGAAAGTTGTCCCCTGACTTCCTCCATACACACACCACGGCAAACACACAAATAATAGAATTGCCTTTAAAACATTTAACCTAGTTTCAGCACAATGCTCATAAATAATTCTCAGCGCTGCCTTGGGATTTAACACAGTTGCTAGAGCGCTTGTCTAGCAAGCACAGGCCCCGGGTACCCTTCCAGCACTCCAGAAAATTAGGCATAGTAAAAAATGTAATCCCAGCAGTTGATAGGCAAGAGGAACAGAAGTTCGGAATCGTCTTTAATCAACTACACAAGGAGTTAGAGGGCCAGCCTGGGCTTCATGAAACCCTGTCTCAAGACTATAGAACAACAAACAAAAACCGTGTTCCACAAATCCCCAGCTTCGAAGGAACCACCCAGACCCCTAACTCCCTCCATAAAGCCTTCCCTGAGTCATCTATGACACCCCCCCCCCCCAGTTTCAAGCTCCGAAGCCCTAAGCTCACACACACAGCACATGCGGGCACCCTTCGCCAAACAACACGTATGCAGGTCATTGTAAGACCAGTCAAATCTTCCTGCCAGAGATTCCTGGACAGCAAACCCTTCACATCAGGGTGAGAACACTCTACATGCTGTCCTGCCCAGGGTGGGAGCACTCTACATGCTGTCCTGCACAGGGTGGGAGCACTCTCTACATGCTGTCCTGCCCAGGGTGGGAGCACTCTCTACATGCTGTCCTGCCCAGGGTGAGAGCACTCTACATGCTGTCCTGCCCAGGGTGGGAGCACTCTCTACATGCTGTCCTGCCCAGGGTGGGAGCACTCTACATGCTGTCCTGCCCAGGGTGGGAGCACTCTACATGCTGTCCTGCCCAGGGTGGGAGCACTCTCTACATGCTGTCCTGCTCCACCCTCTATCCAGTGAGACCTAAGCTCACTGCCGCCCCCCTCAGAACTCTTCAGTGGCCACAGTTGGAACCAGAGGGAGGCCCAGTCTACAAGGCTCCTCAGCCTGGCCTCTCCTGCTGCTCTGGCCAGTTTCTGCCCTCCTCACCTCCGCTTCGGGAGCAGCAGAGGCACAGGGCTGCCTTCGGCCTTGGCACTTGCTGTTCCTTCTACAGGAATGCTCTTTCTCCAGAAAAGCCATTCGTAAAATGTCACTATTTACAGCGAGATCCTAACACTCTGTTTCCTTTTTAATTTTGTTTTTTCTTCTTCTTCCTCCAATTCTCCTTCCCCTTTTTCTTCTTCTTCTCTGCTTTTGTTTTGTTATTTTGTGGAGGCGTGGGTATTTTTTTTTTTGAGTGGGGGTGCTGAGGTTACCTGTGTGCACTGAGGTTACCTGTGTGCACTGAGGTTACCTGTGTGCACTGAGGTTACCTGTGTGCACTGAGGTTACCTGTGTGCACTGAGGTTACCTGTGTGCACTGAGGTTACCTGTGTGCACTGAGGTTACCTGTGTGCACGGAGGTTACCTGTGTGCACGGAGGTTACCTGTGTGCACTGAGGTTACCTGTGTGCACTGAGGTTACCTGTGTGCACTGAGGTTACCTGTGCGCACTGAGGTTACCTGTGTGCACCACACCCGTCATGCCTGGGTCCTACATGCTTTTCCATTCCTGCACAGCCCATGTGTCCTCACTGCTCTCTTGCTCCTCTCTCTAACTGTTCCTCTCCTTCCATTCTCTGAAGTGCCCTCATCCACCAGGACCACTCTAGAGCTATCCCACAGTAAGCACATATCCTGATGACATGACCACTCTGTGGTATGGGAAGGAGTTTTGTTTTGGTTTTTTGTTTTGTTTTTGTTCTGGTTGGGTGGGTGGGTGGTGAAGTTTTTCCAGACGGGATTTCCAGACTGTACCCCTGGCTGTCCTGGAACTTGTTCTGTAGACTGGCTGGCATTGAACTCGAAGAGATCTTCCGTCTCTGCCCCCTGAGTGCGGGGCATGTGCCACCAGCAGGAAGGTTTGATTGCAGATATGAGAGAGCCAGGACTATCTTTGGAAGAGGGAAGACTAGCAGGAGCCAGAGAATGAATGGGGAAGCACTGAGCCAAGGGGCCGCTCTGAGGAGAGAGAGAAGCCAGGCTAGAAAGTGAACTGCTGGGAGACTGGAACATGGGGTCTTTGAAACCCCTAACATGTACTTACCTGTGAGTAGGGATTGAGAACCTGGGGTTTAACCTGGACCTTAATGTGCCGATAGACACCATGAGTGTATTTCAACTGGAGAGTCACGGGTCCTTTCTGCCAGAGGTAAGGGAAATGTCTCCTTTTAGCAGAGGGGAACAGGCTCCCAAGTTCCTGAGGCATGCTGGCTTTTATGTAACTTCCAGAAATCCTATGGTGCAGACAGAGCTCATTTCTGGATATTTCCTCTGGCCCGACAAAGTGTGTGCCAGACAGCGAAAGCCTGAGTCAACAGTTTGAATCTTCAGGCCAGTTAGTAGCTAGTTTCAGTCAGAACCTGTTTACCACAGACATACCTGTGAACCTTCCCCTGCCTGCCTGGGGTCCTGAAGTTGCGGACCCTGTCCCACAGGGAGTCACAGTTGCTATCTGGTAGGCCTTCTTAAGAGCAGCAATGGAAACCCTGGAGGGATAGGATTTCTGAGCCGCAGGAAATCCGTATCCCCAATAGCCGGCCAGCAGCTTCATCTGCAGGCTTCCACCCTCCTGAGCCCCTCCACAGAATCACACTGCTGGCCTCCCTTCAGCCTCTGCTCCCAAGGAGGCACGGGGCTGTCTAGCTTTATGTTGCCTAACAGCTGATCTACCCTCACCTCAGTCACAGGGGAGCTTCAGCCTCAGGCATCATCCCAGCAGCGCCAAAGCAAGGTTTTGTTTGTTGGTTTTGGTTTTGGTATGATTCCAGTTGTTTGTGTGAGTTCACATGAGTGAAATCCAGAGGAGAAACCTCCCACTATGTGAGCCCTGGAAGTAACTCAGAACATCAGCCTTGGCAGCAAGCGCCTTCACCCAGAGAACATCTTGCCAACTCAAGAAGAAAGGATAAAAGAAAGAAGGAAGATGCTTAAGGGGAGAGAATGCTTAGGATTTCCCTACGGGGGCCTCCTGTGTGAGGATGGGTTTTCTGCAATAGTTGCCTCAAGGGGCATATACCCCGAGGCAAGGCCTGGTCACATCTGGTGAGAGTGAATTAATTCTTCAGGGCCTTTGATTGCTACAGGACCACACATACATAAGGCAACCAGCAGGAAGCTTCCTGCCCCCTCTTTTGGCACAGTTCTGGAGGCAACCAAGCACACAGCCGTTGTAATATCAGCCCCACAGAAGGTCTGCAATATGAACACCGAAGCCTGGCAGTGACAAACACCTTCAATCCCAGCAGTCAGAGACAGAGGCTAGTTCAAGGTCAGCGTGGTCAGTATGGAGAGTTCCAGGGCTACATAGGCTATTTCAAAAAAAAAAAAAGTGATGATAATGATATAAAGTTTTTTTTTTTTTGACTCAATACAGAATTCCTTCCCCTGGGGAGACATAAAGAATGCCTACCCTTCCTTCCAAAGTCCCAGAGACAAACCAAAGCTTCCTTGAACCAAGGTTCCCTCTGGGGAGCCTAGAGTTCATTAGAACAGAAGCGAGAGTCCACCTATTTGGGGAGGCAGGCCACACCTGAAAGACTTTACCCAACAGGGATGATGACTTCCCCAAAGCCCAACAGATGAGGCCTCCCTCCCTAGTCTTTCTTTCCTGAACTATACACCGTAGTCACTGCTGGATAGAGCAGCACACATCAGGTGATTGGAAGTGCCCAGATGCTAAGGTAGGAATCTCGTGACCCTCCCCAACCCACCATCAGGGAAATAAACACTTATGAACCCTGATTGTCGAGATCAAGGTCAACGGCGTCCCATACATGACAAGGGGGCTTTACTACCGCCATTTTTACATTTCATCCCAGAGAGACATGAGGCTTAAAGTAAATCAGACCGTTCCAGTTTGCATTTGTTTATGTTGTTTAGTTGTGTGTTTGTGCTGAGCTCAGAGAGCAACTTTGTAGACTCACTTCTCACCATCTTCCCCTTTTTGGTCTATGAGATCAGACTTGGCATCAAGCACCTTCACCTACTGAGGCATCATACTGGCCTCTTCTTCTTTTTTTTTTTTAAGTTGTGGCTTATATTGACGAATAGTTCAACCACAGTAAGTAGATTGCTAGGCATGAAACAGACTGGAGTGTATAAGACTTCACAGGCTGGTTAAAGTCTTTACAGCCATTTATCTTCCTTTGGATGCCTGGACCGGGAGGTAGGTAGGAAGTAAGGGAGAACCACCTAAAGACCACAGACACCCACTGGTACAGGAGACAGCCCCTGACCTCAGGCTTAGAGGATGTCTGTGTCTGACCCAACCGAAGTTACCAAAGCCCCAGGAGGAAGCCTTTGGGAAAGTCATCAGCTCCAGAGCAGTTTCCAGATAGCTGGGGGCCTGATCCGGAAGTGACCCAGAAACAACAGCCACCAGCTTGTATTCCACTAGCGCCTGGATGCCCCACCCTGGGCTGTGGAGCGTGAAGGGTCAGAATCTCACTCTGCTTCTGTGTTTCCCGTCTGGTAGGAGTTACGAGTAATCACCTCTGTAACTGACCCACAATGCAAACTGACTAGCTATGGTTCCTCCTCTCGTTCCGCCTCAAAAATATAAATGACAGCTACTCATCGATCTTCATGAGAATCTCATCAGTATTTATGAGAGTTGCGTGAAGTACAGTCTGGCTACCGAGTCTAGGGTTTACCAAATGCTGGCTGTACAGGCAATGCACTGCCATGCCTTGCTGAGTTAGCTGACCTCCTAACTACATTAGAGAATCAAAGAATGTGGGGGGAGGATTGGCTTAAACTCATAAAAATGATCTCTTTGGAACGTTGATTACTATTACCTATAGGCTGGATTCTGTTGATATGCTAGCATTTGAGAGGTTGAGGCAGGAAGTTGAGGGGTTCAACACCAGCCTGTACTAAATGTCAAGGCCCCTGTCTTTAAAAAATTACACATGTAAATTTAAAATGAGTGATAAGGGCTGGAGAGATGGCCCAGTGGTTAGAGCACTGACTGCTCTTCCCCAGGTCCTGAGTTCAATACCCAGCAACCACATGGTGGCTCACAACCGTCTGTAATGAGATCAGATGCCCTCTTCTGGTGAGTCTGAAGACAGCAACAGTGTACTCACATACATAAAATAAATAAATCTTTAAAACAACAAAAAAACAAATAAAATGAGTGATAAAATGATAATCTATTATTTATTCTGTAGAACAAAAAGCTTAATACTACAGACCCACATGTGTATACTTTTGAAGTTTTTTTTTTTTTTAATATTGGATTTTGTTTTTTTTTCTAGATGAGTGTTTTGTAAGATTGTACACTATGTGAGTGTCTGGAGTCTGAGGAGGCCAAACCAGAAGAAAACTGATAATGTGATGGTTTGCATATGCTCAGCCCAGGAAGTAGCACTATTAGAAGGTGTGGCCTTGTTGGAGTAGGTGTGGCCCTGTTAGAGTAGGTGTGTCACTGTGGGTGTGGGCTTTAAGACCCTCATCCTAGCCGCCTGGAAGCCAGTATTCTGCTAGCAGCCTTCAGATGAAGGTGTAGAACTCTCAGCTCCTCCTGCACCATGCCTGCCTGGATGCTGCCATGTTCCCACCTTGATGATATTGGACTGGACCTCTGAACCTGTAAGCCAGCCCCATTTAAATGTTGTTCTAAATAAGAGTTGCCTTGGTCACAGTGTCTGTTCACAGCAGTAAAACCCTGACTAAGACATGGTTATAATCAGTCGTTATCTGCTTTGCAGGTGCTGGGAAGCAAATCTGGGTTCACCATGAGCAGCAGGCACACCCAACTACTGAGTCAGCTCTCAGCTTATTTGTGGGTTTTTGAGATAGAGTCTCATGTAGTCCGTGGTAGCTTCTGAATGAAAAGAAACAGAGGAGGACATGACCGCTCCTAAGAGGCTGAGGTTTTTATTATAGATACAAGGGAGAACACAGGCAGATAGATGGTGTTTGCAAATACATCAACCACTGCTAACTCGTGTAAACTAAACTGCTAATATCCTGACAACACAGGTTAAATCCCTCCTTCCCCCAAAACAACTATTTCTAAACAGGTCCACATCTTCCTTTGTCCTATTAGCCTTTCCTTTCCATACCTCTGGTGGGTGGGTGGGCTAGAAGGGAGGTTCAAGCATTTAAACACACTTATTAAAGTAGGTTTTTTTTAAAAAATGTAAGCCTACAAGACCCACATGGAAGGAGGAATCAACTAACTCCAAGAGTTGTCATGTGACCTACATGTGTGCTGTGCTGCAGGTATCCTCACAATACACACATAAATAAATGTAAGAAGAAAACGAAATAAACATTGCCGTTGTTATGAATGTCAGAAGACAGCTTGGCAGCCTGTTTAGACAATACACTTTGGAATGGAATCAGGTATAAGAGTGGGGGAATTTCTATGCTCTCTCATTCCCCAATAAAGACACAGAGACCTTCCTATTTATAAAAGCTTCTCACACTATAGCTTGAAGTGGTGAGTTTTTGCCATAGCTCCTGGCAGATCGCACACACATACCCGCCCAGGAGCTATCTTTGGATCCTCGAATGAGAGACACACACACATTAGCTTGTTTTTAAAATGCCATGGCTACCTCAAAAGTTGGGCACTCCTACACCTTCCCCTGCTGCCCCAGGCACAATCAGGGAAATGTGTTCTATGTACTCAGGTAATATTTAATTCATTCTCAGATTTCTATTGGGATTAAAGACTAGTTATTGCCTCATAAACAAACTTAAGTTGTTTAACATTAAAAAATACAGAGCTAAAAACATGGTGGTGGTACAAGCTAAAATCAAAGCATAATTCAGGTATAGAATTGTAAACTCTTTAAGTTAGGAATGATGGTAGAGGGGCTGGAGAGATGGCTCAGTGGTTAGAGCACTGGCTGCTCTTCCAAAGGTCCTGAGTTCAATTCCCAGTAACCACATGGTAGCTCACAACCATCTGTGATGAAATCTGATGCCTTCTTCTGGTGTATCTGAAGACAGCGACAGTGTACTCAAATATATCTACAATAAAGAAATCTTTTTTTAAAAAAGGAATGATGTTAGAGTACTTTATCTAATTGACAAATATGATGAAGTAGATGTTAATTGTGTATCATACTCTATGATTTCATAATTGGTGTGGTTGTACTCAATTTATGTCTGAGAGAAGGATTTTGTTTGTTTGTTTGTTTAATTTGAACAGAAAAGGCGGGGTGTTGGAGATTAGTTCTAATATTTTAATTCAATCAGGAATCTGTGTGTCTAAATGCTAAGGGTTCTTGTCCCTAATTGGTCTTGATTGATTGATAAAGATGCCAGTGGCTAATGGCTGGGCAAAGGGAGATGGGGCAGGACCTTTAGAGTTTCTCAGGCTAGGACACAAGGAGGAGAAGACAGAGAATCACCAGGACCCAGAGAGGAAGGATGGGATGCAGAAATGACAGGAGATGACAGCCAGTCATGTGAGATTTCTGGTAGGTGGCCACTGGCTACTTCCCGGATTGGGCCTTGGGTCACAAGGAAAGGTGTAGGAGTGGCCACCCTTTGAGGTAGGCAAGGCATTTTTAAAATAAGGTAATATATGTCTGCCTTTCATTCGAGGATCCAAAGATAGCTCCTGGGTGGGCACGCGCATGCGATTCACCGGGAGCACAAAGCTATTCTAACCTGACTGTGCTGGCCTGGTTTACTTCCCAGCCACATGGCCATTACCTGACATTCTGGTTTCTCCTGACCTCCTTCTTCATTCACATCTAGATGGCGGTTCCACACATCAATTTCTAATAGATTCGTTGCATTAATTAATTCATTGCTTCTCTCTTCTCTCTCTCTCTCTCTCTCTCTCTCTCTCTCTCTCTCTCTCTCTCTCTCTCTCTAGACAGAATCGTCCACTGTAGTCTCAAACTTTTGTGCACTCCTGTCTTTACCTCAGGGGCTCCAAGGTTACAATCATGAGCCACTGTGTCCAAAAACTTACATTTTTAAAAAGAAGTCTTCCCCCAGGGAAAACAGTTTATGTTTTTAAAAGCTCTTGAGAGAAACGGGAGACCTTTTTTTCAGTGATGTGGTCATTGGTTAAGTTACCCATGCTCCTGTAATCAAACTCTCATAGGGACACACACACACACACATAGAGAGGGAGAGGGAGAGAGACAGACAGACAGACAGACAGACAGACAGACAGACGGGGGAGGTGAAAAGAATAGGAGAATTAATTAAGCTAGGTTGTGCCTCACATCTTTCAGTCCCGCACTCTGGAGGCAGAGGCAGGTGAATCTGTGAGCTCAAGGCCAAGCCCAGCAACATGGCAAGTTTCAGGCCAGCTAAGGCTACAGAGCTGAGATCCTGTCTCAAAAAATAAAATAAATAAATAAAAATAAAAACTGGGGCTAGAGAGATGGCTCAGAGGTTAAGAACACTGCTCTTCCAGAGGTCCTGAGTTCGAATCCCAGCAACCACATGGTGGCTCACAACCATCTGTAATGAGATCTGATGCTCTCTTCTGTGCATCTGAAGACAGTTACAGTGTATATAATAAATAAATCTTTAAAAAATAAATAAATAAACATTTTTAAAACCGGGTGGTGGTGCATGCCTTAATCCCTGCACTCAGGAGACAGAAGCAGGCAGATCTCCGTGATTTTGGGGCCAGCCTTGTCTACAAAGTGAGTTCCAGGACAGGGACAGCCATTCCCCTCCCCAGCTGCAGCTCTGGAATAAGTGGAGCTGAGGTCACAGGAGGTAAGTGTTCTATCACTTATCACCCAACCCTATGAGTCTCTTCTTTCTGTGCATGCACAGGCCGTGTGTGGACTCATCGCTCCTCCACATACAAACACAAACACATGCTGAAGGAAGGCTTCCGTCCATGTTCTTGGCTCATCTCAATCCGTCATTCCAGAAGGGTGACAATTCTGTCCTGCCTCCTAAGAAAAGGCAAATCCATCTTCTGAACAGTTGTTCTGTGAGATTCCAGTATGATTAGCAGAGGGGGGAACATTTTCTTCTGGCCAGTAGGTTAGGAAGACCCTGCCAGGAGAAACCTTGCTCTGTGGACATCTGATTCTTGGAACAAACGTTTCCCTGTGGTCAAACTGTCATCTAAATTTAAACACGGCAGCCAAAGTGGCCCCATGTCCTTACAATATTCACTTCAGGATTCTGTCACAGGGCTCTGTGAACCTCCTGTGCTATATTTTCCTTGGGGCTTTGGTTCTTCTACCCCAGGTTTTGAGTATTTTCCAGCTGGTAGGTTAGCTGGGAGGTTACCACAAAGGAATTCAGATACTTCATATTGTAGAGCAGGTGTTAGTTTTTAGACACATTTGCACACATACACACACACATATATATGCATAGTGATATCAATATTTTATTGAATCACTTGACATAGAGCTGTTTTAATTTTTTTACATTTGTGTATGTGTGTGTGTGTGTGTGTGTGTGCATGCCACAGTGTACATGTGGGGGTCTGAGGATAACTCTTGGAAGTTGGTTCTCTTTTTCCAATATGTGGATCCCAAAGTTTAAGCTGATCATCAGGCTTGATGGCAAGCATCTTTCCCCCGACCCATCTCCCCAGCCCTGCGTCTTTCCCCCTGGGCCTTCTCCCCAGCCCTGTGTTTCTTACCTAATATGGTGTGTTTCCCTTTTGTTTTCTTTCTTTAGTTAATTGATTTTTGAAATGGAGTCCTATTGTGCTGCCCATGCTGACAGCAGACTCCTGGGGCTGAAGCAACTCTCCTGCCTCAGCCTCTCAAGTGCCAGCATCACAGCTTTGTGCCACTATATAAACTCAGTGTCAACCTGCGCTGGAGGATCAAGCCCATAGCTCTGTGAATGCTGCACAGATGCTCAGCCCACTGAGCTACATTCCCAGCCCCAAATCCCTGTACTCCTCAATCAAACGAAGGCTACCCAAACCTAAAACTGGAAACATAAGCCACAGAACAAAAGGATAATTATTCTGCTAGGAACTTAGGACTGCATAACTAAACTACCACTAAATGTAGTTGTTTAAAGTAATTCACATGAGCTGAGCACGGTGGCCTACATCTCTAATGCCAGCACTTGGGAGGCAAAGCCAGCCTGGTCTACAGAGGTTCCAGGACACCCAGAGCTACACAGAGAATCCCTGTCTCAAACAAAAACAAGTAGTAAATAAAACAATGTACATGTGTTCTTCACTTTGTGTGTCATTAGTCCAGGCTGGGTTCTCTGTCTCAAAATTTTAGGCAGCGTTCTTTGATCGAAAACCATCACCAGGTATGGGCTAGCATGGTGGTACATGCCACATCCCAACAGTTGTGGGGCAGTGAGACTTGAACCAGGCATAAGTGGCACACTTGCTAACTCCAGCACTCAGGAGCCTGAAGAGAGAGGATCTTGAGTTTGAGACTAGCTTGAGTTACATAGGGGTGTTTTTAATTTAATTTTTCAAAGCCTGCTTTTAATGATGGTTCTTAAATCTTTTGACCTCCCTTCTAGTCCATCACCCTCCAGAGGTGGTGGAAAAGAAAGGATATAGGGAACTGGGCCCGTTTAGAAATGGTTCTTTGGAGAAACTCCCATTTGTATTGTTTGGAAATCGACAGTTAAGTTAAGTTTGCAGGAGTCAGCAGTGGCAGCTCGATCCACGCGCAAACACTTCACGGATACACCAGCAGTCCTGTTCGGTCGAGTCAGGATAGCAAACACATATGAACAGCAGTGGCCCTACCTAGCAGGGACAGCCAGGCCTCAGCCTTGGCATAAGTCAGCAGGAGGGCCCAGAAGGGACTCCAGGAGTAGTTCTAGGCTGTGCCTCTCTCAGCGAAGTGAAGGTCTACAAAGATGCACAACCAAGAAGCAAGCCAAGTTCAGCCTCTTCCACTGTCTGTCAAGTCCCATTTACACTCTCCAATCATCATGTGTCCTCCATGGTCTTGCCTAAGCATGTGTCTTGCCTCAGGACATGAGTCTGTCTCAGATGACATCATTCTGATGTCAAAACTGCAGCACACCACTAGAAGTGTTTTGGTGCATTTCTCTCTATGGAAGTGGAACAAATGGAGCTCAACTATTGCAATGTAAGGCAGACCAATACATGCATGTTGTTAGGGAAGAATCCTTCATTATGTGTCTTTTCACATGTTTGATTTAGCGGAACATCCTTTCTCCTGTGTCTGCTTCAGGAAAACAGTCCTTCACATGTTTGCCCCAACAAAACACCATCCAACACAACTGACTTTCCAACGAACCCTTAATGTTTCCACTTCAGGGTGCCTGTTTCAAATAATAATTAAACAACACTTCAGACTGGGCATGGTAGCATATGGTCTTGGAAGCTGGAGGCAGAAGGATCAAGAGCTCAAGGCCAGCTTGGACTACATAGGGAATCTGAGGCCATCCTGAGCTCAGGGGAACCCTGTTTTTGCAAAAATAAATAAATAAATAAATAAAACAATAACAAAAAAATTAAACTTTTTGAACTCATAATTTTTTTAAAACCTACTTTATTTAAGGGTTCTTAAACACTTCAAACTCTCCTATAACCTACCAGCCAGAGGTAGGGGAGAAAGAAGGTTAATAGGAAAAGGGAGAAGTGGACCTTTTTGGAAAAGTTCTTCAGGGAGATTCTACTCTTTGTTGTCAGGATACCAGCAGTACAGTTCAATAGAAAACACCAAACAGAAATCAACAGCAGCTGCACGACCCATCAGAAACAGCGAGGTTCCACCAGATCACGATCAGCTGGAATACCATGAGAAGTTCTTTGGTGCATTTTTTGCTCTGAAGTCAAGACCAGCCAAGACCAGAGACAGGAGGATCAGCTCCCCTTCTTAGATTCTAAGAATAAAACAAACATCTCTGCCTCCAGGTGAGGTAATACTTGTGGGTAGGCAGCCATTGGGCAGAAATTGCCTATTCCAGACTAATATTGTCCAAAAAGGAATACTTTATGCAGAATAGTCGACTGATAATCTTTGCCGAGCCAGAATTATCAGTCATTCTATATTTCTGCATTTCAAAGGTCTGTCAGATGATCCTGGGCCAGCAGGCTGAGGAATCATGCTCTAACATATCACCAAGCTGTCCCTTTAGTTCAGGACATACATCTGAGACCATAGTACATGCCTGGTGAGCTTCCAGGGAGCTAAAGTCAGTCAGAGGAGAGATGTATTACACGTGACTGACTCCACACACTCTGTAACACTGAGATGGCAAAGCAGTTGTGAGATTTTCTGGGTGGGAACATGGTAGGGTCGAGAGCTATGTAGAAGTCACAGGATGAGATCATGGAGAAGCCTATGCCCCGAGTCTTCAAGGTTCCACCTGAGGGGAAGCTTTTGTCTTTGCTTTGGCCTGCCTACTCAGTTGATGAGACACAAAGTCATCCAGGAAGCACACACCCGGGAGTGTCTGTGAGGCCCTGACAGGCAGCTCTGAATGTGGTGGTGGCCTATGGGTTGGTGTTCCAGGTTATGTAAAGAGAACTGAGTACCTCTGCATCCCCTCTGTTCTTGCTGCTATACCGTCCTACACAGACCATAGCTCGCCTAAGCTCAAACATACCTTCTGTCTGTAAGTTGCTTGTTGTCAGGCATTCGGTTCACAATGGGAAAGTAATTAATACACACTGTAACAAACCATAATCTCAACATCACTACTTATTTCGAATTCAGTGAGTCTTTCTGCTAAATCGTCAGCCCTAGACATTGCCTTGGGCCACACCCAAAACCAATGGCACTTTTTATTTATTATTATTATTATTGTTATTATTATTAATTTATTTTTTTGAGGCAGGGTTTCTCTGTGTAACCGCCTTGGCTGTGTCCTGGAGATCACTCTGTAGACTAGGCTGGACTTGAAGTCACAGAGATCCACCTGCCTCTGCCTCCCAAGTGTTAGGATTAAAGGTGTGCTTCACCACTGCCTGGCAGGCCAGTAGATTTTTATCTCTTTTGTCACTGATGGGATCTGGGGATCAAACCCAGGACCTCACTCCTATAGACAGACTGATAATTTTCTCCATGAAAGAAGCCCCACATTTGACTCCTGTGTGAGAAAATATGGAGGTGTATCTTGTAGCACTTACACGTGTGTTTAAGAATCTTGGTCATGAAGTCATAATCAAATGGAAAGAATAAAACAGTCTCTATAATGGTTTTTATATGCTTGACCCAGGGAGTGGCACTATTAGGTGTGACACTGTTGGAGTGGGTGTGTCACTGTGGGTGTGAGCTTTAAGACCCTCATCCTAGTTGCCTGGAACCGGTCTTCTGTTTGCCTTCAGAACAAAAGGTAGAACTCTCAGCTCTTCCTGCACCATGCTGGTCTGACTACACTGGTCAGCTCCTGCCTTCATGATAATGGGCTGAATCTCTGAACCTGTAAACCAGTCCCAATGTTGTCCTTATAAGAGCCTTGGTCAGGGTGTCTGTTCATAACAGTAAAATCCAAACTAAGTCTTCAAGTTATGAAAAATCAAAACCAATCAATCACAGGCTAGGAGATCACTCAGTGGTACAGTTTCTGGCTTATCATGGGAGGTAGAGGCAGGTGATCTCTGTGACTTCAAGGCCAGCCTGGTTTACAGAGTGAGCTCCAGGACAGAAAAACCCCATCTCAAAAAACTAATAATAATAACAATAACAACAATTATCTACTGATCTATGGTTGGCTAAATGAGACCCTAGAAAAGGGATGGGCTAGGTGTGTGCATTGTGACCCAAGGGAGGCCGCAAGTGAACAGGTGTACTGGCAAACAGGAAGCCTAAGGGTTGGAATGTTTCACTGGATGCAAATTTTACCTCCCAGAAGAAAAAACATAAACAAATATGTGGGGGAAGTAAGAGTACTGATGCTTGAAACAAGAGACCAAGGCAAGGCTGGCAATGGTGGAGATGTAAAAACAGCAGGATGCAAGAGCCGTCAAAACCACACACCATAGTGTCAGCTGCGGTGGCCACCTTTAGTCCCCAAACTGGAGAGGCAGGCAGATCTCTGTGAGTTCAAGGCTGGTCTACAGAGTGAGTGAGTTCCAGGTCATCCAGGGCAACATACTGAAACGCTGTCTCAAAACAATAAGACACAAATTGTAGACTCTCATTGTTGGGTTCATGGGTGATTTCTACAGGTTCAGAGGCTCTGTCCATTATCATTGAGGCCAGGACATGATGGCGTCCAGGCTTGGTGCAGGAGGAGCTGAGAGTTCTGCATCTTCATCTGAAGGCTCCTAGCTAAATACTGGCTTCCAGGCAGCTAAAATGGGGTCTTAAAGCCCACACCTACAGTGACACACTTGCTCCAACAGGGCCACACCTCCAAACAGTGCCACTCCCTAGCCAAGCATATACAAACCATCACCGAGGCCTTGATGCTTTGTGAGTCTCACTGGGTTTTATGAGTGATTCGGAAAGGCGAACTTTTCTTCTAACATGTTTTCCCTAATGCAATTGGCTTCACTGTTTCTCTCAAGTTCCGTCATCTCTGCTCTACCCTGCCTTGCGGCCTCCATGGCAGACTCGCCCCCACCACCCCATCCAGTCTCGTTCCTCTGGTGGGCAGCTGCCAGAATTTACAATTGCCTGCTCTGGGTTTTTTCTTTTAAACTCCAATAAAACTGCTCTTGAGCTTCAAGAAGAATGAAACTTAAAAATGTAAACAGATTAAACTCTGTTCACATTCTGGTAATGTAGCTTTAATCTATGCCAGGGGCAGCTTCTCATGTAGGATGTCACCATGGTACTCTTCTTGCCCAAGAGGTAAATTAAGGAACACATCCAAGGACCCTGTGTCATACACAGGGACATCTCCATAGCCCAGGCTGGCCTCAAACTCATGGTAGTCCTCCTGCCTGAACCTCCTGAACGGTGATATTACAGGTAAAAGATACCACGCTTGTCTGAATGAGAACATGTACACCCTAGTTACTGACTATAAATGGGAGAAATTCAGTGAGAGGTATCAGGGTAGACTAGAAAGATATCAGGAAGCTTCAAGAAAGCCATTTCAAAATACAGCTTGCCCTAACCAAACCCAAGGCATCCACTTCATGGTAGTAGGAAGGCGTGGATGTAGGAACAGGTACCAAATATGCAGGCTCAGTGGGAAGAGAGGTCCCTAATGTTCACACACTGCCAATCAATTCCCCAAGACCAGGCTTGTGGTTAAACTCTAATGCCTGTTTGAGCAATCTTTGTTTGTTTGTTTGTTTGTTTGAGAGAGACAGGGTCTCACTATGTAGCTCTGGCTGTCCTGGAACTCACTACATAGACCAGGATGGTCTTGAATTCACAGAGATCTCACTGCCTCTGCCTCCTGAGTGCCACTAGTCTGGCTACTGTTTGATTAATCTTAGGGGTGTGTGTGGGTGTGTGTGTGTGTGTGTGTGTGTAGCCATTCTGCAACAATGAAGATCAAATCTGGGGCACCACACAAGCTAGGCAAACACCATTCAGCCCCATCTCATATTTTAATCTTTATTTGGAGACAAGTTCCAGATAAATCACTCAGGATGGTCTTGAGCTCTCTGTGTAGTCCCAGGCGGAATTAGGCTTGTGAGCCTCCCAGGTAGCTGGGGGTGACAGACAGGCTTGTGCCATCAGGACCAGCTCTCATAACACTCTCCCTGTTAAAGCTCCTTTCATTCTTCTTTTCAAAATTTTATGATTAGCTCCACCCAACGCTGTGCTGTGAGCTGAATCAGGCAGAATTGTGGAGTTTGTGATTTGGGCACCTCCACAGAAACCTCCTTCACACCACCTTGCTCTTCAAGGTGAGGCTCTAAGAAGCTGAGAGAAACTAAGTCCTGAGAGGGAGCTGAACCCTGAAGGTGAGCGCACCAGCTGTGCTGTGCAGGGAGGCAATTCCCTCGGCACCACTGCACCCCACTTCTGTGGCCTCCCGCTGCCTTCTGCCTGCTATTCCTCAGTGATAGGATATTTTCTAACCCTTCAGCCTGCAAACATGTCACTGCACATGGCAAAATTGCAGGCATGATTAAACTTGATGCTTTGGAATGAGGAGATGTTCTTGCGTAGTCTATATGGACCTGTGTCTTTAAAGTGAGACCAGGAGGTAAGACTTGTCTGACAGTGAAGACTTGGCAGGAGTCTACAAGCCTAGGAATGCAAGCAACTCCAGAGAACTGTAAACACACGGGAATGCAGATCTGCTAATTCTTCAGTGTGACCCACTGAGCCTTGTTCTCTATGGACTGCAGTTTTGCTTTTTGAGACAGGGTTTCTCTTCTTAGCCATGGCTGTCCTAGAGCTCAATCTGTAGACCATGCTGGTCCCAACTCAAAGGCTCCCTGACACACCTCCCCTCCTCACACCCCCTCACATCCTAGCTGTGAAAGTCACACGGCATTTTAAAATCTCTTGGGCTGTTTCTCTACTCCCCCCCTCCTGGACAGTGGGTCACAGAGGATGCTTTTGAGACAAAACTGACTCTGGGATGGGGTATGCATATGCCCAGTTTCTCCGTAAGCTTAGTCAGCAAGCATATGATAATTTGTAACCTACAGAACAGTAAAGAGGGCCATTTTGCTCCGGAACTGAAAGCTGGTTCCTGTGTGAGATCACTTTAACAGCTGCAGTGCAGCTCCCACTTTACCTGTGACCTTAAATGTGCCCCTCACCCTTCCCTCACCAGATCCGAGTTTCCTGTGTCTTTCTGCTGGTTGCCGCTTCCTTGTTGGGAAAGGGTAGGAAGTGGTGGCCAGGAGGCAGCCTGAGCCACGCTGTCTTCACGTTTTTCTCTATTGACCACGCTGGTCTATCACTTTGGAGTTCAGACCTACACGAGTTCTCAGGAAACAGGCAGAAGGCAGAAGATTCTTTTCCTGAATGTGACATGACTGTCCGTAGTTGGATTTCGAAGCCTGTCCAAACCTTGGGAAGCTGGGGCTCCACAGCACTCTGGACTTCTGAACTCCTACCACAATGTCTCCCTAAGCCGTAGCTACAGCATCCCATAGCTTCTCTGACCTGCTTCAAAATTTTCCAGGATGCAGTTCCAAAAGTCTATGAATGAGTCAGGTTTATCTCAGTGACAGCCACTTAGCTTGCTGGTGTCACAAAATGCCTGATAAAAGCAACCTAGGAGAGGAAGGGCAGTGGTTTATTTTGGTTCATGTTCTGTTGTTGTTTATTTTATTTATTTTATGTATGAGCGCTCTGCTGCATGTACACCTGCTCACCAGAAGAGGGCATCAGATTCCATTACTGATGGCTGTGAGCCACCATGTGGTTGCTGGGAACTGAACTCAGGACCTCTGGAAGAGCAGTCAGTACTCTTAACCACTGAGACATCTCTCCAGCCCTTGATTCATGGTTTTAAGATATAGTCCATGAGTAGAAGGCACAGCTACAGGGATCTGACATTCTGTTCTGACCTCTGCAGACACCAGGCATGCAAGTACATATGCAGGCAAAATACTCACATATATACAATAAAATAAATAAAACATCTAAACCAAAACTAAACACATCTCTAGAAACACTGGCAGCTGGGTGTTGGTGGTGCATGACCGACTTTAACACCAGAAGGGAGAGGCAGGGGGATCTCTCTGAGTTTGAGGCCAGCCTGATCAGCAGAGTGAGTTCCAGCAGTCAGGACTAGATAAGGACCCTATCTCAAAACAGAGCAAAACAAAAATCAAGAGACAGTCTGTTTCCCAGGAGTCGGCAGCAGAGGCTAATCAGAGCTGAGATTAATTCATCTGAGCTGTGCTGAGCACAGTTGTGATGGTTTGCTTCAGCAGCCAGTCAACCTTTAATGTGACACACAGGCTCTCACCTCCATGAAGCATGCTACAGCCAGGTTGACTGGTGTACCGTCTAGAATCATAGATTTGAGGAGGCTGAGTCAGGAGGATCAGGAGCTCAAAGACAACCTTGGCTACAAAGGGAGTTAAGAAAGATGTCAGGATATAGTTCAGTGCCCTGCTGTTCCCTGGCACCATAAAAATCAAGCATGGGAACACACACACACACACACACACACACACACACACACACACAGCCACCAGTAATCACAGCACTCCAGACATGGAGGCAGTAGTAGTTCAAGGTTAGCCTTGGGTACTTAGGGGTTGGAGACAAACCTGGAGGTTGGCACTCAGATGCACAGAGGCTAAGTTGTAAAAAGTTGTAGACATATGACCTCTGACCTGCAAAAGTGAGTATTACTGGGATCATGTTTCCAAAGCCAGTTGCTGCTGTGGTCAGAGGGAACAGCTTCCCGTCACTTGCCACAGTGCGCAGTGTCACTGGGTGGGCTAACAAAGCCTCATATATCCTAGCAGCTCAGGCTAGCCTTGAGGTTTCCTGTTGTGTTGTGTCTCTCTCTGTGTAACCCTAGCTGCTGTGGTCTGCCACACAGTCCAGGCTGACCTTTAATTCCCAGAGCTCTTGACTTTGCCTCCTGAATGCTGGGATTATGGCTTTGAGTTTTTAAAAAAGAATTTGTTTTATGTATATGTTTTTTTGTTTTGGTCTGCGTCTCTGTCTGCAGGCCAGACATCAGATCCCGTGAGACTTCGGTTACAGGTTGCTGGGGATTGAATCACGGACCTCTGGAAGGGCAGCCAGTGTTCTTAATCACCGAGCCATCTCTCCAGCTCCATGACCTTGGATTTTTGATCCTCCTGCCTCAGCCTCGAAAGCACAGAGCAAGGTGATCACAGGCATGCAACAACACTAAGCAAGGCATTCTGTGCAGAAAGTTTTAGAGAACATCTTACTATGTTATTGCACATTAAGGGTACATATGTGTATCCGGGTAGAACAGAGTATGTGTGGAGGATAGAGGAAAACTTGTAGGAGTTGGTTTTCTCCTACAACATGGGTTTTGGGAACCAAAAGGCAGGCCATTAGGTTTGATGTGAGCTCCTTCACCCAGTGACCCATCTCACCATTCCTCCATGAGACTCCAAAGTGTCACCCTAACTATAAATGCAGCTTGTTTGGACAAAGTCTGTATCATTAATCCTTCTTCTATATCTATGAGAAGTGAGATTTTACATCCCCCTTTTTACTATACTTTAAAGGGCCTTTTTGGAATGTGGCAGGTTGCTGGCTCAGAAGTTGCTGCTCAACCTCAAGGACTGGAATTTGGATCCCAGCACCCACATCAAACAAGCCAGGTGTTCCGCACACACCTGTAACCCCCGCTCTGATGTGGGCAGAGACTGGGGAGAATCTGGTGAAGGAGTCCTGGTTTCCACCCTAGCCAAGAAAACAGAAAAGTTGCTGGAAAGGGCAGAGAACATTTGCCATCCTCTCCTGTATGTGCATGCAAGCACAAGTGCCCATGTGGAGGTGTGTGCTCATCAGCACACCATCAGAGGCACCGGATCCCCTGGAGCTGGCGTTATAGGCAGTTGTACCCTGAATTAAACTCGGGGTTTCCAGAGGATCTGGGTTGGATTCCCAACACTCAGAGGCTCACAATCCTAACTCTAGTCCTAGAGATCTGGTGCCCTCTTTTGACCTCCAAGGGCACGGGGTACGCTTGTGGTACAGACATACATGCAGGCAAAGCCACTCAGACACATAAAATAAAATCTTTATTAGTGTTATACTTTGGACCTGAAATGTTCCATAGGCCTATGTATTTGAACAGCAGGTCTTTGGCTGGTAAGGTTAGGTGCATTAGGCGGAGATGGGGACTACTGGGGAAGATTTTTGAAGGCTGTAGCTTGACCCTATTTTCAACACAAACTCTTGTCTCTGATCCCTAACATGCAGCCAATGAGCTGTGTTTTAGGTCCTGCCACTCTGGTTACCATGCCCTCCTAATCATGATGGACTGACTGACCCTCTCTCTGGCTGCACCTCTAAGTCCCTGCTGCCAGGCTTTCTGTCAGTGGTGAGAGGTGACACCTGTTTTTTTTTTTTTTTTTTTTAAATTTCAGAAAACATTACAACTCCCCAATGTTCCTGGGACTTCTGGAATTTACATTTTTCTTCATAGTATTTGTTTTTCTTGTATCATTGTACTGTCTGCATGTGTGATGCTCCGTGTATGTGCACTAAGTTTGCGATCCTTGCAACTGAGATTACAGATGGTTTCCTCCAGGGGTGCTGGGAACTGAACCCAGGCCATTTGTAAGAGTAGCAAATGTTTTTAACGTTTCTAGACAGAAAGATGCCTGAGTTGTAACTCTTCTTGAAGCTGTCGGCTTTTACTCACTCCTTGTATATCAAAGACTCTAGCCATGGAGTATTTTCTTTGTAAACTGCTTTTTTTTTTTTTTTAAAGATTTGTTTATTTTATTTATATGAATACACTGTAGATGTCAGACACACCAGAAGACATCAGATTCCAGATGGTTGTGAGCCACCATGTGGTTGCTGAGAATTGAACTCAGAACCTCTGGAAGAGCAGTCAGTGCTCTAACCACTGAGCCATCTCTCCAACCCCTTGGTTTTATTTATTCTTACAATGACTAAGATACTAAGACCTAGCCGTGGGATGGCAGGACTCCTTCACCGAAGTAGGGCTTACCTCAGTAGCTACTGAGGTCATTATGTGTGTGCCTGGTACCTAAAGAGTTCAAAAGAAGTTTCCAATTCCCTGAAGCTGGAGTTACACATAGTTGTGGCCATTACATGTGTGCTTGGAGCTGAACCCAGGTCTTCTGCAGAGGAGCTAACTGGGAACAAACTCATGGGCTTTCAGAATGTCAGTTTGCCCCCAGTGACTTGCCTCCTCCAAGGCCATCTCCTAATCCATTGCAAACAATTCCTTCAGCTGGAGTAGCAGTCACACATATGAGCTTATGGAAGGGGGGCCATCTCATTCCAACCACAAGGACCTAACAGAAGCCGTCAACATCATGCACAAGAGCTGTTCACTCCAATGCTCCACTCATGCTGCTAAAGCAACTGTTCTTTCAGACTCAAAGGAAAAGCCACCAAGACAGAATCCCCAGCTTGTCACCATCATGGGACACAAGCTACAACACTGCCCCTTTAAGCATCGCCACCCCACGACCCACCATTTCTGTGAAGTCCTGACTACTTCATGCTCCTTCCATGATGAGCAGATGGGCTGCACTCAGCTGCAGTTGAGGGTGGGGGATGGAAAAGGGCCACACCCCACCTGTCAGTGCTTTTGCCTGGCTCCTCACAACTACACCTCCAGACCCTCAGCATCACCAACACCCGCTCTTTCTCAATGGAGACTTCTGGAACCATGCCTGGAAGGTGGTATGTAATGCTAAGCATAGATTCTTCTAGAGTCCTTTTTGCTGTTCCTTTTTCTTCACTAGGATGTCATGTAGCCCAGGCTGGCCTTGAACTTATCCAAGTGCTGGAACAACCACACCTGGTTTAAAGTAATTATGATAAAGGCTTGCTAAACTGACAAAATATTCACTTCAAAGGTAAATGTTTTCTACACTATAAAAATGTGTTCGATTTCTGTCTCTACAGATATATAACCACATGTACATACACAGGGTAGCCTTATCTATAATCCTCTGGGTGCTGAGATAAACGTACACATACACACCTAACAGGTTTGGTTCTCATGGCTGCTGGAACTGATTGGGACACACAGGGCTTCCTAATGCTGTACTGCTTTGGGGAATGGGCATACTTTTCTCTAAGATTCATTTAAACTTTTGCCAGAATATATGTATACCATGTGCATTTCTAAAGCCTGTGCAGCTCAGAGGGCATTAATCATTCCCCAAAACAAACGGACTCTCTGCAAGTATAGCAAGTGCTTTTGTTTGAGCCATCTCTCTGGCCCTAAAGGGAAACTTAAAAAAGGGGGCCAGGCTGTGGTGGCATATGCCTCTAATCCAGGAGGCAGAGGCAGGTAGATCTCTGTGAGGACAGCTTGGTTTAGTTAGTTCCAGGATAGCCAGGGTTACAAACTACCTGTTTCAGAAACAAAAAGCTTCTAGGGCATGGTGGTAAAAATGCCACCACTTGAGAGGCACAGGCTGGTACATTTGAGGCCAACATGGGTTACACAGTGAGTTCCAGTGCTGAGGTGAGGAACTAGGTCCAGATCTCCAGAATTCCCTCTTCAGCCAGTCAAGCTGGAAAGCACATCTACAAACTGAAGGTATCCTTTTGTCTCAACCAGCAGGGTAGCCAGGACTACAAGTCTGTGCTACTGGAACTGGTTAGTGAACTTTTCCCCATTCATCTGGTGGTGTTGGGGAGTAAGACTCCTTCCCAGGGGCATGTATCTAACATTTTCCTTAGCATGCAGAAGGCCCCAGAACACTAACAAGGCCTGGTGGTACACAGCTACTAAGCAAGACTATTTCATGAAACTAACATCTCAACGATCTGTCAAGGACAGGCTTGCACTGTCCCAAAGACCCAGTTTATAGAGAACCTTCCAAGTCCCAGGTTCTTGCAGTGCAAGCCATCAGCAGCACACATTAAAGTAGAAGCCATGTGCAGTATACAGCTACAGCCCAAGTGCTCAGTCAACTCCAAGATGCATTATCACAGCCATGTAAACCTCTCAACTCAGAAACCATGCACGACACCTTGCGTGCTCTATCTGCATGTACACCTGTGTGCTAGAAGAAGGCACCATGTGTGGTTCTGAGTCACCATGTAGTAGATGGGAATTGAACTCAAAACCTCTGGAAGAGCAGCCAGTGCTCCTAACCTCTGATCTGTCCTTCCAGCATTCAAGAGACAGGAAGATCCCCGAGTTAAGGCCAGATGGCTCTGTAAAGCAACAGCCAGGGGTAAACAGAAAAAAGCAAAAACAAAATACACAGCTTATCAGAAAGTTAATCAGGCATTTTCACAATACTTTTTCATAACTGAGATTTTATTGGTTGAGGAGCAGAGTACACAGACATCCCAATTCTTATCACAAGTACCCAAACTCTGAAGAGTATTTGTGTTCATGTACACAAATGAAGAGCTACATATTGTTTTTCTTTGAACTTATTCCAGTGATGTTCAGCCTCAAATGTGGCAAGTTTCCCTAAGACCTCACATAACAACCAAATGTTCATAATCCTCAGTACCGACTCAATTTTATGCCACATACAGAACACACTCAAAATTCCCATCTTTCACAGCACATTGTTACAAATGTTAGGAAAGTGGACTGCCACAACCACAGGCATCGAAGTTCTGACAGGGCAAGGACCAAAGACTGGTTTACTTACAAAATGGTTCTACTAGAAACACGGGACCAGATATCACGGAAAATATTCCAGACACGAATACACCACTGAGACCCCAAACCGCCCTTTAGTATGCTTTGTACTGTAGGATATAAAACTAGCCCCCTCTACGGAATGTTATGGTGACCCCCGAGACAGTCACAGCCTCTCCTGATTCAGTATCCTGCTATTTTCTGGTTGTACCCAAAAATAAACAACCAGCAAATGATTTTTAACTTCTTAAAAAAACCATTTACACTTAAAAAATGGGATGAGGTGGGATCCCCTCACCTTTTAAAAATGTTTCTAGAGCTACTAAAAAACTCGCATTTACAAAATAGTTGATAAAAATATTCCTCTGGATTGTACAAGAAGGGAGGCAGGGACCACTGACAGACATGATGGGTGCTTAGTCGGACTTGGCTTCTTTCTCTTCTTCAGATGCTGGACTCTGCAAACCATAGAAGAAAAAGCAAACATCAAGTACACCATATGTTACAACAGAATGGTGTGCTTCTATATCCCCACCCTCCTTCCGAGACAGGGTCTATTCACAAAGCTCTGGCAGTCTTGGAAGTCACTATGTAGACTAGGTTGGCCTCAAATTCACAAAGATGTACTTCCTCTGACCAGAGTGTGCACTCACATACGGAGCACGGTGAGGCCTTGGCCTGGCCACTCACTTCAGGTCTAGTGCAGACACTGGCTTTTAGGGTTTTCAACCCCCCCCACCCAGCCTTAGTGTCACTCATTTAGAAATGCCTGTGCTGTTTCTTGTCGACATGCCTGTTTACATTGGCCTTCCAGCTTCATCCAAGTGACACTGTAGTGTTGCATATATACCTGGCTGTAATGTACCAAACAGAACAGAGTGCATGTTTTGAGTTCACTTCACGTTTATGATCTGTATACATTCAATCCTTTTCTATACACTCTAGGTGCTGCTACAGAGAATACATAGTACTGTGCTCATCAGCTGAATCAAGTTTTCTTAATCTGCCAAGTGCAGTGGCTTAGGATTTTTGGTAATCTTGTAGGAGAATCAACAATAATTTGGTCACTATGGTGACAATCAACTATAATTTGGCTACTATGCCTTCAGCTGCTGATTCTACCAGAGACTTGCCACCTGCTGGTACTATAAATGTGCACCATAGTGCCAGTTCAGACTGCTATGTTTGGGTTTGAGCCCCTATTACTTAGTACTGGACATGCAGTTAGAACCAGAAAAAAAAAAGTTTAAAAATGTGTAGCTGTTGGTTATAAACTCGGTCTTCATCTAGTGTGTAGAAAATTCTGAATTTGATCTCTGGAACCACGGGGGGGGGGGGGGGGGGGGGGTGGATAACAAAACAAAACTTTCTGACTAAGAAGCAATTATCTGACAAGTCGTTATCTGAGAGTTCCAGGCCAGCCTGGGCTATACAGTAAGATCACACCAAAACCACTCTAATAGTATTCAGGCTGGAGGACTGGCTCAGTGGGTAAAGCTAGCTAATCATACAGACAGGGTAACTAGAGCTCTTCAGCACCCACACATATGCCAGTGAGTATGACGCCCCCCATCCCAGTAGGCAGGAAAAGTTTGATTCAAGTGAACCCCTCTACAATCCTACATAAAATTAAATTTGCCTTCCCAAGCTTAGCACATATATATAACAGTTTGAGGCCAGCCTGGTCTACAGAGCAAGTTCCAAGTCAGCCAGGGCTACAGAGAAACCCTGTCTTGAAAACAAAAAACAAAACACTGAAATCAATGTTATTTTTCTGAACCAAGTTATCACTCAGCCCTAAATTAGCAATTACTTTTCAAACAAAACTAACTCATTTTTGTCCTAATTAGCACGAGCCAAATAACTCATGCACCCAGAATATACAAACTTGGACTGTAGCGCAAGTGCAGCCTCAGAGACCACAGCTGACTTCAGTGAAACAGAACCACTCACCTGCTCCAACACAGCCTTACAAATCACATGGGAAGATCTCCACAAGCTCTGCATCCTACTGCAGGTGGAACTGGCATACGCAAATCTCTATTTCCCTCACTGATTTGCACATGTTCAAACAAAACCTAGTTCAATAATGTTCTACCTACTCATGGGGGAGAACTGTACAGAAAAGTTTCCGTAAAAATGTAATCTGCTACACAGAAGATCCAATTTAACATGTTGCTCAGAATCAGTGCTCACACATGCACTTTTCTGACCTGGTTTTCCGTCTCTCCATTTTCTGCAGGCAAATCTGTAGTTTGCTGGTCAGCCACTTCAGCCTGTTTGCCCTTTGCTCCCCTCTTCCCTTTTATCTGCACTTTTTTGTCTGCTGCTTTATCCTAAAATAGAAGAGCCATTTTAACAAACTTTGCATTCAATTTTGACTTGATGCAGAGTGCATCTACAATGGTTATCTTGACATACAAGAGCCAACCTCAGCCCCTCACACAGCCCTGATATTAGACAACTTGAGATCCATCCCAACAAGGACACAATGTATGCTGAGGAGTCCTAAATCTTCTTAGCTGGGATTAAACCTTAAGCCTGTGCTGCACCTCTCCACAGCACCACTGCCACACATGAGATTAAATGCAAAGGCCTTGTAACCCCACCAGTTCCACAAATTCTTTTAAGCATGAACAATCTAATTGCCAAGCAGCAGCCATTGTCCTGACAGACTTGTACCTACACATATAAGACCATTCACCTTACTGAAAATCAAGCTGATCATCCGGCTACAGTTCCTTGCCGGATACAAGTAACTACAAAGATCAATTTTGACTTATCGTTTTCATTTGGGTATTTGAAGAGTCTGAATAGCACAGGTACTATTATCATGAGGCTAGGACTTGAAACATTAAGTTCAAAACTAAACCATAAGTGGTGTGAAACGTATTTCTGGATCCCATCGGTCTTACAGGAAGGAGCTCAACAAAACAAAATCAACAAATCACTGTAAAGATTGTAGAAACAAACAAGTTAAGTCAACAGGTCATATTCAAATTACTCAGGCTGGACCACCAAGCCTTGGACCCTAGTTCTCCACATCTACATAAAAAGTTGAGAGTGAACTTTAATTTTTGATTTTCACAGGCTGTGGCACAGGCACACTCCAATAATAAAATAGATGTAATTAAAGCCAAACTCCCTATGTGTACTGGTGATTTATACAATTTAAAAGGATGAACAAATCACAGTCTAATTGTGTGTATGTATGAGTGGTTATTTATCCATTATTACCAGGTGTCCACATGGGCTTGATCCCTGCACCAGCAGAAATTATAAGATGCCTAGGCCCATGTGATAGTACACTTTTAACACCAGCAGGCAGAACTCTCTTGAGTTCTGGCTAGTTAGGGCCACACAACGAAAGTCCCTCATATGTATACATAAAATACCTGTACACTAAAATTAATCAAGTCTCCTATGTATGAGCAAAGCTTTGAAATGTTTACTTGTACAGAGCAACACAAGAATGTTGTGGGATGTACTAGTTGGGGAACTAAGATAAAGGCTTGTTAAATAAACTAGATATAAAAGGTCAGTGGAAATAGAAAAGTGATGCCCTTCTCCAAAGTTTTTCTTTGGGAAAGTCAAATGGCAAGTGTGCTCCTTAGACATGCACACCACTCCATGCTCATTAGGTAAGACAGGCTGGAAGGAGGGCAGGCAAGAAAGAAGAAAATGATTACATTGCTGCAGCAAACCTACTGAAGTCTAAACTGCTCTTATCTAAAACTTCACAGGCAGCTCAAAATATAAACAAAAACTCGGGGAAACAGGTACAAGTGCCCAAGTTTTATACATAGAGAAGAGGTGGGGAACAGAAATGTACAGACACTCCTCAGACCCTCACCTCATAGCCTTTATGTCTAGTTGGTATTACCACCATTCCTTCTAGACTAGAGAGAGCTAGATGGCTCAGGGTTAGCAGTACTCTGTTTGCTCTCCCAGGTTCAATGCCCAGCACTCACTCGGCAGCTCTGAACTATTAACTCTAATTCCAGATGTCCTCTTTTGGCCTCCACCTACATACACAAAGGCAAAAATACCCACAAATGTTTAAATTTAAAACACCAACTAACCATCGGGAAAACAGTTCAATTTTTACTCCGCTCCATAAAATGTCGAGGAAAAGGAAAAAAAAAAGACTACTCTTTTAAACAATGTGCATACGTATATGTCTGTGCATGCTCGGGCTGTGCCTCCAGAAGCCAGAAGAGGTTATCAGATCCTCTTATCCCTTGAAGCTGTCACTCAACAGACTGAGGTCCCTCTGTAAGAGCATTGTGCGTTCTTAACCAGTGAGTCATCTTCAGCTCATAAAATGCTTCTGAGTCTTTAAAGGCTCGTATTTGTGTATGAGTGTTTTGCATGCACGTATGTGCACCGTGTGCCTGCTGCTAGAGATTAGAAAAGGGCATGAGACGTCTTGGAACTGGAGTGATGGATGCCTTTGCGCTGCCCTGTGAATGCTGGGAACTGAACGCAGGTCGTCTGCAAAGCCATATTGCTGCAGATGGACGAACGAATGTGCCACACACTACCCAGCCGCCCTCAACCCCCTTCCAGAGACCTCCTCAACACTCAGAACCTCTACGAGGCCTGCCTGGACACCCGCTCGAAACCTACCTTTCCCGCAGCCTTTTTCGGCTTCGCGTCCACCTTGGCTGGGGCGGGCTTCTAGCAAAAGACAAATTAATAAAGAGAGGGGGTGTGAGGCGATGGGTGGGCGTGCTGGGCCCGCCCCGCTCGCTCCCGCCCTGCCCCAGCCCGAGCGCGGTACTTACGGCCGACAGCCTCGCGGAGCGGCGCTTGGGCTGCAGAGAGAAAAGACCCGGTGAGCGACGCGCTAGGCGACACCCCCGGCCGCCCCAACCCGCCCGGCCCACCCGAGGCCCGCGCTCACCTCCGCCTTCGCCGCTCCATCCGCGCTAACCTGCAGGAGAAAGCACAGAGGAGAACAATGCGGCCGCATGACGTCACGCCCCGGCCGCCCGCGCCCCCCGAAGGTTCCAGAACCCCTCAGACCCAAACCCTACGGGCGCCGTGGCCCCGCCACGCTCACCTTCCTCTTGGGCATCGTGGCGGCGCGGAGTGGGTAACGCGTGCAACGGCGGATTTGTCACGGAGCTGCCACTGCCTAGCCACCACCACACGAACTGCTGCGACCCGTCGCGGGGGCGGTGGGAGAACCGGATGGAACCGGATTGGAGCCCGCCCCCTCTCCCCCGCGCCTCCCCGCCGGCCGGGCCGCCCCCAGCCCCCATTGGCTGCGTAGGCCCACCGCGCCCGCAAGCGCCCGCAGCCCGTGTACCCGAATAGGCGCAGCGAGCTGTCACTCCGCCGCATCGCCCCGCCCCCCGGACCCCCCACCCTGCGGGCGCGACCCCGGCCGAGGGGCGGGCCGGAGCCGCCCGACCCCGCTAGGTAGTTTGTTTGAAGCCGACAGCAAAAGTGCGGTCTGCGCGCTGATTAGTGGGGGCGTGTCACGTGGTCACCGCATCGTTTTCCCACAATGCCCCGGATGCCAGGCGCCCGCTCTCGGACTCCTGGGGTTCGGGAATGCCTAGGTGCGATTTGCCATTAGCCCGGGGAGGCGCAGGCGCGCGTGGCCCGCCGTGCAGACTTAGCTTGTCCTACGCGCCTTTTACTAGCCTATTTTTAGGTAACGTTGTCATCTTTTAGGGCTTGCAGCTGTCTGGGTCTCGGGCTTGAACTCCTCCCCTCCCATCCGCTTCGTCCTCGGTGCAGGAATCGCCTCTGCCTCTTCCAGAGTTGGTGCTTTGCGCAGCGGCGTCGGTTTTAGCTGCGACTTCCAGACTGCACGTTTTGTTTAAGGAAAGCAGTTAGAGTACAGGGAGAGAAGGCAAACAGCAGGCTGGGTAGTAGAGTCCCACCTGCAGCCGTATTACTGCTGCTCAATTGTGAGAATTATGTCTTTGCCTACTGTAGAACTTGTATTAAAGGACAAAGAATTCGAATCT